>NC_141339.1:17256176-17283676 GCF_037954235.1 Aulostomus chinensis | reverse complement strand
AGCTGATAAACCAGAGACAGTGATGTTTTGTATACTTGCATGTGTATGAATGTGTCTGAGAAAAAGAGAGACGAGGGGCATGAAAAGGAGAGGTACATGTAAGTACTAGTGCATGTGTTTTCAATTTTTTTTCAAGTCACAAAAGTGAAAACTTCAGTGGAGGATGCAAGCAACCCTGAGAAAATCATGAAGCAAGAGAAAGATAGCAGCATGCAGTTTGGGGCGGCTGGATGAGCCTCTAGATGGCTGTGGAACAGGCGAGGGGAGTTGAGCTACAAGTCATGGGAAGATGGTAATGACTCGCCATCAGTGCTAACTGGCAAAATGGAGGACACTGTGGTTCAAGGTTGAAACATCTAAGGAAAGATGGACGCCACCTGACTTCATCTTCTGGCTGAAAGCCACTGACTAAGTTCTTACCATCAGTTTTTGTTTAAGTCTGAATACCTTGAATATTCAACTCAGCGCCAGCAATCTTTACCAACATTGGTTTAATTCACTCTATTTGCTAATATTAACCGAATTCGACTGTCTTTTATCATGATCATACCAGTAGCTGCTGAGATGGAGCAGCAACTCAATGTAGCAGCCCACCGATGAAGTTTAAGTAGAGATGTGAACTATAACGGACCTTAGCACAGGTTCATGCTCTGCAAGTGCCTGAGTAGTTTCCTCGAAGGAGCTAACGGTTTCGATGGAATTTTCGTGTTTGTCTGTCAGAAGGATTACACAACCATTATGTGGCAAAACATAGTCGAGGCGTGTAGGTTAGTTATACCGCCACCTGGTGGCAACATAAATTAATGTTTTTTTTAAAGAATAAATCCAATTCTAAAATACTAACATTAGCATATAGTAAAGAGGTTAGCAAGCATCTGTTTGTGATCACTCTGGAGAGGTAAGGTGCTATTGTGTCTGTCCTGTGCAACTAAGTGGACCTGTCTGTTAACTACACCGGAACTTGGGTCTCAAACACACACACACACACACACACACGCACGCATGCGCACACACACACACACACACACACACACTAATGAGCTAATATACACACAGACACTTGTCTACTTCCTGCTATGGGAGTTGGGGTTCAGTCTGTTGAGATGTATACGCGTGCATGTGTGTGTGTGTGTGTGTGTGTGTGTGTGTGTGTGTGTGTGTGTGTGTGTGTGTGCCTCTTTATCACAACTCACATCTCTCCTCTTAGTCATCTCCTGTTCACCTCCGGTAGCATTATGGCTGTGTCTCAAGGGAGAACTGATACACATGCTCATGAAAACACAGATTAGAGTTGAAGTGAGATGTGAGAAGTTGCTGTGAAGGCCAGCTACCTTAATCCTGCACACACACACACACACACACACACACACACACACACACACACACACACACACACACACACACACACACACACACACTAAACAGTTGGATAAAACTCCATATAGTGGCATGGCTCAGAGGTAGAGTGGCCATCTAGCAACCGAAGGGTTGCTGGTTCGATCCTCACTTCCCCCAGTGACCATGTCTAAGTATCCTTGAGCAAGATACTGAGCCCCTAATTGCTCCTGATGGCCCTGCGACAGACTGGCGATCCGTCCAGGGTGAACCACATCTCTCACCCAATGTCAGCTGGGATAGGCTCCAGCCCCCCCGCACATGACTCTAAACGGATAGAAAATGGATGGATGGCTAAGACTCCAAATGTCACATTCCTTATTTCTGTCTGCTTTTCAATTTTCTCTCTCTCCAAACCCTCTTTTCTGCCATAAACACAACCAACAACGTCTTCTGTTTATATAACACGAGTGTGAGAGATTTGTTGTTGTATATGCTATGCCTGCATTTCTGTGGCTGCACAGTATTTTAGCATGCAAGGGTGTGTGTGTGAGGATGTGAGAGATTGTACACATAAGTCAAATGAGCAATGTTTGTACAAGTTTCCTCCCTGCACATCAGACTCACTCCTGGAGGGGGGAGTATCAGTGGAGTAGCCCAGGAGGAGCCTTCATCATGGGCCTAGTGGGGGTGACGGTTCCCTGTGGACCCTGGTTGGAGATTATAGGTTGGAGGAAAGGAGCGAGGGAGGAGGGATATGTGTAATGTCTTTTGCCCAGGAAGTCTGTTTTCCAGCATTTGGGGCAGTCAACACGTCCCGTGATATCAGCGGTTCTGGATGGTTTATCCTGTCATATCTTCAGGTTATGTGGGTGTATCTGATGTGGGCCTGGAGTTTGTTCATGTGGACAAATGTGGGCTAACACTCTCCAATACATAAACACACACACACACACACACACACACACACACACACACACACACACACACACACACACACACACACACACGGATACATAACTACAAAAACACTTCATAAAGGAGTTTTGTCCACTATCTCTCTTCCTGGAGTCTGATAGTACTCTGTCAGTCGCCCTCTGCACCGTTAGGTACAGTAATTACCCTTGAACAGATAATGAGTGTGTGTGTGTGTCCTCTTGAGCTAACCAGACGCACACTTGAGATATGATGAGGTCATTTAATTAGCATTGTCATTTAAAGTAAAAGTGCTGCGCTTCAATGATTCGCAAAAACTCCATAAATGTGACTATTTGTGCACTTCATCCCTTTTTTGGGGGGGGGGGGGGGGGGGTTACTAAGATTTCTACACACCTGTTGTCTCCCCCTGACTAATGAGGAGGAGGAAGATCAAAGCCCAGAACCTGATCCAGCCAATGAGAGAGCGCGGCACTGTTTATCATCTCACTTCATCATCACTCTTCATGTTAACAAGAGCCTGAGTGATCGGGTGTGAAGAATATCAGTGACGGTCCAGCGCTACGCCACTAATTAGGTGTGTATAATAATAATCCTGACATTATATCGCCCCTCATTTACAGAGATTACACTGGTGGTACATGATAAAACCTAATTTGGTATTGGATATATAAGATAAAAGATAACCCTTCACTCAACAATTTGAACCCTCAATGACCCATATTTCAGTCTTTTAAAGTGTCGTCTCTAATCCCGGTAAATCTCTGCTTAGTATATCGAGAAACTAAAAATAAAACACAATCCTAATTTTGTACAATTGCACACCATGAACTACAAGCGTTGCGTATGAAGTAGGCAGCTATTACTTTCTCTTGTGCCTCCTAGAGCATTTTTAGGCAGTACAAGAAACCACTGAATATTAAGCCTGAGTATAAAAATATTCCACTGTCCACAAGTCCTACGTTCATGTCAATTAGAGCACCGCGAGGCAACTTTTTATGATTAAAAATTCCCCT
The DNA here is from genome assembly GCF_037954235.1 of Aulostomus chinensis. Taxonomy (NCBI): domain Eukaryota; kingdom Metazoa; phylum Chordata; class Actinopteri; order Syngnathiformes; family Aulostomidae; genus Aulostomus; species Aulostomus chinensis. The sequence continues at coordinate 17,280,389 of NC_141339.1, read as the reverse complement.
TTTCTGCCATTATATGTATGAATTGGCCTTAAAAAGACTCCAAAATGCGACATGAGACTCTATGAGACCTTGTGAAAACACTATTTTAGAATTTAGATGTACAGGATTGGACAGGCAGGGAGTCTTACAGTACCAGTGCATTTGAATGTCAAAATATCAGACGGACAACACCCTGCAAAATCTTGTAGCATGCAAAATTTCTGTTGTAAAAGAAAGTTTTGTCACGACCAATAAGTTTAGCTTTAATGCTGCATGATTTGCCATATTTATCATAAATTGCCACAAATAAGATTTTTTTCATATTTTTAGCCTGTAACTATGTTGTAATACTTTGTTTAAGAATCTGTGTGTTTTTGAGTGGTGAGTTTGCCCAAGTTTGTAAAAATCAAAATCACTACTTTGTTTTAACTGGAAGGGAGGGTGCGCTAAGTCTCCTCACACTTAAACCCAAACAAGCACGCACATCCGACGCTTTGCGACACAGGCGTTAGCGGGTTATCTGTGCGTCTGAATCTTAGCTTAACTGTTTATTTTCAAGTGTTTTGACTCTATTTGTTGTGGCTGGACTGACCAGACATCCCAGCAGTAGAAACAGTTGAGGGGGGTAAATCTAGGTAAAGAGACCAAATGGCTACTGTGAAGGATTTAGTAGGGTGATGGGAACTCGCTCACATGCACACAGGCACGCACACAGGCACGCACGCATGCACGCACGCACACACACACACCCACACACAAAAATTCTATTTGAGACAGAAAACCAAGCAGTGTCCCTCTCCTTGTTTATAAACTGTAGCCTCAGTCATGGTGACAGAGACCAGACCTCTGACTCTTAAAGCCAGCACTGCACCACCCTACTGCCTCGTGCTACACGCTTACACACACACACACACACACACACACACACACACACACACACACACACACACGAGGGTGCAGCTGAGGTCAATACTGTGCCATGTACAGTAAAACACATGCATGCTCATGGACAAACACAGAAGTTCAGCTGCATCGCATCTCACTTACTTCCGACAGGCTCCTTTTGACTCCCAGGCAGCTAAAATTCAAACCAATACAATTTAAGTAACGGTGTGTGAGTGTGTGTGTGTTGTGGGCATATGGCAATGCCTGCGGGATGTTTCAGTAAGTCTTCGTAGTCTTATTTTCATGTCCTCACTCCTCTCTTTTACTAAGGTTGATTTGTCGTTAACCTCCCTCTCTCTATCTGTAGCTTCCTCTTCATCTGTAACAAATGCCTGGAGAGAACAGGAAATAAAACCATCTTTGCAAAGTTGATTAGATTGATCTGAAAATGTATCTTTTGACCTTTGGCAATCACTTTTCCTTGTAAAAACATTCTAGAGCCACATAAGATATATCGGCTTGGTATTTTAGTTGATGTGGACCTTTTTTTAAAGACTTCTGAAATGTCAATCAAAGCATCTCATCTAAAGTAGGAAAACAAAGTTAATGTTTGCCAACTTCCCACTTCCCACTACCGTTCATTGTGCTAAGCTAACGAGCAGTTAGCATCTCCCTAGTGCATGCACCGAGGAGAGAGGCGTATCTCTCCTTGTCTGGCTCTGAGGAGGATGGCAAATAAGCATATCCCCCCCACACACACACAAAATGGTGCGTTTCTCTAAAAGTGTAGTGTACTCTTCATCAAAGTCAATGAGGCAATGCAGGAGAAGAGTGTTCAACCAATCCTGCAAAAGTATTTTATTTAACAGTCTGAAAGATACCCAACTTCTTCATGTACGTCCCACGACATCCATCACACACATTGTGAAACCCAATACGTTTCACACAGTTGCACACACACTTATGCAGATAAGTGCAAATGTGTGTTCACATTCCAGAGAATACACTCAAACTCCCTCGCGCTGTAAGGACAAGACTTCCAGGTCATTAACCTACACTGTGACTGACTATCTGTCTTATTTTAGAAGATCACACTTTGTCTCTCTCCCCCCGGATGTTCCTGTCACTGAATATCAAAGGACTATAGTCTTTCTGAAATATAATATCATATTTCCACTCCCATAATCTTGTTCATAATTCTCTCTTATTGCCCAGTTTGTCGACTACATCCTCTTGCCCCTGCTTTCTCCACTCCCTCCTAGGAGCTTTGCACTTTCTGCAACCTCTCTTTTTGTTGTTTTACTTTGATTTTTTTCGTATTTTTAGAGGTACTTGAACTAAAGCGTGTGTGTGTGTGTGTGTGTGTGTGTGTGTGTGTGTGTGTTTGTGTGTGTGTGTGTGTGTGTGTGGGGCAGGGGGGGGTGTAGCATGGCCGTGATAAGGGACAAGAGTGCTCAGACGTAGATGGATGATGTTTTTCTCACCCCGAGCTCCACTCCAAGATTACAGTCCCTCTGAGAAACTTTTTTTTTTCCTTTGTCTACATTTTTTTCATTATTTCTTTGCGCCTCAGAAAAAAACATTTGGGATGTTTTGCCTGTAAATAAAACAATGTTTTGCTTCACATTACACTAATTTTCTCTCACATTCTTCAATTGTATTGTCCCTCAGTTTCTTTGCCCTTTTCAGTAAACACTCCCAAGGATTTATCATTCATATGAAGAGGATGAAAGACTTGAAAAGTAACTTTTATTCAAAAAAAAAGGGCAATCAGAGTTAATTTACAATCTCAAATTACTCAAATTAAACGTAGTATGCATTAATTAATTAATTTCCCTCTGTTGTTAATGTTTATTTTGAGCAGCTACATACAGTTAACCCCCACAGCATGCATGTAGTCCACTGAGTAGCATATTTGTTAGTATTGTTGGCTAGTGGAAGCTAAAAAGCTAACACAACATTTTGGACCCTCACCAACGCTCCTAATTTTACATCATTCCTTGTCAGGTTACCGTCAACATATTTGGAGGTGCATTCTCAAGTAACAAATTGGAAAAGAAGGATGAAAATGGATAAATTAGAATTTTTTTTAAAAAAAAGCAAAATTTTGTAAAAACAAGTATTTGTACTCGCTTGATTTTTTTACATTTTTTTTTGCATTGGAAATGTCCAGACAAGAGATAAAACCCCTAATTCAAATAGGTGAAATAGTTTGTCTTCAGACACCATTCAACATGTCTAATGCTAGCTGGCACCAATGCTAGCAGACACCAATTTTAGCTAAACCAATGTTAGCAGGCACCAATGCTAGCAACCACCAACTCTAGCTAGCAGCAGTTTTAGCAGGCACCTATGCTAGCAGACATCAATAATAGCTAGCACCAATGCTAGAAGACACCAATCCTAGTAGACACCAAAGCTACTAGCTGGCAAAATTGAACAATTACAACTTGCCATCTAACGCTCTTCCTCACTTCCCTTCTGGCAACAATTCACTCAAAATTTGCTGGACAAATGAATGGAAACACAACTACGAAGCAAATATAATCGATATCAAAAGATATGTAGGCGCGGCCACCACACCCTCTTTCCTTTATTGGTGTGAGAATGAATGAAGGAAAGCAAGCTGGTTGCTGCTGCTAAGCTAGAGACAGGTCTCAAGGTAATTATCTTCTGGCTTGTCTGTTTGTAAATGCTATTTTTATTTTTTTCATACACGTGGGTGAAAAATGGGCCCTACATTTAGCTTGGATGACCACGGGGTGAGATCGATCAACCCCCCAGCCAGTCTCCAGGAAGGGAGGGGTAGTAGTTAAACCCCTGTGACAGATACAGGAAATGACTTCTCACTCCTGGCTATTTTCAGTTTTTTTTATTTCAGATTTATCTGTAACAGCAAAAAAAATATGATCTTAAACTATGTCTGTTGTCTTTTGTCCATTTCTTTTCCACTGAATTGTTAATATTAAACTACATCAACAAATAAAACACAAATTTAAAGAGTATACTTTTTTTAACTTCTTTTTTTTAACAGTTGGACTACACTACTGTTTGGACTGTTCTTGAAGAAAGAACATATACTCATATTTGCTCATACACTTTAAATATGAAGTTGTTTACGTGTGTGAGATGACTCAAACCATCATGTGCCCCTCCTTCCTCCTCCTCCTCCTCCTCATCTTCCTCCTTCTCGGTGGCAACACGGGCAACATCTGGAACCCGTCCCTTCATGGTGACATCACACAACCAGCCTAACCTTTGACACCAAACCGGCTAATTAGCAGCATGTCCTTCCATAAGTGCCAGCATTTTTTTCTCTTCATCGCCTGCCCCACCCCACCCCACCCCCTCCCTCTCTCCACCTGTTGCCTCATGACATACAGGCTTAGTTAGGAGTACTACAATATGCAGTTTTATTGATGGCATATATTCACTTTCTATACGGACTTCATGAAAAATGAGGCCTTTGCAATTACTACTACTAATAGCTGTAAAGATATTACTGCCAGGTCTGTGTTCTATCAACAAACAGGGGAGACAAAGGGGCCGTGCAAGTGTTTTTTCATGAGCTATTTTCGTTCATCTCCCTCGGTCTCTCTGGTGGATCCATGTATCTCAGAGGTGATCATCAATCTAGCAGACTCTATTATTACTTTTCCACCAAGTGCTTTGATTTCCAGCCCACCCAGGAGACGAAGCCTCCTCTTTCCTTTCGCTCCTCTCCCTGTCCCTTCACCTATCTCTCTCTCTCTCTCAGCTCTGCGTCGTGCTATCGTTCTTTTCTCTCTGCGATATCAGTCCTGTGAACCTCTTTATCCGGCTGGGTTCAGGAAATTCTTTCCATGTTGATTTCCAAATTTCAAGTTCTAGTGGATGATATATGGCGACGATGTCTGTTTGGATGCACTGTGACACCGGAAGCGAAAAGGTTAAAGGTCAGCTCTCCAGAGACGCACCTCTTATCCCTGCACATGCTTCAGCTGTGCAGGCGGAGGTGATGTGTGCGCACGCCAAGCTGGATCCTGAAGCCTGGAGACACACGTGTTCGCAAACAACACGCACAACAACACGCAACAACTATCTCGCACACATAGACCCCCACGGCCGAAGTTTCCTCTGTGAGCTCGTCGGTTGTTTGGGTTCGACCCCGAGTGGACCGGTGCATGGAGCATCGGTGTGGAATGATGTGGAAGGCCAAACAGGGGATTGTGGGTGCCTGGTGTCAATTACATCAGAGGGGACCAAGGCGCCAGTTTGCCATTTGAGACGTGACCCCCCCACCCCCCATTTTTATCCTGTTAACTGGCGAGATGTGCTGAAAGTTACATGGGACCTGTGAGTGGAACAGGATCAAGTACTTTACTTAAGGAGCTTCTTGGTTAAATAAATAGTATTGCTTCATCATGATTTATTTGCCTATTTTTCTTAATTTCTTCTTCTTTTTTCAAAATATTACGATAATCAAGTCTTCCAATATTCAGATGATGCTGAAACTTTCAAAATGTAACCAGATCTCTTGAGTACTACAGAAAACACAAATACTGTCGATTTGTCGTAATATTATCAACCCTATTGATTCATCAACGCAACTGCTTTTTTTTTTTTTTTTAAGACAGTTGAGCTTGATCGATTTTTTCTTCAATCACTCAGCCTGTTAACCCAACCTAAACATTCTTTATCAGAATAAAGAAACAAGACGACCCATTTTTCATCCCTGGCTCTTAGAATACACACTTACAGGCCACTTCATCAGGTGGACTCACACGACGTATTGTAATCTAAGACAACGGTTCTGCTATTAATTCTGCTTCTATAATAATGTTGACGTTGTCAGAAAGGTAATAATTCTACTGTGAGGACTGAGGTCATAGTGGGAGGTGCTGTTGAACCAGAGGGCTTTAATTGAGAGGTGTTATGGAATATTCTGCCCCTCTCTTGTTGCTTTATAAATGTGCTGGACAAACTAATAGAAGGAAATCCTTGTGTGTCCTGCAGTCTTTTTAAAAAAAAAAAGGGGGGGGGGGCTTTAAGTGTTATTTCCTGGTATTATTCACCATTACATGCAGAGTTACTGGCTGAGTTCAATAGTGGGAGTTGGACTATTTGTTCTGCATGTTGCTGGGGTCCCTGAGGGTCCCTTTGGGTCCTGCAACTCTTTGAGAACCAAGGGATCAGCACCAGTGTCTCCTCCCAGCAGAGGTAACGCCCTCTCTGCGAAGGAAGATAAAAGGTCTGCTCCTCTCTGCTCTCTTCAGTTAGCAGCCCATGAACGCATCACCCAGGCGTGTGTTTGCCCGCCCGGTCCGTTCCTGCCCCGCAAGAACCCTCCCGCTCCCATGTTCTGAACCAGCAGACGGTCCACCATGTCCACCGGGTCTCTCAGCGATGTCGATGACGAGCTCCTAGATGGCATCCTGAAGTTTGGCTCCTCCGGTAAAGATTCCAACGAGAGCACAGAGGAGAGTTCCAACTGCGAGGAGCGCAGAGAAGCGCCGGGAAAGAAGAGAAAGACCGCGTCTAGGAAGAGCGCACCCAAGGGTGTGGCGCAGCAGGAGGGCAAACAGGTGCAGAGGAACGCGGCAAATGCCCGGGAGAGAGCCAGGATGCGAGTGCTGTCCAAAGCCTTCTCCAGACTCAAGACCTCTTTGCCTTGGGTGCCCCCGGACACCAAGCTCTCCAAACTGGACACGCTGCGCCTGGCGTCCAGCTACATCGCCCACCTCCGGCAGATACTGGCCAACGACAAGTACGAAAACGGATATATACACCCCGTCAACCTGGTGAGGAAACCCAGACGAGCCTCCTTTCATGTAGCAGCACTCTGAATGGGGAAAATGACGTCACGCTTGTACAAATCACAGTGCAAAAATGACTTCAGCCAGTTTCATGTCGATTCTGATACCAGATCGATTTAATCCAGGGATGCGTCCGCCGTCCCAGGCCTCATTTGAGCTCCAACCTGAATCTTCTGAAGCAGGTGCATGAGTTAGAGGCAGGAGGCACCAAGCACGTGTGACGTCTACGTCGATATTTAGCTGAATTATGAAGGCCCCCCTTTTTCAATGTCGCAGGCCTGTAAATCCTGATGTGCTGCAGCATCACGCCACCTCACCTCAGATGATGACATTTGTTTTGGCCTCATTTAATAATTTATCCTCACGTGTTACAGTAGTTTTTTCTTCTATTTTATTTGTTTATCCCGTACAATAAGATAACTAAAAAATTTAAAAAAAAAAAGAATAGTTTCCTGATAAACGGACATTTCACACCGAACAGGCAGTGAGTATGGGATGACAATATTTCATTTACAAGTTAATTTTTTTTCCCTTTTATTACAAAAAAAAAACAAGTTTGAATACAACAGTTATTCTGATGTATTTGTTTCATCACATGTCTATTTTTCGTGTTTAATATTTTGCATTTTCCTCCGCAGACGTGGCCTTTCATGGTTGCAGGTAAACCGGACAATGATTTGAAGGAAATGCTGAACACAACAAGGTTATGTGGAACGACGGCGTCCTGATAACGAACGAACAAGCGAACACTTCCGCGGCTCCACGAGGAGCCCCGAAGAAGATTGTGACCCAAATTCACGTCTCATCTCTGCAGACTTTTGAGTGGGAATTACGAAAGGAGGCTACCCCCCCCCCCCATCCCTCCTTCTTTTAACGTTCCCGTATAAAGAGAAAGTAACTTTTTTTTTTATTTAAAAACATTGTCACTTATTTGTCTTTGCTGGTTCAAAGATAAACTGCTTTAATTTGTCCCCCCTCCGTTTTCTTTTTTCTTTAAAAAAAAAAAACTACTACGCAGTTACATTTCGCAGGTCTGATGTGTGATGGATGGATGTAACGTTCACTGTCTGGAATGGTTGTACAGATTACATGTTATAAATATATATTTCTATCACTTGTGCAGCTTTGTGTTCAAACGCGTTTATTTACCTGCGGTCTTTTCGACCTTTCGTAACCTCTCTTATCGCTTGAGAATAGCAGAACCTGAGCACCAACAAAGCGTCAGTCCAGATAAGTCTCCTCTGTTGTTTCTGAAAGATAACACTGGACGTGGGTGTCGTGACGTAAACAAACACCCACAGATGATTTTAGAGCCTTAAAAAGCAGCCGAGTGTCAAGAAATTAAGAGTTATCGAGGTTAATGATTCGAGTAAATACAAAAAAATGTGGATTTCGATTGATTGCTGGCCTCTAATTGTGTGAATTGAGACTCTCAAATAATATCTCTCTAATAATAATAATAATAATAATAATAATAATAACAATCTTTTTTTATGATTAGAGTCATTTGCTCGAGTGTTTCCTGATTGGATGTGTTATTTTAAGAATCAGCCAATCAAAAGCGAGGAACGGGTCGGTGGTCAAAGTTGCTGGAAGCAAGAAGAAGTTTTAAGTTTGGGCAAACAAACAAAAAAGAAAGAAAGAACGAAAGGGGAAAAAAAGAAAGAAAAGACCCTGCGCATTGCGTCTTAATCCCGCCCAGCGCAGTTGTTTTAATTCGCTCGGGTTATGACCGCTGTGTTTACATCATCCCGACAGTTATTTATGCAGTCTGACACACGGCCTCTCTCTCTCTCTCTCTCTCTCTCTCTCTCTCTCTCTCTCTCTCTCTCTCTCTCCTGCAGTAAATCCATTTCTCTTCTCTCCTTCTTTGTTGTCCCTCTTTCTCTCTTTTTATTCTTGCATTCATGCTAAAAAATTAATACAGAACACAAACGTACCCTTAAACACATTCATTAGTTCAGAGTCAAGCCATGCACCAGAGGTTGAGGTCCAAACTTTCTGACCTTCAGGTACATGTTCCTTTAACCCTCAGTTTTGTCTTACAGAAGGGAAGCAAAACCACGTGACAAGCTCTAACCTTTTGGCTCCTGACATCTCTGTGGTGTATCTCTTTTCAACTGTCAGAAAAAACAAACAAATAAACATCAGGCTTAACTCCTTGCCTGAAAGACCAAACTCTGGGCTAAAAGACAAAGAAAATTTGTGCATAAGAGCATTTCGCGAATCAGCCCCAATGCTGAGATACTCTGAATGATTTTTTGGGGGTTTCACATTCACTTTCATTTTATGTTCTGATATATTTCAGAAAATGTACTTATCTTTTTAATTCATTCAATTAGCCCATTTGAAAAAAGGGCATGTACATGAATCAACCTGCATCAGCAGCTGCTGTTAGGAATCCTGCAACAGGGAACAAGAAAAAAAGAAGACTTCACCTGCCAGCACTTCAACACCAAATGTCACACCTTTTTTTGAAGACCTCTTTCCCTCTGATCCATGCTCAACACTTCAGGTTCATAGACTTTTGACTAAAAATAATAAGAATTCCAGCTAATTTGACAATATATGAATTCTAATGCTTCCCTTCAGCAGCCCAGGCAGGAGGGACGCTGCTAAATATACCCACCCTGGCTTTACATTGTCCATGCTAACAGGACAAGTTCACCAGTGACTATAAGATGGAGTGTTGCAGTAATAAAAGAGTCCCACCGACATCACTTCAAGGACCCTCACCTAATACATCAGCAGTGGCGTGGCAGGGGCCCCCGCCGCCACCCTATAGGGACCACCAAGGAGAAAATAAACTTGGCCATCTCTCTCCAGGGGCCAGCTGCAGTAAGCCGGAGAGGAAGAGAGAGATAGAGTGGGGATTGGGAAGGAGGGGGGGTCTGGGTGAGAGCAGGGCCGGGATTCCCATACTTGCTAATTGTTTTGTTGGACGTTTGCCCAAAGCTGTGAAAAAGGTCCACAGACTGAAGGGAGGAAAGAAATCAAGAGTTTGTTGCAGCTGAAACCATCACGGTTCACATCTGCTCGACTCCCTTTGTTCCCTTTAAAAACATATTTATAAGAACATGAGTGATGTAGTGAGCCGGCAATCATACTTTAAAAACATCTCCTGATGTAGCGCGTTAGCTTGTACAGAAGCTCAGAAAGGCCATACTTGATTCCCCCCCCCCCACCCCCCATTCAGAAAACTATCAATTTAAAAAAAAAAGTTTGTTAAATTTATCTGCAGAAACCGTGAACGCTGCTGCTTTCGTTATGCTGCATCCCTCTCCGTGTGTAACATCGCCCTCTCCTGGACAAAATAAAAAGTGAATTGAATTGATCTCAACATCAACGGGAAGTGCAAATTATGACACATTAGTTGCTCCCTTGTGTTGAGGAAGACGCAGCGAAAAAAAAGTGACGGCCGTGACGTGTTGAATATTTTTTTATGCGGATGATTTTAAAGAGCAATTCGAGCGCGTGTTGAAAGCCTGACATTGATTTAGGTTATTTAAATGCCAAATAAGGTTTGATTCTAACAATGCATCATGATAACAACAGCAATAATAATAATAATACATAGAGCTTTCAAGATACTCAAAAGATGCTTTACAAAAGGATCTTAGATCCTTTCTTGGTTACTGTATTGAATTCTTCCGTATTTTACCGGATGAACGCAAAGTTAAAAATCAAGGATTCCCTAACTGTGCAGCGATTGCTGTCATGGTCACAAATTGCATTCCTATGTTTGAGGACTGAAGATAACTGGTCATCAAGACTCCACTATTACACATCTTATTAATGAAATTATATGAATTATGAACGTGATACGGCACACAGGCCCTTTATATTCTGAAAAGTAAGGACTGCCTGCACTGAGTGGGAGTTTATACTGAGTAAGACAGAACTAAACAATGTTTAAACCTACTGAAGTGACGTGAGAGTCCTCTCATGTCCTCAGACAGGCCGATTCTGCCTAGTAACACTCCGAATAAATGTTAGCGAGGCTGCACCTGATACGACCGTTTAAACACAGCAAATCCGCCCAGAAGTGTATAATAAAGGAGTTCAGACAGGATTACAAAGATAATTTTGTTGTTATTTTAAAGCAACATTCTCTTTTTTTTTTGTTTTAATTGTCAGATTAAAAAAAACAAAATCATAACTCCACTAAAGTCACAGGTCTTTGTAATACAGACGCAAACCTGGAAATGTGCTTTATGCTAGAAGAATGTATTTTTTTCTAATTGACAAGAAATATATACTTCTAATAATTAAATCTGTTTAAAGATCATTGCACTGATGTATCAGATATCATTTTTTTGTCCACATTAAAAAGATTTTCATAAGAATTCAAATACAAGTGTTATTGAACTTTCTCCTCATATTCTTAAGGATCCCCCTGAAAGACTTTAAAGGACGCTTGAGAGTCCCTAGACCCCACTTTGAGAACCCCTGGGCTCATGGCCCTGCTACCGCCTCTGTCTGGCAGGTCAACCCTGCTGAAGAGTGACATATTCAGGGAGTCTTGAGTTCCTATTTGAGCCAGAAGATGGCAGCATCGTTCTGTCTATTGAAGAGCTGTGATCTTGAGAGCAGAGGGAGAGGTGATCACAGACTCTTGGAGGACTCAACCACACTGTGGGACGATGATGGAGAACTACAACTACCTGGAGCTCAGAGAGTGAATCAGCAGGCTCCACAAGGGTTCAGCATTTCAGCTGAAGCTCGATGTTCTGGTTAAAAGCGTTGACTGCTATGGCTTCTTGTGTTCTCTTTAAAAAAACAAAACAAAACAACATTACATATAATAATGAGAGACGTCACTGTGTCATTTTAAACGAGGTGAAGCTCCGCGCTCATCTTACACGAAAGAATTTAACCAGGTGACGTTGGAGAGCAGCTGCTGCTTGGTGTAAGTTCTCATCGGATGGCATCAGTGCCTGGGCAGCCTGGGCAGCCTGGGCAGCCTGGGCAGCCTGGGCAGCCTGGGCAGCCTGGGCAGCCTGGGCAGCCTGGGCAGCCTGGGCAGCCGGCAGCACAGCAGCCAGCGCAGATGCCACAGATAGCTGGGGCCTCCCATGTTCACTGCTAGTGAGTGTGAGTTTGTGTGTGTGTGTGTGTGTGTGTGTGTGTGTGTGTGTGTGTGCACGCATATTAGCATCAGATCCCTGTTATTATTAAAATAATCCCAGCAGGTGTCTGTACTGGGCCCACACGTCAATGCTGGAGTCCCTTATGGAACATTTCATCTTCAGCTCCTCCTGTGTCAGAATTTCATTTCAACTCGAGCAACTTTTTCTTGAAATCTAATTAAATAATCACATGAAATATTTTAGCATTATGCAGTTTTTTTTTTCTGGGTTCTGATGGATCGGTTCATTACCTTGATGTGTTTCTGCTGCTGAAATTGGAAAACCCAACCAGTTACTCTGAAAGGTTTTACGGGAGAAATTGTATCTTGAAATAGTTTTTAATTGCAGTGACCCCATGACCTTTGTCCTGGTGCTGCAAAATTATGTGTTTTATGTGTGTGTGTGTGTGTGTGTGTGTGTGGGGGGGGGGGTCTACACAGCAATATAAAGCGCTGTGTATGCAGTATCAATAATAATAACGTGCTTTTGTGTGGGGATGGTGTGTTTTTCATGCGTTCTAACTGCTTTTCTGCTACTTTTAGCCCTTCGGAGCCTGCCGTGGTCACCTGATGACTTCATGACAATGTCAACCGTGTTGCAGCCACACCCACTCATTGCACTAATGAATCCACAACCTATCCTTTGTTACGCTTTATTCTATGAGTCAGTGAGTAAAAGAGATGAAACGGTTATTTCCATTACCCAGTGTTCTTCAGTTTGCTCTTTGACTCAGATTATCACTTTGTTTCACTGAATTATGTCAAAAGTTGTTTTTGGCAGATATTGATAGTCTTCTTTTATATCGGCATCTCAACTCTGTCCTTCTTTGCTCAAAGGAAACAATGTGTTCAATATGTATGTTTATGGGCTCCATCAAATGTTTTGTAAAGTAAAGTTAGAAAACAGACGTACTTTTCAGAGTATGTAGGTACAAAATGTGACAATCGCACTTGTTTAAATTCAGATAAAATATCAACATATGAACAACACATTCATGTGTTTGAAAAGTCTGATTAAAGTTAAGAAGTCTTTGCTCAAACACCTTCATGCTCGCTCTCTCTCTCTCTCACACACACACACACACACACACACACACACACACACACACACACACTGAAAAAACTCAAGTGCTTCTCAAATCCTCCTCTTCCTCGACCAACTACATGGAACACAAGACAGCAACAATAGAAGATAAATTACACCCAAACACGAGGAGGTATTTTGTACCTAAAGCCTTGAAGTGCTTGTTTTCACACACAAATTTATGAGTACTTCACACTCGGTAGACTGTGAAGGAATGTGACCCAAACATGGCAGTTGTCGTCTGTCCGTCCACTGTGTTACGGTCATTAAAATCCCTCGTGTATACGGCGCCTCATGGGCCATTAATTTATGATGAGTATATAAATCAGATGAAGGTCTATGTTTTCTACTTGCATGTGTTCATGTTAACGTTTCACGGCCCAGAATGACGTACAGTTCGAGCGATAACAAGAGGCTTGTGGATGTGGAGAGATTTTTAGTGAATTCGGATTCATCTTCAGTTTTGAAATGAACACTTGGGATATCAATTATTGGGGCAGCAGAAGTGTTCAAATACATTCGGGTATTTAATCGAACGCCGTGTGTTTTATCATTCCCGGTATGTCTGGGGAGGATTATTTGAATTAAATATGTCTACTTTGGTTAACTTGCGAATTGTTAATGTGCACATCCATGATGAAGGGTTCCAGTGCGACTCACTACTGAACACTGATGTATTTGGTGTATTTCTGTCATGAAGAGACTTCATGTAGGCTAGTTATGTTTGATACAACCTTTCATTTTTCAGACTGCGTTAACATAATAAACCTGATATTTCCGCCTCTGTAAACCATTCTTTCCTTTCTACTTCCAACAACTGTCAAACCTCAGTCCGGTGGCGGCTGCATGCTGTGACCCGCGTTCACTACGCTCTCTTTTCTCACTCTTTTTAACACAGATGCAACAAGAAGCTGCACTATCAAAGCCGGAACTCTCCGTGTGTGAGCACACACACACGTACCTGTGTGAGAAGCACTGCCTCTCAACTGATATTAGAACTCTCTTCCCCCAGCTGACGCATGTTCACAGCCCAAACGAGCAAAGATAAACATGATAATGGGCTTGAACGAGGAAGTTATCCTGCAACCAATAAGATAACTCCAGATAACTGATGCACTCTGCTTTCTTTACCTTCTTTTTTCAGTTTTTCTTGGTTTTATAAACTTAGATTTTCATGTAGCTGTGATAATTAAGAGTGATTATACTGCAGTAACACATCATTTTGTTTAGTCTCAAGGTAAAACTTTCATCCTCTGACCACTACAGGAGAATCCTGTACAGTTGGATATTGACGTTTACAATCTCTGCGTTAGTTAACTACGACTTCATTTAAACTTAAACGTGCTCTAGCAGAGCCTTCCCGTGTTCAATATCCATAAGGAAATCCACAGATGCTAAAAGAAACTTAATAAAGTTGAGTTGAGTTGAGAGCTGGAAAATAATCAATGCTCCATGAATGAGTTTGAGGAAATGGAACGGCAAAAATAAGACGAGATGACTGATGGTTCATGACCTGAGAGGCGCACTAACAACAAAACAATAGGCTGCAATAACTCTTGCAAAAGTTCCTGGTACACTGTACTACTTACTAAGATCAGAGGGTTTCTTGATGGGTGAGTCACCGGTTGAAGATATTATCACTACAAACCTGTTTGAGTACTCTGATAAGGGATGAAGACATCAATCAAGACCAAGTACAAAATACATTACAATACTCATGATGGATCTCAAAAGATGGGGAAAGAGGAGAAAATGAGGACAAGGAGGAGTCATCTGTCAAACAAGAGGATTACTGCCACATCACCTGCATCTGAGTCTCCCCATCACGTAAACATACTTCAAGGATACGTCCTTATTTATCTAAGGTAAGTTCCTGATCATCAGACTATAAATGTACGCTCCGCATAAATGCTGGTGACTGTGCTCCGCCACCGCTCTTCACCTCAAGGATCCGACGCAAGATGGCAGATTTCAGGCTCAGCACAACCCTGCGTAAGCATACAACTTAGAATATTCTTCTATGGGTTAAAAAAGAAAGAAAGAAAAGAAACTGAAGATTTATCTGGAAAGAATTCCTGCGTGAATACAATCGAATTCCTAGCCATTTCTATACGTTATTTCATTTTTTTTTGTACTTAGAATAAAATCAAAACAATGTTGCTGGATACAGCAAAAGTGACATTTTGAAAAACTTTCAGGGGAACTCGCAAAACTTTCCTTGCAAAAGTAGTTTTTTTCTTTCCTTCAAACATGGATCTCTTTTTTTAAATTTTTCTCTTCTAGGATGCAGTAAATATGAAAATAATTAATAACATATTTAATAATAATAATATCACTTATCTGCACCGATGCCTTTCTTATCCATATTAGGCACGAGACATGCTATTTCACAAAACACTCATTATGTGTATGTTGGTGTTTCATTATTTTGTGGGAATAGAAAGATTTCACACTAAGGCTTATAACATGAGCCTTTCCCCTTGAAGCGCGAGCTGCTGTTTTTTTTTTTTTTTGGATAATAAAGTTTTGACATTCCAAAACATTGTTAAAAGACCAATGTCTCTCCATTATAACGGTATAAAGGTAGACAAACTGAAGACAAAAGTCATCATCCACAGATCTGGCCGTGTGATAACATCAGCATACGCTCCACTGAAAATAGTCACTTATAAATATTTCACTCTTATACAATTTAGTGTGAATGAAATCAGATATCTGTTAGCGTTAGCAAACAGCTGCTCCACTGAATCAGCTGCTAATTACAGCAGCATTCGATCATATATCTGGTTTTACAACTTCAGGAAGCAAAAGGTTTACAACTTAAGGGAAAAGGTGTAACAGACTCCAGCCAATGCCTGTGAGTGGAGTGTTTTTTTTGTTTTTCTTTCCCGTTTAGCCTGAAAGATCTCCTTCACTTCCTCGTCAAAACTATATATCCGGTATTGTTGGAACTCTGGAAAAAAAAAGGAGCTAAACCAGCTTTTCCTGTGTTTTTTTTCCAGTGCTGACGGTGACGTGTTTACTGGTGACAACAGGTAAGATTGAGGACACTGGTGCATTCATGCTGTACACCTGCCTTTGAACACATCGCTCATTCTTTTCGCTCGTTGTTTCAGTTGTCTCCGTGGAGCGGTCCATCACCTGTCAAGGTCCCAACAGTCATCGTCTCAATTGTGGTATGACTTGAGTCTCTGCGTTAAGAATGATGGTGCATTTAAGGGCTTTATTTGGGTGTTACACATTTGAATATGTCTGGATTCTAAGTTGTGGTCAGCCAGTTTGGTTCACGTCAGATCTTTATTGATGCACAACAACTTTTTTGTGCACCAATAAATCTTTTAGAAATATAAACTTCTAACACAGGAAGACAGTTGGACACTTGAAATGTTTGTGTTTTCTGTGCAAAACTTGTAATAAAATCAAGGATGTAAGGGGAAGGCAAAGAAAACACCACAGAAGAAGAAACCTATAACCTAAACGATGAGATGTATTTGAATTCAAATGGTAAGATAGTAAAGTGCTGGTCCCTGCTTATGTCATTCTCCCTCGCTGTTACAGAGCGCGGCGTGATCGTTGTGCTGAGCGCCGTGTACGGACGTTTGAACAGAGAATTCTGCAGCCAGGGCATCCCTGCTGATCAGCTGTCTAATACCCAATGCTCCCTGGCGGGGACCTCGAACATCGTCAAGACAAGGTACCACATACATTTACATTTATGCTGCGATTGCTGCTTCCTGGTCAGGTTTATGAAATGTTCTTACACACACTACTGGGCTATCGGACTAAATTGAGGGCTAGAAAAGTCCTAAAATAAGCAAGAATAAATTCAAAAGTAAACAGATATCTAACGAGGCCCAGTGATATTCGTCTGACAAATCCCATTAGCCAACTATTTGTGCCAGTGAAGGGCTGTAAAAGTAGAGCCTGGGGGCCAAATTTAGGAGTAAAGAAAAAAATAATAATACCAGATCTGGTAATAACAAATAAACTTTCCATTTTTGTGGTGTAAAAATGCTCTTTAAATATCAATCAATCATTTTTTAAAAATTTAAACAGGCAGCATATCGACTCTTCACACAGGACGTCAGTTTGCACAAGTGATGTCAGAAAAAAGGCGGAGACAGTGTTAGACGCACAAAGACAACGTAATATGTGTTCCATTTAGTTCTTGCGCTCCTCGGGAAAAAGTTGTGCACCCCCACAAGGTTCTTGTCACCACAGTGTGTTGTAGGTGAGATATGATAGAGGTTAAAAACAAAGACTGGACTGCTTCTTTTTTTTTGTTTTCATGTGTGTGCTGGAAATGACCATATTTAGATGAGAGGGTGGAGCTGGGGAGGAGCACTACTATATCCTGGTGGACAGGATTGGCAACTTGTCAAATCATTGAAGCTCTAAAACGCTCATCAGGTCATATGAGAATTGGAGTCGTTTTCTGGCCATGGTTCTTTTCGCTATAAAATGATCAACTAAAAAGTCATCAAACAACACTAAACTAGGAACACTTCTCTCCTGAAATGCTACTTTTGGTCTATTGAGGTACAAAGTAGTACACCGAGATGGGACAGACCAGTACCAACTGACTGGCAAATTTACATATGGCACCTTTAAGTTTTATCCAACTATCGTAATACGGGTTAACCTTTGCACTTATATTTCTTTGCTGAAAGATGTTTTTTTAAAACTCTTTTTTCCAACAGATGTGATGGCAAGAAGACATGTGAACTGGACATCAATGATGTGTTTACTTCTGATCCCTGCCATGGCATCTATAAATATTTGGAGACCAACTACACCTGCTTCCCAGCATGTCAGTCACACATCTGCATCTAAAATCGACAGTGAAACCAAGCTGCTAACCAGCTGATGTCTAACACGTCTCATGTACTTGACAGTTCACGTTGTCGCTTGTGAGCGCTCCGAGGTGCAGTTGCAGTGTGGTAAGATTCATTCATATTCATATTTAAAACTCAGCTATCTGCTTAATTCCTATTTTCTTCACACAGTTATTCCTTTTTTCCCGTCAGATGTTGGGCAAGTAATATTTGTCTATGGTGCTGACTATGGACGTCTTGACAAGACCACGTGCATTTACAGACGGCCTGCTCGGGAGTTGGAAAATACCCACTGCTCAAACCCCACTAATCTTGTTGCAGAGAGGTACGGCTGCGCTCTCTTCAATAAATATGAGCAAAGTATAAACACAAGAATATGAAAACGTGTAAAAAAAAAAGACTTTTGGAGTGATTCTTCAACTTACAATGTCAAGGGGGACAGTGTAGCCTGTAAAAATGATTGCAAAAATGTTCCCGGCAAGTTCATGCGTGGTCAGTTTCTTTGTGTCACACCAAAAAAACCTCCCCAAAACAGGCATTTATTTATTAGACCTAAATAATGACACTAGGAACTGTAGGTGACCCTTTTTTCGCCTATATTACTGTTTGAAGAGTTGCATTTGTAAACCAAATTATCGTTAAAAACAGATTTTAAATGTTATTTTTTGAAAACTTTATTAAATACTACAGATTTGCCGGAGCATTCAAGTCGGTATTTCCTCTCGTCTCTCTTCATTCACAGGTGCAACGGGAAAAACAGCTGCACTGTCAGTGCACTCAACTCAGTGTTTGGCGACCCTTGTGTGGGCACTTACAAGTACCTGCAGGTTGCTTACATATGTGACTGTAAGTACAAATGTACGGAGTGGGAAAGAGAAATAGCATGATTCATGTCTAGATCTTTCAAAAAAACAAAAACAAAAAAACAACAACCTGATTTGTAATTGTTATGACTTAAAAATATTTGTCTGAGTTAAACATTTTCTGTCCTTTGCAGATAATTAATCCAGCCGGAGCACGATAGGCTTTGACATGGGACACAAAAATCCCCTGCACACTCGTGAAAAGACACACACAATGTGCCCGACGTGACTTTCTGCAGAATATAAACATATTAAAATCCTATTTCGTTCTGTGAAACGCCCTGTACTCCTTCTCCATCATTAGAGCTCCAGAATATAATTTGCGTATGCTGGAATATTGGACCGTTCATCAATTATTTTATTTTTTCTATTATTTTTGGACTTTTATTTCCTGCACCACTCGTGAAAATGGCACAATTTTGTTGAAAGGTTTGAGGGGGGGATATTCTGGATTGTAGAAGTTGAGGCTCATGTGTGTTTACGTCGTGGCCCCCAGGAAGAGCAGCACTTGCTACGTGTTGATGGGGCCTCTGATTAACAATCTCTCTCTGTTTACTTATTTACTTGAATCTCTGGCACTAACCTTATTTTACAGACCCCAACAAAGCTCCGATTATAACCACATTCCGCTCAAAACCTTGAACCGCTAACAACACTGTAATAAGGCGGTTTAGGGCTTTGGGAGTGATTTTGGACTTTTGATATTGAAATGCAATTTTGGGATCAAAGAGCTTGCAAAGGGTAAAAGAGGTCACTCTTACACACACATATCCATGTTGTAAGAGCCGTGTTAGTAGAAGGAAGAGGCGCCTTGACTAAATGATGTTTGACCAGGTGGGCACAATTACATGTGTGTGTTTCGGGGTTTGCATGCACACTGTGTCTGTGTGTGTATAAGAATTATCCATATGTTGTTTTTAGAGGATTGAAGTCTATTACAATTAGGGAGACATGACTCTCCCA
Organism: Aulostomus chinensis; assembly: GCF_037954235.1. NCBI lineage: Eukaryota > Metazoa > Chordata > Actinopteri > Syngnathiformes > Aulostomidae > Aulostomus > Aulostomus chinensis. The sequence continues at coordinate 17,260,857 of NC_141339.1, read as the reverse complement.
CCTCACAGTTTTCCACAGGTATACACCCACCAGAGGAAGAGAGTCAGACGGTTTCCTGATGCTTTTCTTATTATCACCACTTAGAATGATAGCGTCAATGATTCCACAGTGGTGTCCTGAGTTTATTTAACTAGCTGCTACTCATAAGGGAGCAGAATGATGGCGGGTCACTGCAGAGGGGAGTTACAGAGATTTTGAGGAGCTTTGGCTAACCCTCGGTGAGTGTTTAGACAGAGTTGGTGCCAGTGTGGAGGAATACGACAGGGTTTTGCTCTTTATGGGAGTGATAAACACCTGCTTTGGTGCTTATCAAACATTAGGTCGTGAGCGTGTGGGTGCGGTTTGTGTGCAAGTCCTAACACATGTTTCATTATTAGTTCAAATCACTCACAGGTGACTTTGTTTATTTGATCTCAATTAAACCTCCCCCTTTTCCCACATCTGAGTTTTTTTCTTTTTTAAGAGGACCCTTTCTCTATTAGTTTCAAACATTCCGAGGATTGTGGTGAAAATCCAGGAGAAGAAGAAGCAAGAGGAGCGTGTGCCCACCATGGTTTCTGTAACAAGGTGCCATTTTTATTCACTAAAACAGGAACACCTCGGAATACCGCGCACACATGGGTTCAATTATTATCCTGTGGAATTCCACAAAAAAGTAAAGTCGGCAATAAGGAAAATATTCCTCTAATCTGGGGTCTTCCTCAAGCTGGGTGTGAAGGAAATATAGGGGGGTCTCCATTTAATTGGCTCCAGATTGGACCACCTTATTGCAAAAGCACTGTGACTGTTCGCTCAGTGGGGTTATTTTGTTGGAAAAGGCAGTATTTTGCTTGTATGTGAAATAAATGTCTGATTTTTCAGAGGGAGTTTCTGCAAATCAGATTGGACTGGTCAAGTTATAGGAAGCAGATGGACTGGAACAAGTAAAGAAAACAGTGCGTCCCGTAAGAGACTGAGACAGAGGTTCTCAGTTAAAAAAAAAAAAAGTTAAAAGAGAACATCATGTCACAAAGACGTGTTGAATATGAGAAATTACTAATCACAGGTTGACCAGTTCATAGTCTAGGTCTGATAAACACGTTAAGACGTGTTTAAGTCACGTTGAGACCTGTGAGACACACACGGACACACTCACACACCTGCTTTTTGACAGATTTAATGAGTAGAGTGACACACTGACGTGTCACCTACTGTACTCTGACAGCTCCGAGACAGGAAAACTGCAGTACATTTCCAACAGGTAGGAAAACTCAATGTGCTAAGCTAACTAGCCACCAGCAGGTCTCTGTTGGTTTCAGCGCCCTAAATCATACACAAAGGAGAGAAGCATATCTATCTACTTTTCTGGCTCTCGGGAGGATGAAAAATAAGCATATTATTTAAATTTAAGGCCCTGAAATATTTGGGTTTGTCTGCAATGGGAAAGAGTTTGAACTTATAAAATCATGCAACAGTTCACCGAGAAAAATTGTATGAATGTGAGCTGGAGAGAAATGAATAGAACCCAGATATTTTATAATTTATCCAACTTCAAATACTTCCTCAGAAATTAAAAAAATAAGACTTTGGAAAAAAGATCTGACAAACTAATAAAATCGCAATTTTACTGTAACATAAAGACATCGATTGGTTGTGAGTTCAGAACATCCAGAGTGCAACGGAAGTTCACCTCAGTTCTCGTGCAAATTAAGTGATACAATACCTTTGTGAATTATTGATCCTCTGGTTCTACTGCTGTGGCGTATCCAGGCCATGAGGCAGTTCAGAGCTGCCACAGTTCTCCTGACCATTTCCTGACCAATTGTTGCATAAGCTGAAGCTGGCCAACCACTTCCAAAAGTTAAGAGAGATCCAATAAAACTAAGTCCAAAGGTCAAACATTAAGATTTATTTCTAGGAAAAACATCCACTGCTGTCAATCAATAGTGCTGTTTTCCATCTTCTGTAAAAGAGCAAAGACCACAGAAGAAAAAAACAAAACAGCAACATTTCACAAGGAATTAAAATGATTTGTGTGTGATTCAAGATTTTTGACTCACATATTTGTGGTGTTGACTGAGCAAGTTGTCTTGGTCGTGAGAGCCGTTGGTATTGAGGCCAAAAAGGAGGAAGCTAACATAGATTATTAGCATTGTTGTAATTTTAAGGAACATTTTAGAATATGCGCTTATTTGCCATCCTCCCCAGAGCCACATAAGATGGATAGCCCTCTGTCTTCTGTTAGTATATTAGGGAGCTGAGATCCACACAGGCCAGCTGACTGCTAGTTAGCTTAGCTCAATGAATCGTAGTGAATGGGTAAGTTAGCATGCTTCTGTCCTGATCACTCACCTTGGAAAAGCCGTAGGTCATCCTCTGTCTATTCTGGCTCAAACTGGATCTTGATTTGTCTGTCAGTAATCATCCTCATCCACTCAGAGTTGGACACGATCGTCAACATGTGTGAACAAATGTTCTCTGATTCTAAAATTACAATATCTTGCAATATTATGGTATTATTAATCGCATATGTTGAATACAACCAATGTTCAATTAATGCGGACAAAGACCATTTGGGAGAAACATTAATTTCATGACTTATGCTAACACTTACTATCCACTATCATTCATTGTGCTAAGCTAACTAGTGGTCTCTGTGGCTCTCACCTTCTTATAGCATGTACAGGTTCGAGAAAGGTGTCTATCTTCTAGTTTGGCTCTCGGAAAGATGCGTCTTTACTTCATCTGTTGGGGTAGAAGCCCCTTCACCATTGAATGTAATAGTATTTTGAACAAATTAAAGAAACATTGTTTAAGCAACTGTGCAAGCAACCAACGATGGTTAGTTAGGGTAGTAAACTTGATATATTTCCTCACCCTCTGATAACACACTTTCGAATAAAATAATGTGCAGTCAAAAGTGTGCAAGCCAAGATTTACTTTTGTTTGAAAAATGACACCTAAATAAAGTTGAGATTGAGTTAATTGATTTCAAAGGTAGAAGCACTTCTAGTTTTATCTGAGATTTATCTTGTCATGTGTGGTATCCACTCCAGTTACACTGGGACACATTCATAGATCCCACAGATCCATAGATCCTAGGTAAGGAGAGTTCAAGTATATAATGTGTGAGGGTCAACAAGAGACTTTTACTTCACTCCAGTTGTGAAAGTTTAACTCGCGAGTTAAAGAAGAGCTGTCTGGAGAAACAGCAACACCACCAGCAGCCACCCACTGCTTCACTTTTGCTCTCCATCCCATTCTTTCCTCCTAGATGCCATTTGTCCACCTTGGTACTCTGATGCCCTTCCGGAGAGCGAAGTATCAGTTTTCTTCCCTACTGGCCCCCAGCTCCCTACACCATGCATTTTTAATGGACACACTCGTGCAGCGGACAAATGATTTTTATTTTTGACAGGGGAGGGCTGGCTCTAGTTACATAGGGATGGGGAGAGAGCGAGAACGCACCCAAGTGAGCATAGAGAAGAATGCGCGCATGCACACACACACACACACACACACACACACACACACACACACACACACACACACACACACACACACACACACACACACACAAACAACCGAGAGAATAAATCAAGAATGATCCAGCTGTTAATGCTAACAAACAACCTTGAGAAGATGATATGTTTTGAAACTATTTTTTGTGTGTTTTCCTCTTGCATGCTTAAAACAAATACAATATACACACTTCCTTCAATCCCCATAAAGTGCTTGCTTAAAAGACCACTTGGGTTATGATGGGCTGATGTCCAGGCTGATGAAAGCAGCCCACCAGGGCCTTCATTAAACCAGGATTAGAGCCAATCTAAACCCATTAACTCTGGATTAAAACTGCTTTAATTCCAATCAAATCAGAATTAAAGTTCACACTGTGAGACTATGTGTACCTTATACACTGTGACAACAGACTGGTGTGCTAAACTGTCTAATATGCATGTGTGTGTGCGTGGTAAGTTAACATTTCAATCTTTACTAAGTTGGCGTTGCCAGTAGATGGTGTAATCTATTCATTCAGGGGAGAAATACTCGAAATAGAAACTATTGTGTTACCAATAACTGGATATTCCCATGCAAGGATGAAAAGAGGATGAGTGATTAGTTCAATTTGGACTTAAGTTCATACAGCTGTTTAATAAGGGGCAAGAAAATACCCATTTTCACTGGACACAACATGGGTGTTAGACTCTCAAGGAGACCAATATGACAGTGTATTTCACCTGAGTCCCTGTAATTTCTATGCTTTAAAAAGATTAAATGAAGAAATGTACTGATTAGTGAGTTTTGGAGGAGCCGGGAGGCTCTCAGACTGTTTCCCCCCTGTTTCAAGACTTACTGCTACACTAAACTACTGTAAGTAGCTGGTCACTGCTTTAAAAAGAAAAGAAGCTAATTACAGTAAAGACTGACCTATAGTTGTGCATCAGCCCAACGCAGATGCTATACCCCCTTTTTTCTGAATATATGTGCAAAACTCCTTTTGAAAATAAACTCTTAAGCAATTAATCTTGTGGGCGGCATGGCTCAGAGGTAGAGTGGCAGTCTGGCAACCCAAGGGTTGCTGGTTTGATCCTTGCTTCCCCTGGTGACCATGTTGAAGTGTCCTTGAGCAAGATATTGAGCCCCTAATTACTCCTTATGGCCCTGCGACTGACTGGCGATCCGTCCAGAGTGAACCCCG
>NC_141339.1:16876176-17251176 GCF_037954235.1 Aulostomus chinensis | reverse complement strand
GTGAATACTTGGATCTGAGTTAATCAGCAATCTGAAACTGCTCAGTGTCATTTGAGTGTTGGTTCATTCCTGATAACCAGGTACTTATCAAGTAGTTCCAGTCACAGTGTTTGCTCGCCTTCTAATAGATCAATGAGCTGAAAATTCTGAACAAAGTGAAACCGATAACATTTTTGACTTGTGCTGTAAATAATTTAATACGGCACTTTTTTAAGTTAGCCGAGACACACTGAGAGAACGGTATTTCACCACTACCAGCTCATAGCTATGATCAGTCCCACTTCCAGCAGTGTGGTTAAGTGAAGCCATCAGCTCCTCCTACCCAAAAAATACCCATTGGATGGGTCATACTGTTTTGTTTGTTAACTGGTGAAAGGCTAGGTCAATTTAGGGAAACGTTTTTACAGTCTAGTATACAGCACATACTAGTCATTCCAGTCTTAGGAGTTGGCCATTTCTCTGGAGTCCCCCCCTCGATATCCACACAATACTCTACGTACAGCTGGGGATCACTGTCTATATCTGTGAACATTATAAATATTAAGAATCTTTTTATTATACCCAATACCAGTTAATGATTTTCATAAAGCTCTGAATATACACACAAATGAGCTGCGCTACACTTAGCTATGAGAATCACAAGAGTACTGGAGAAACTACAGTGTGTTCGCCATTGTATTGTACTTTCTCACCTGGTGACTTGAGGTAAAAGGCCAGCTGAAAACCTGAAAAAGGACATGTCCAACAGAGAAGTTGGGTCCTTGTGGTTTTCATCCACCACTGGCAGGCACCCATGGAGCTGTTCAGACAAGCGCCCGACGTCTGTCAACATGGTGTAATCTGTGAATGGGACATAATGAATGTCAGCTCACTCAAAGACACTTAAGTTAGAGGTGCTGCTCATCCTGGAGAGTTTAAAAATGATGTACGATGTGACAGCAAACCTGCTCAATACACCATCGGGCACAAGTGCCTCTTTTGGATAAGAGCACTTGGAAGACAAGTCGATGGGAGAAAAGAGACAACACATGAACGGTCAAACACCTCGACTTACAAAGATTGCTACGCACCATTATTGATCATTATTCCAAATTCTTCCAGGAGAAAGTTGATAATAGTGTCATATTTGACTTCTCTGCTCTCGACAAGCATGACCAGGACATTTCCTCTATAATTCAGGAGGTGCTTCAGGGTATCCAGCTGAAATAAGATGGGACAATAGAGTGGTAAATTTCAGAAGCTGTAAGTACAGTACATCTGGATGGTGATCTTGTCACGTCAATACAGAGGAGAACATATCACGTGGAAGGTGTTTTTAATCGTAGTGAGATCAAATGTTAGCCTTTATTACCTCAGCTGTTGTGAATTTCTCCCTCGGACACGCAGTTATCCATACCTTGATGCCCTTGAGCCTCTCCAGTGTTAGCGCTCCTGTATTCCAAAGAGAGATATTATTTAACAATCACCTGGAAACAGGTTAAATTGTTAGTGTTGTTATTCATGGGTTATCTTTGGTAAAATCGAATCAATGCAACACTAAAATCCTACTGTAAATGCAAGAAATCTGTAAATACATGTATGTTTCTCTAACTTTGATTCCGTTATCTCAATAATGGTTCATCCAACCAACCTCAGGTAGCCTTTTGCCCTCTGTCTTTTACTGCTCTCGGTTTTGTGATGTTATACCACTCATCGCTAACTCGAACCCTTGAACTCTAATCTGAGAACAGGCACTGGATTATGTCGATGAGCACAAGAAAACAAAAATATACATTGACATATGTGTTTTTTTGTTGCTGTTTTTTAAAACCTCCAATTGATTTCAATGTTTCACCATCTTTGTGCTTTTGGCTTTTGATAATAAATGTATTTCAAAAATAAACTCAGCAGATTAATTGTTACAGGAGTGACTGACTTCTACTTGATGAACCCTTAATTATTAACAACATCATTTTTAAAGAAACTAAATACATGGTTTTGAACTTTTCTTAGCAATCTCGTCTCTTGCAGAGAGTTCAGTTGATTAACAGTTTATCCCACTGTCAAAAAAAAAGTTTCATTTCTCTTCCAATCGCTGATGAACTGAATATTGATTTACATTCATTAATCCACAAGAAATTAATGGTGACAGCAGAGGGGGGCGGTCGTGAGACAAGACAACAGCTGGAGCACAGCCCAAGGAAGAGAGTGAGACGGAGACAGGTGTAACAGCTGGAGGATCAGCTAATCTACCCCCGGTGGCCTGAATACATCAACATGTAATCCTGCTTCAACTTGTCTGCTGATCTGCAAGGTCCAGATCACCTTCGAGGACGGCTGCGAAAGGAATGTAAGTCCCCTCTGTGAAAGGTGGCTCGGCCTTCTTTGGCAGCATCAGCCAAGCTGCCAATGCAGCTGGACGGTGATTCTCAAAAATAATCAATTTAGGACATTGGACTCACCTCCTGTAAGTGAAGACATTTCGCCTCTCATCCAAGAAGCTTCTTCAGCTCTGAGAACTGTTCTCTGTTCTACCTAAATTGATTATTTTTGAGAGTTACGATGACCTGTAATGACTGAGAATATATACAAATACTGGATGGTGATCCTGTCATGTCTGCACCTACAATTCACGACCTCATAAGTACTCAAAGCACAAGTGTTGTAAACGTGAGTTCAATTTGAAGGCATCAAATATTCCATAGCATTGTTAATGTTATCATGAGCTGTGAAGCTAATGGTTTGGTTTCCTTACGTTAGCATCCGATGCTTCCTGTGACTTGTTACTCTATGTTCAGCCTCTAAAAGCAGGTGCTGCACCCATCCACACATCTTAGCCGGATTCATATCCATCAGATTCAAGCTAACCAAGAGTGTGACGTTACAAGAACATGGCCACCATAATATATAATTATGATAATTATCCATCCATTTTCTACCACTTATTCTGCTAAGGGTCATGGTGGGGCTGGAGCCTGTCCCAGCAGCCTTCGGGCGAGAGGCGGGGTTCACCCTGGACGGGTCACCAGTCCATCGCAGGGCCAATACATAGAGACAGACAACCATTCGCACTCACAGTCACACCCACGGTCAATTTAGAGTATCAATCAGCCTCGTCTCCTCTTGATGTCTTTGGACTGTGGAAGGAAGCAGGAGTACCAGAGAGAACCCACACAGGAACAGGGAGAACATGCAAACTCCACATAGAAAGACCCCGTGCCTGAGCCGGGGCTCGAACCCGGAACCTTCTTGCTGTGAGGCGACAGTGCTGACCACTGCATCACCGTGCCGCCCGCATGATAATTATGTATAATTCAATTCTCTTTTTCTACCCCTTCCTCCTTCCTTCCTTCGTACCTTCTGTCCTCCCAACATCCTCTTGTGAGGTCCTGACTGTCAAGTTCAATCTGCATCTATAGCATTATATAGAGCAGACTGAGCAGCAATCAGACTTGTGTGTGTGTGCATCAGACCAGTAGGGATTTCATGATTATGATTTCTGAAGACACGTGCTGCTCAAATTCTTCGATGATTGCTTGCGTCTAAATGAAAGCTGCCAAACAAAACAATAAGCCCTTCGATTGAGAGAGAGCATCGTATGTTTGGAGCCCTGCTCCTTGAAGATATCCAGACCACAACAGCATGAATAAAAGTGACTAAAAGGAACTTAAAAACATGGAGCAAAAAATAAATAAATAAATAAATCCATGACATTACAGTGCGTGTGTTTTCGTACAGATTTACATTAAAACCGTGTTTATAGTAGCTTATGTTCCCACCCCTTTACTAGGTATAAAGCAAAAACACACACTCACAATCCACCCATCAACGCACAGCGTCTTCACCTCAGACGTCAGCAGTGCTACAGACCACAAAGATGGACAGTCAAAGTCTTCAAAAGGTTTGAGACAGATATAACCACCTAAAAAACAAACACACAGCTCGTGGACATCTCTTGAGTTTCACTGAGACATTTTAGGCAAAGGCACCGAGCCAGGTGACGCTAAAAGAGACTCTGGAAGAGGAAAGAGGAAATGCCCAGGGCAGCGTGTGGATGACCATCCGTTGTCTCAGCAAATGTAGGACTTTGCTGGCTTCTGGAGCACTTTGAACCCCAGTGCGAGATGCCACCACTACTTCACTGGCAAGCCCCTCTGGCCCTTTACTACTGACATCTGGAGGTTCCTGCTGCACCACAGACACCACACAGATAATCTGTTAAAAGATTTTAATTTGTTGACATGATATAAAACCAATTTATTACTAACTTAAGAGTTTCATATCAGTATCTTTTATTTAAATGAAGTAAAAAAGAACAACCTAAAGGGATAACCTAGATACAGGCTTTTCTTTCCCTCTTAATTCATTGCAGAACTATTGGACTGGAACTCGAACATCAGCAGATACCGAAAATCAAATGATGTGGATTCGGGTCCAAAAAAACAACAACAACCCATGATTGGGGAAATCCCTCAAAAGAATGATCTCCATCAGTGAGAGGTACCCCCACCCTGAGTGTAGACCCTCGGGTTCCAAACCTCAAATCAACACACCCCCATTCCACCCCCTTTCGTCCCTCTCTGCGACCTGTTCTTCCCCTACCCTCCTGCAATTGAGCCATCTCTCAATCCCACCACGCACCAAATTTGACCCTTATCAACCCATCCTGAATCCTTGTCATCCCAAATAAAATGAAGACTTTTCAAATGGTCATTTGTTCGTGAACTATATACATGTGTACGGGACAAGGAACTCTACCTATGCAGCTGTCAGCATTTTCGTACACTTAAACCACTTTCTTTCCTCTGCTGAGTTAAAAAAAAAATTGTTGAATTAAAAAAATGAGACGTTCTGTAACGTCGTGTTGTGTTCCTGGGTGCTCCCAGGTAAACCAAGTAATTGAGCGTTCACAAGGAATTTGGGAAACAGTTGGGTTGCTGTCATCTGTTTGAGATAAAACAGTTGTTTATGCAGGAAGAGTGACAACATGTAGAGACAAAATCAACTTCACCTTAGTTGCATTCAAGTGCGGTACGTGCTAGTTTTGAACTTGATTGCTGTACAGCTGCCTATTTATGAGGTGAATGTTTACAGAGGAGGTATTTTTGCAATATTCATGAGTTCGATTTTTGCCATTAATTAAAGTGATAACACATTGAATCGCTCAAGCTGACACTCTTCCTCCTCTTGTAACAGGCTTATTAGAATCAAATTCAGCCTGGTTAATCTGGGTTCTAACAAAAATCCCCTCAAGACCAAATGTAAGCAGATGTTGTCAGTCGGTCCCTGATCTCCAGCCGTCATTAGCCCCAAGAAAATTGGATTCAGAAGCAGTCATCATGTAAAATATGCAGAGAAACACAAATTGAAAGAGAGATGCCTGTGTGCCCCCTTCTCCCTCTATTTCCTCTTCTCCTCCAGTGTTTCCCCCTCTCAAATACTCTTCACCCCCCCTTCTTTTAATTTGGCCCCTCTGTTTATTTTCCTTCATTCTTTCATTAGTTGAAAAAACAGAGCAGGCATTCCAGCTGTAATACCACTGAGATTCAGTATCAGTGTGAGGATTGTGACTCATGATGTGTGTGTGAGTGTTAAAGTGGAGAGAGAGAGCGAGAGAGAGCGAGAGAGAGCGAGCGAGTGAGAGAGAGAGAGAGAGAGATGGCAGTGCACTAGAGACCTTGCCTCATCATGATTCATCCCAGTGTTATTTGTGCAGGCAGACAGAGATATCAGCCACAATGCGCCATCGTGGGAGATTCCAAATGGTGTTCAGGGTGAGGGATGCTTTTTAAACTTGCTTTATTTTATTTATTACTTATTTTAATTGTGACTTTGTTTTTATAATTTCCTTTTCCAGTACAACATCTCAAAGGAATGTGCCAATTTTTGTGACATACCCTTAATCATCTTCCCTTGGGACGGACAAGAAGATAGATTCCCCCCCGCCTCCCATTTGTGCATGCATAAGAGAGATAAAACGCCCCCAGACTTTAGCTGCCGTACGTTAGCTTAGCACAATAAATAATATTGTGTGGGAAGTGTTAGCGTAATTCCGTCAAAGTCATCAAATAGACAGTGTTCAGAATTGAGGGAGTTTTGAACATTTTGACACAAGAACCAGAAGAAGCTAACCGTGTATGGTTGCTTATGTCAGAGAGGAATTTGTTCTGCTTTCTGCTGGAATTACACCTTAGACTTAGCACTGCTGCCTCAAAGCAAGAAGGTTCCGGGTTCGAGCCCTGGCTTGAGCACGAGGTCTTTTTGTTTGGAGTTTGCATGTTCTCCCTGTGCCTGTGTGGGTTCCTCCCACAGTCCAAAGACATCAAGAGGGGACGAGTGTGAATGGTTGTCTGTCTCTATGTGTTGGCCCTGCGATGGACTGGCGACCCGTCCAGGGTGAACCCCGCCTCTCGCCTGAAGGCTGCTGGGATAGGCTCCAGCCCCCTGCAACCCTTAACAGGATAAGAGGTAGAAAATGGATGGATGAATGGATGATTTTTCATGGGACAGCGAGTTGTTGAAACCCTACTATTTGCTGCCATGTGAAGAATAATTAATTACTTTGAAAATATAAAAACTAAAATTTTACATATTCAACAACAAAGTAGCATATTGTGAAATCCTCCCCTCCTCCACTAATGGGATAAGCAGCTAAGCTTCATTTGCATCCCTGATCATCTTGGGTGAAAGGATTGAATTTCTCTCTCTGCAGGCTGCAAAGCTCTTTAGATCCTGACGTAGCACTCTGACTCCTTTCTCATCTCAAGGTGTCAGACAGATTTACCAGTGCCAGATTATGTGATGGCTGAGCCATTGGCAATATTTCCTTACACCCCGTGCACGTCTCGAGTCTCCTCCATCTCCACCACTACCGAAGACAGTATTTAAAATGGTGTGACCACAAAAAAGAAGAACCGGATTTGTAAATCTATTGTGGCACACAGGGCAGGTACACACTAGTTCAGACGGGAATGTGTTTGCTGTCATTGTCTGTTCTTTTTTTTGTACAACCAGATGAAACTGAAGGCAGAGTGCTATTATTATCATTTTCTTTTGCATTTTTTTTCCAGTAAAAATGAGTTGTCAAGGAGGAACGTAGGCAGTAGCCAACAGCATTAGCTTTGAACATGCGTTATGCCTCACTGACTGTGTTAGAATGGAATGACTGAAATGACTATGATGATGCTGACAGTATATGTACACACACTTAAAATTCCAGAATCCTAAATTCTAATGCATTAAAGAACGCTGATTTTAGTGAGAATCCCTAGAATTATAACTCAGTGATGGGTGTGAGTAGGATCATAATGTCATAAACTCTACAATAACAAATAAAGTCCTAGAAACGGTTAATATTTTATAGACCTTCATTTGACAGCAAGCAGATTACGGCGAACACTGGTGGTCTTCTTGCTCTCATTCCCACGCACTTATTGACATTAAAGCACTCACATGAGACATACATTACATTCACAGCAGTGAAAATCACAAGTGATTTGCCCCTTGACCGCTGCAGCAAAAGCAATCAAAGGGTAAATGTTTTAACATGACAGCACACACCGACGCCAGCTTACGTGCCAAGTATTTCACCCTGTCTTTCCATTCTGTCTCGCTCTCTCTCTCTCTCTCTCTCTCTCTCTCACTTTGTCTGCGTTTTCATCAGAGAAAAATTAAAGTGCCAGTGTGTAAGATTTGGGGGACCGCATTCCTCCTCACCTCACCTCTTCTTTCAGAGAACTTAAGTTGGTCAGCGGGGTTGTCTGTTGTGGTTGTGTCTTTTCCAACAATTCAGTGTAATTCCTTTTTAAGAAGAGTAGCAACTTGGCGGGAAAATGTACCTGAACAGTCTCTGTTAGCTTGTTTAATCAGATTGCAACATTAATGAGTTCCTTCCCCAAGCAGGTACAATAGGTTGCTTTGAATAATTTTAAGATGCATTGTTTGTGCTCCCTGAAAATGGATTATGTAGATACAAAGCTCTAATATGAAACTCTGGAAGCTTCAGGTAATCACACACAAAATAAACTCTAAATCTTACACATTTCATCTTTCATTAATCTTAATTCTTAGAGCTGACGATTCAATTTTTTTGCTTGAGCGTTATGAGTTATACTTACAGTCTTGACCATTTTTGGAAACCCTCTCAGTGAATTTTGGGATTAGCTACCAAAGTGACCTAATGAGACATCAATGAACATTATGAGCTGAGTTACATAACCTGATGACAATGTTTCCCATAATGTCTCATCGTATACTTTACTGACTGTTCCCCCCTGACTGGTGTAATTGTTAGGGTCGGGGATGGTGGAGCGGGGGTGGATTCTTGTGAAACTGTTCCTATACTTAAATATTATGTCCATACCTATAAAACATTCAATCCACATAAAGCCAAGTGCTCTGGAGCTGGCCACAGTAGCCTCCCTAGGGTGGTGCCGTAAAACTGCCCTGAGCCGCCATTAGGTGGAGGGAGCTGGAAGAAATACTGGACAGAGGCTGGGGCTGAGCAAGAGCACAGCTGATGGTAAACTAATTTTGTTGGCCCAATCCCACCCCCCACCCCCTGCCCCCCCCCCCCTAATAAACACCCACATGCAGTATGTGTTGGGTTCACACACATCTATGTGGAACACACATACTGTATCATGCTTTCACAAAAGTCTCCACAGACTCATAGTGGGACAGAATCACACAGCTCTTTCCATCTTTTCCCTAAACTGCTTTTACACACACTTAATGACCATCTTTGCAAATAACCCATATGCTCCATCATTTGTCTTGAGGGACAAAAGACTGGGAAGGATTTCAACAAGCACGTCTCTTCAGACTCTTGGAGAGAAGTTCTGTATTTGTCTGTGTATGAACAGCTTTTCCTGTCTGCAAAACAGATGAAAAACTATGCAAGTTCAATTCCAAGTCTTGACATCCAGGGAAGAAAACATCAGCGACACAGCACATAGCTCCGATTATGTCTAACAGAAGCTGGACGAGACCGATTCCAGCAATCATTTTCTAGTTTGTTTTCGTTATGCCTCTTCACTGGCAACAGACGTGGCCAGAAGCGTCGTGTTTTCGGGTTGTCCGTCACTCCCGTTCAACATGATGCCTAAGCAACGCCATAACGTCTTCGAAATTTGGTACAAATGTTCGCTTGGACTCAAGGATGTACTAATTTGGTTTTGGCTGCCAAAGCCCAAGGTCACTGTAACCTCACAAACGACTGAAGGGAATCCTTCACATTTGGCACAAACTTTCACTTGGACCCAACCATGGACTGATTAGTTTGTGGTCATATATAGCCGAGTTCACTGAGACTGTAGTTAACTTTATTAAAAAAAAAAGTCTGTAACAGTGTGTTTTGTTTTGTTTTTTGGCCTCTACAAAGTGACAACTGTATGGAGGCATTATGTTTTTGGTTGTTCGTCCATCCGTCCCGTACCTCTGGAAAGTCTTGAGGGAATTGCTTCAGATTTGCATCAAATGTCCACTGGTGGTCAAACAGCATTGTCACTGCAAATAAAGATGAACTCTCAGGATTGTCTTGAGGAAAATTCTTTAAATATGGTACAAACATCCACTAGAATTTGAGGATGAACTGAAAATATTTTGCCAGTCAAAGGTCAAAGCAACACAAGGCCCCGCCTCTTTCTTTGGTCATCCACTACAAGCTCATTAGGGTTAATAATAAACTCAATCATCGCTATACAAATGTCTCATCCAGAGAGTATAATTTTTTTCTGCAGTCAAACATGTCCCAATAGTAATGCCTTCCATTTAAGATTCATAATTTTTTCTTTTTAAATTCTGCACAGAATACAGAGTTAGTGTGGACAACATGGATGCAAACTCTAACTGGAGGAAGGTTTCAACTGTAGTTTGAAGTTGAATTCTTTATTTAATACCCACATGAAGAATCAAATTACCTTAAAGTGCTAATCTGATGCCCCAGAAGGATTAGACGAATAAGACAAACTGACTTCATTGAGGCAAAGAAGGCCTGAATAGTTTATTTCCATATTTTGTTTCATGTATCTTATTGTGTCACTGGACAATAATAAATAGTCAGCAAAAAAGAAAGTTGCAAGTGTAACTTGAGTGGCAGCCTCTCGGCAGGACATTGCAGGAATTTACGATGTGTTAAACGTTTCCTTTGTTCCTCCCTGCAGCAGCTCACTCCAGCAATTAGGGGAGGCAGCAGCATGCAATGAGCTCATTATCCTCCCAGCTCTCCCGTCTGCAGATAACATTTTTGATTGATTAACTGATTAATTGATAAGCAGAAAATCATTAAGCGCCACACAATTCAGCACCTTTTTTCATGTCTTAAAACTAAATTCGGGATTCCGGTAATGCAAGTGATGTATTTTCCTCCTGCGCCTATGATATTAATTCACCGAATACATTTATTTAATCTGGTTTTCTTTGATAAAGTGATCAATCTGAAACACAATTCTTAAGCTTTGCTGAAGTTAAAAATGCCAGCAGACATTTTTTCTAAGTACTCACTCCTGAAATAAACCCCATTTGGCAAACCAATTTGGGATGGAGAGTGGGGGCTGGAAAGGGAGCGGTATAGGTTAACTGTAGTAATAATCATAAATCACCTCTGAAACGCTGCCATGTCACATGCCAGACTGTGCCACTAATGACCAGGCCCATCTTTCACCGGGTATTTTTATCTGCGTGCTCTGACACTCGTCTTCTGGAAGCATCCTCTCGTTTTACGTCGTCAGCACCTCGACCCGGCCTGAGTACAAGTTCCTCACATATCTATAAATACCAGCCAGCTAAATGGCATTTTCTCTCAACCCCCCCCCCCCCCCCCCCCCCATCATGCTTGGCAAGAAGTGGGAGCTCTGTGACTTGGCAAAGGGACCCACAGTCCTATGCCACTAAACATCTTGGGGCTTAGACCCCCACCCTGCCGTCACCCTCCGGAGAACAGCTGGACAAAAAAATAGATCCATCTGCTGCAGCCTTCAAATTCCAAAGTGGTTTCAGTTTAATTAAACGAGCTGAAGTTGGTTTCCACAAGATTTAGTGAATAGTTGCAGACATTAGCGCAGTAGTTTCTTACTTCAAACCACCTGTAGGACGATGTTTTTACAGACAGAGGACTGCGGTACAGGCGTTTGTTGACCTGGGTATATACGTGCAAACAAAAACACCTGTACATGCTTCCTTTGTGCAGAATGTTCTGCCAAGTTTTTTAAGCTTGCTGACATGTGGCACTAGACACTGCAGGTCAGCGACAGCTTCCTGCTATTTTGGGCTCTGTCACAGCTTGAGGTTTTAATTTATTCTGGCAGAATGTGTCAATCAAACGGGCTGTGGGAGAGGGAGAGAGAGCGAGCGAGGGTAAGGCACAGCAGGGTTTGGCCTGATTTTTATTGAAGGAGTCAAACATCTAAAAACAAACCGATATTAGGCCGTGAAAACAAGTAAACGCTGCAATTGTTCGACAACCCGCCCCCTCACAACCGTTACCACTAAATGTTTGCCAAATGTTTTTTTATCCACATGACATTTTCTTGTTATCTCACTTTGAAATGTAAAACCAGAGAAGGGAAACCAGACAGTGATGGTGTGTGTAACATGTTATTTCCTGTCAGGGATGCTCATCCTCACAATAACAGCCACAAACAAGTCAGTATAGTGGTACAATTTACAAATATTACATAGTACACAGCCTGCTAGTACTACAGAATCTTAAACTGCAACGGACACAGGAACTGCACACGATTCGCTTCATAATTTTGTTTTTCAGCTGGTTGTGTAATGACATCTGCAAATGATGAATATTGTTTCTGTCCAACAGGTTTTATTTTTATCTTTGCAGACTAATGTGGATGTGAGCAGATGAAAAGAAAGAAAGAAAGAAAGAAAAAAAGTGTTTATCCTTGACTCAATGGTTTAAATTCCACTGTAATTCAATTATTCAGTAGATGACTTTACAAATTCGCTTTTTAGTGTCAAATTCTAGGTGCGTGAAATAATAGGTACAAGATTTATATGATAAAATTAGTGGGAAATAAAATGCAGACGTGACTTTTTACTTCGGAAATTCAATTTGTAGCAAAATCTGAAGTGGTAAAAACAAGTTGAGGGTCAAAGATGTACTCCTAAATATATCTGTTCATCTGGACGCGCTACAAAGTACACGTTGTTCCAAGACAGACACGTTAACTTGCTCTTCCCTGAGTAACGTTACAGAACAAGTGCAGAAGGAGCATCTCAGGCTTCTGCTCGCCATGCCAGTGCCTGTCCACGGGCCATGCCAGGGGTTTGAATTTGACCCTCCAAAAAAGCAGCGCCAAAACACACAGACACGCAGATCAGTCAACATGTGATGTCATGCTAGTAAACATGGCATAACATGAAGCTGCACATCCTGTGTGCTTCTATTAAATAGGACTAAACAGGTGACAGGAAGTGCTGGTGTGTGGTGTGACGCTCTTTGTGTTACACAGGTTTCCTCCAAAGGCAGGTGAGAATCTGTTCTGTTGTGTATTTTACAGTCGTCTACACCGAGCGTCCTGCGCTAAAAACAAATCAAACTTTTTTCTTTTAAGCAAAGTTGACGTAGTATCTTATTATGTAATTTGAGGTTGCGTCTCTGGGGGGTAAAAATGCAACAGTAGGATTTTTTTCTTTTAATTTTACCAGGATGCTCGGAAAAAGGTTCTGTTTATGAAAAGTAGCTGACGATATCATATTTATTTTAAGAAGTTCATAGAATAAAGAGAAGGATGCACCAGCTGCTGCACGACCTTCAACCTCCAGCAGACAGAAAGCACTTTAACGTTGTGTTGTTGTTGTTGTTGTTGTTTTAAAAAAAGAATTGGAAAAAAAATTATTGATCCTGATGGAGGAAAAATTCTTGTACGGGGCTACGATTCAAGTACAGAAAATATAGAATAAAGCTAAATAGTAAAATAGAAATATGGAATGTGGTTGCATTATTTCAAACTGCTATGTTTTTCATTACTTTTATTATGTCAGGAAAACTGTCGCACACTTAAGATTGATTCAAGCACATCAATGCAGCCTGCTGGACGTTGCCTTAGCTTACACTTCAATCTTGAATGGGTCGGATTTTTATACCTTTAATTAACCATTTTATATTCAAAATAAACACTTGAATGATATTTCTCCTCCCATCCCCTCATCATTTCACACCAGTACCTTGTATCTGGGCCTCAGGCCCATCTACACATGTTCTAAAGCTCGCGTTAGCGTACTTGTTAGAATGGAAAAAGGGGTAATTCATCAGGTAGGAAGAGCTTGTGAAAAAATGCATTGTGGGAATTGTAGTTTTGTGTTTGTTGTAGCTTTGTTCACGTGGAGATGTCCCTTGCAAATCCCTAGCTTCTTCACATAAATGAATAAATAAATAAATAAATTCTCCCTCTCTCTCTCTGCCAGCCGATGTGCCAACCACAGCAAAAAAGGACACAAGTTTTTTTTTTTTGGGCTGGTTGTTTCTTTTCCTTTTTTCTCTGTGCTTGTGTTTGCTCTGCCAGGAAAACCTCGTCTCTTTTTATTCTAACCGAGAAACCTTTTGAAGCATACTGCAGTGGTGTTCATGAGAAGGAGAGAGAGAAATATATTGGCAGGGTCTCTAAACCCGAAAATGAGGGATCAGTCAGAGAAAGAAGTGACATCATCCTAGCAAATAAATGACAGCAGGGTAAAAGAGGCCTGGTCGGAGGCCAGCGGGATCCAACAGTCGGAATCCATAAGCCATAACAAACATTCAATTTTTCAAATAAACTAAACTCGGAGGCCAAATCTATCATCTTCTCGGGGCCATTGTAGAACAGAGCTGTCTAACTTTGCTCTCACAAGATTCATTTGGGCCGCAGTGATTTATGTTTTTCTGTTTTGAGTGTCTAATGTGTTTTCTGGCCTTTTTTTTTTGGCACCATCGCTCTCAGTTTCTCTGAGTCTCTAACTACACCAGAATGTTTTTTCATCTCGTCTCTTCGAGATTTTTGCAATTTCGCTAACATGTCTGCTTAGAGATGCGTCTCAAGTTTCCTTTTGTGTCTAAAGAGGAAAAGAGGCAGCTGTATAGGACAACAGGGATTATTGGTGGGGCTACTTAAGGGCTGTTTGCCAAATTAAAATTAAAAAAAAAAAAATTAACAACTCACTTTTTGGTAGCCCCCCAAACACACACAAAATCCCATTTCAATCAGACACAGCAGTTATGTGGGCCACCAAAGCTCCTAATATCTCAGTTTTTTTTATTCCTGAAAACACTGCAAGGATGGATCCATTTGAGGGGGTAGGAGTGTGTGTGTGTGTGTGTGTGTGTGTGTGTGTGTGTGTGGGGAGGGTTATGGCATCCTCCTTGGTTTTGGGACAATCCAACTCCTAGTGAGACTGAAACATCAAGGCCAGTTTTCCGACAACTTCTCCCCTGCATTGGTGCTGCTGCTGTTCTCGCAAACCTACTTCTAATTATGTTTTCCATGTTCTCACGTTTCCTCGTTCAAGTTCAAGGTACCAACCAACTCATCGGGAGCAATCAAGGGTTCAGCCATGCTGCCCCGAGACCATCCATCTAAACCATCATCACTACCATCAGAGGCAAAAACAAATACTCTTCACTCACACGTGTTTATTTATAAATATATATACTTCTTTAACTTAACTACCCTCTTCAGATCGGAACATCAGGTGAGCCAACATCAGGGTCGAGAGATAGACATGAGGGGGTCGCTAGATATTAAACAATATTTAAAAAAATTATTAAAGGGGGGGGGCCTTTAATTGTTGCAAAAGAAAAATTAAATTGTCAATCAGTGTAAATGTGGTTGTTTTTTGATGTGCTGAGTATGATCCATAATGTTCATAATGCGAACATTGTGGCTCAGAAATAAGCTCAGTCTTTTTTATTATTAATTTCAAATATTTTATTGATAGTTTTTTCTATATTAAAAAAGAGAACTTTCTCAGTGTTTTAACAATTAATTGTTGACAGCTTTTGCACACTTTCCAATTTACCTTTTGTAAATTATTTCAAAAAAGCAGCTTGAATTTAGAAAGTAGATAGATAGATAGATAGATAGATAGATAGATAGATAGATAGATAGATAAGTGTCTTGTTTTTGCTGTGATGAGATAAATAAAACTCTGTGTACGTCATTTGGCCCAAACTATTAATAAGAATGTCACTTTGGTATTCCCCCCCCCCCCCTCTCTGAACCCTATTACTCCTTTGGACACTTGCCCAATACTCTCCGCATGGCAGCTGGACGCATGCGCAGCAGCAGCTCGATCCTCAATAATGAAGTTGAGTCTAATGCCTGTGAACAGCCTGCAAGCTCTTCTAAGTTGGACGCGGAGTGAAAATTATGTAGTTTCCTGCAGGGGACCGCTCACCGGAACCGGAGCCTCGGGTTTGACTCGGTGACTCCTCTCAGTCCAGCCGAGTGTAAAGAAATCTTCGGGACTTGTTTTGTTTTGGATTTTTTTTTTGGGGGGGGGGGGGGAACTCTTGCGATGGCAGAAGTGAAGTGAGGTGTTTTGGTCGAGTCAGTGACAGCCTGCAAGCAGCAGGGAGAGCTGTGCTGCAACCGCACCGCCTTTGACTATGAGAGTCCCTCTGAAGTGAAGGGGGGGAAAAAAGTTATCTTCTCTGTGCCGCGACAATAACTCCAACACAGGTATGCAGTTTATTATTTTAGATTTTTAACAGGTTGTTTAATTGCTCCAGACAGTCATACGTGTGTAGTTTTGTTTGGAAGAGGCCGTTCCGGTGGAGGAAGTCTGTAGATAACTTGAATTTATTTATTGAATTTTTACACTGCACTGGGGGTTTTCTCCTGAGTAAAACCATTTTATGGAGAAGTTTTACAATTTATAATGAATTTATTTGTCCAAACAGATGGATTTTTGGAGATTAATCGTCCCATTCTCAGCCAGTTCTGTTTTTGTATTGCTGATTATATATTTTTAAATGTGTTTTATTGAATTAATTCATTGGCTTCTCCCTCGGCCGGTCAACTCCGTGTGATTTAATCATGAATTGATTTTAGAGAACCCAAACGTGTTTCTTCGTGTAGACTGAAGATGAAGCAAGTCTCCTCCCAGAGAAACTGTTGAATTGATGGTATTATTAGTTAATGTCATGGCTGCAGGTCAGATATAATTCTCTCTTCAGATGTCATCACACGAGGGATTTCTCTCCCCCCCTCTCCCCTACTACACCCACCACCCCAACCCACCCCTCCGGTGTCCCGTACCGCCGCGTCCCTCCCGGTGTCCTCTCCCGATCTCATCCCACGTGGAGTTTGTGTTTATATTTGATATGTGGCAAACGGGAATCTTATACCGCGGCCGGGCTCGGAGGGCTTGGATGGCCACTGGCCATTGGCCGGGCCC
Source organism: Aulostomus chinensis (assembly GCF_037954235.1). Classification (NCBI taxonomy): domain Eukaryota; kingdom Metazoa; phylum Chordata; class Actinopteri; order Syngnathiformes; family Aulostomidae; genus Aulostomus; species Aulostomus chinensis. Next base: position 17,234,808 of record NC_141339.1, on the reverse strand, counting down.
TAACGAGCTGACAAGTTAGACGGGCCGACTCAACATCTGATAGGCCTCCTGCGCCCTGATCCATACGGATTGGATTTCTCATCACGCACTCATATTTAACACGTATTAATGCGCGGGACCCGGATGGGATTGATGCAGATTTGAGGACATTTTTCCCCCCACAATTCTGCACATGTAAAAGGAATGATTTATTTATTTGGAATCAAAATATTAATTTATTCTATCTTTCTTAAAATTGAATGAAATACCTGCTGGACCATTGGGAATAAAGATAAATGAGTGTGAGTGTGTGTGTGTGTGTGAGTGTGTGTGTGTGTGTGTGTGTTTAAAATGCAAGTAGCAAGTAATTTCATTCACTTATTTTTGTCTTTTAATTAAAGGATAATATTATCAATTTGCACATTTAATGATATTAGTGTTTTGTTTGTTTTTTTAGTTTATAATTACCTGACACACCTTTGACACACCTGTCAGACTGAACTGGAGAAGAGGAGCCAATAAAAATGAAACATCACACACTCAATCTCTCTTCAATAGTCCACAAGTTCTTTTTTTTTAATATTCATATCAAATCAAATATTTTTTTAATCTTAAAAATCGATTTGAATTTCAAGTCTTAGCGACAAAGGATGAGCGAAAAAAAAAAACATATTACCTATAAATTAGAGCCCCTTATTTTTGAAAGTTTATAATTTTTTTTAATAAAACAAAGTGTAAAATGACGTGAAACCTTTTACCCGTCAACATGAGGCTTTTCACCACAACCAGCCGCCTGCGGTTTGTTCGACATTTTCTCCTCCTCACATTTGACAGTGTGAAATGATGACAGTAGAGCGATGTGGTCCACTTTTCAAATCCCCCCACTTCCCCATATGTGTTTCTTATGTCGCATAGTGAGAAATATAATTCTCTCTTCTGGGACGCAGGAGGAAATGGCAGGCATTATTGATTCCCTGCACAGTGTCAGGTAACCAGGCTGGATGGGTTTAGGGCCATGTGAGGCAGTCAAGTGTAGCGTAATACAAGGGTGGGGGAGTTATCAACAAAATATTACTTTTTAACAGCAGTTTATACGTGTGAAAGTCTCACGTGAGTATCGAATTTGTACAAAGTCTGAAATTGTAGTACTTTCAAAATAATGTTTAACCATTAGAGATTAGTATCCGCTATACATACATCTGCAGGGGAGAGTGAAAGGCAACCAGGCGGATTCTGTCCTCCACAAAGGTGAGAGAGGGTGAGGGAAGGGGGGGGGGGTGAGGGAAGGGGGGGGGAGGGGGTGAGGGAAGCTGGGGCAAATCAATTCACCTGAGAGACGCATTATTGTCTTCGGTTTCAGGCGAGGAGGAGCTGAATGCTATGAAAAATTAAAAGGATGCCAGTTAGTTTAAAGGATCAAGCCAGAAAACAGACACGTGCACGTGCGCTCGTGCACGCACACACACACACACACACACACACACAGTATATTCCTTAAAAACTTAATCAAGTTGGCAATTAAATATAGCGATGAGTTTCACTAATGTGTAAAAGTATGGAAGCCTAGAATGGCTTTTCCTGTTACTACTTTTTTAATGTCACTCATTCGTGATGATGAGCTCAATGTTGCGCTGCGTTGAGTTTAATGACACTTGTGGAGACCATGATAACTATCGGAGATAACGTGGCAATTAACTCATCTCAGGGGAGATGGCGTCAAAGACACTTTTCTCTAGAAAACAACAATTCACCATTCAAGGACTCTTCAGATAACATTTTACTCCGCTCATCTCGAGAACATCTTCAGAAAACGCTCCCTTTTTTCGACTTACGACGAGGAATAAAAGTCAGTTATTTCAAGTCAGGTCCTTTTCGAAGTTGACCAAAATTAACTGTTAACTTTTTTTTTTGCGATAACTGCTTCTCTATGACTTCTCTGAGATTTTGTTAGTTACGGCGAGCGAAGTGTTGACAAAGATAACAGTATAATTAACTTCTCTTTAGAAAACAAAAGGTTGTTCTCCTGAGACAATAATTACAGGTATTGTTTTTATTTTTGGGGACAACGGAATATTTACTTAAAGTTATCTCAATAACGGATCTTGAGAAAATGCTCTTTTACTTTAAGGAGAATTAACCGTTCCATTTTCTTGAGATAACGCGTTATCTAACTTGCTATTTTGATAACTTTGTTTCCCTGAGATAATGAGATATACAGTATTATTCTGAAGGGAAAAAAGAGCATAGAATAAATAATTTACTTGTGATCTTGAGATAATGGCATTATAATTATGGCCATCCTTTGCTTCCATACATCAATATTTCTCTAGCCTCTTTTTTTTTTGCCAGTGCCTCAAACAAACATTCATGTGACTCACGATTGTGCAACACAACTTCCGCCGAACACAAAATCATTCACCCAGGTGAGCAGTAACACAAAGCATTGATTGTGGATAAGAGTGCATGTGCAGGAACAGGTTTGTGAGCTGAAGTTGTATTTTATTTTATTAAAGAAAACATAAGGATCTCCAGAATCAAATCATTCCTTATACTGTACGTGTGCTAGGAACCACAGACCTAATGATGGGGAAGGACTGGAGCGCTTTTGTGTACGCTTTTGTTCAGCTGTCGAACGTTTCTGATTGTTGTTGCACAATATAGGAGCCATTTTGTGGCATTGTTTTCCGTTCTTTCAACTGGCCTTTTGTCACTGCGTTGCCCTGCGTGACAGTATGAAAAGGGCATTCCTGTCATTTTCATTTTGTTTTTTTAGGTAAATGTATCACAACTTCATATCTCATCATTGTTCATAGCATGAACAGGGTCACTCACCATACCTTCATGTGCTAGCCAGGCCACTGTGTCTGTGGTCCAGAGCCAGCAGAGCAGACGGATCATTTACACTTCTCCATTTTCATTGTTGATATTTACTTCTGCAATCATCTCTCCACTTCACCCTCCACTGAAGATGATATGCTGAGGTAAACACTTCCCTCCTTCACTCTCCAGTTGCTCACACATAAACACCCAGGGAAGATGCCCAGGATATGAAAAAGTAACAATAACTGAGAGGATTTCAAACCAAAGTAGGTGTTAGGACGTTTTTGTTAACAAAGCCTTTTCATTAACAATACATTTTATTCTCCCTTTTTGTTGCCCCATCAAGTGTGTGGTGGATCACAACCCGAGAAGACATGGAGGCCTCACAGGACCTCAGCGAACAGATGGTGAGTTAAACGCTACTGTTTACATGTGAGTGTCTGTGTGTGTATACCTGGTATTGGACACACAAGTCTGCGGTATAGGCACAATTGAGAGGAGTGTGTGCGAGGGAGAGAGTCTGCACGGTGACCATATGGCAGCCTTTTGAATGAATGAGACATCATTAGAAAGTACGCTAAATTCAATTTTAGGAAGAGTGTGTGTGTGTGTGTGTGTGTGTGTGTGTGTGTGTAATTTTGTAAAACATCAAATGAATTTCTGATTATCTTCATTGAAAAACTAGGTCTTTTTTTTTTTAATCTGTCCTTTAAATTTCTTTTCCACATCAGTCACTTTGGTTCGCACACACTTACAAAGACACAGACACAGACACACTTGAGTCCCAGCACAGCAGGCTACTTCTGCGTCACGTCAGCGCTGCGTCCCAGTTCTGCTTGTTTAAAGATCAGGCTGTATTGTTGGGAAAATGATTTTGGCGGCGAGCGAAGTCCACTCGCATTTCAAAGTCGTTAGTCAGCCACCAGAACAGGTGTAATTTCATCTTCTCCTCCTCCTCCTCCATCAAGCCTCGCTCTCTCGCCCTCTCTCCCTCTGACCTGCCAGCCTCTACAGTAATAATAGCGCGAAGTGGGGCAGAGCACATGAAGTATGTTGTTTTTCCTCACTTTTTTTTTGTGTTGCTCAGTCGAGACTCGCCCTGGGATAGATTACGCTCCCACCCCAGCGGAGCACTGTCACTCACATGTACAGGCACAAAACACAAAGAAAGAATGAAAAAGAGAAAGAATGACAAAGAAAGACAGAAAGAAAGAAGGAAGGGTTCATCTTGTTGCCATCCCAATATCAAATATTAATATCCATATTCCTCAATTACTTCACCTGCTTTAAATAGGGCAGTGATATCATTTATAACGTGAACTTGAGCTGTGACTCAAAGACATTGATTAATTTGTCCAGGTTGGAAATGAGACCTCACCGCTAGGACAGATTTTTAATGATACCGCATACAGTAAAAGGCTTTTAGGGACAAAGATTTGTGACCTTTTTAAAAAAAAATTTTTTTTTTTTGCACTGAAATTCTTTGTTACAAAAGGTGGAAATTAGAGTAAGTTACAGGTGCTTTTATACTTCTTTGCTGTGGTCACCAAATACAGCACAGAAGATATGCAATAAAATCATACCTTTGTATTTGTTCAGTTTAGAGTTGTGTAATTAACCCAAAAGCTGCAATATGGCCTGTAGATGCAACTGTGCGCAAAATAATATTTTAAATTAAATGCTGCGGACAGTCAGGCCTTCACATGGTATTCTACCCAACTATAAAAACATCTTTGTTTGATACAGATAAAAAAAAAAAATTACACCTTTATGATTTGAATGGATTTTAATTAATATCAGATTAATATAGTTTGTTAAAATAGTCATATATATATAGATAGATATTTCTATATCTGTCTATCTATCTATGTTAAAATCATACTAGTCAAAAAGATCGCAGTTGGATGTATGCATTAATTTTTTTTTTTTTTAATCATGCAATTTTTCCAGAGAGGTACTGAATATGCAAGTTTTGGGAATCTTGTGTATTTTAAATGATAATAATAACAATAACAATAATATTCCAAATCAGATTTGTATACTGTAGACATTTATTTCAAAGTATTTTCTAGCATGTTAAACCTCTATTAACACCCTCAATTAGGATTGACAGCTTTTGCTAAATCAGTTACGCTAAAGACAGAGGTTTTAATTTGTTAATTGAATGCAAAATGAAACTTTTCCTCCTTTTACAGCCTCTATGTTTTAACTGAAAGTGGCTAATTGTCTCTCCACATCGCTGTATTGAAATAGGCGTGTCTCGGGTGGCTAAGAAAACAGCGCAGACCTCACACACAAAGTTTCAGGGAGTTGTCTGTTGACACCTGATACACACCCACCCCACCTCATACCCTTTAAACCCACACCCCCTCCCCTCCCGTCCCTTTACTTCCTCCCCCCGCCCTGTTCCCACCACATCCATTGCGCGTCATCTGGGTTATAGTCATGCGTCCTCTCTGGCCGCCTGCCTGCCGAGGGCCAACCTGCCGTCTGGGGTCCTCAGGGAGTGCTAATAGGAGCCTGAGAAAGGGCCAAAAGTGGTTAGCCCCGTAATGCTACTTTTAGCCTGTTTAACTGTCTCGCTCCACCTGTTGTCACATACTTGTTTAGCTGTGGAAAAAAGGTGATAACGGTTTGTGTTTTGTTTTTTGTTGAGTGCTTTGAGAGGTGATCTAGAGACATGATGATGACTTCTTCTGTGCATGAAATGTAGTTATGATTTCAGTTTAACAGATATTTACAGTAAATCTTCAGTTCGTGTTGATCCAATAGAGCCCCAACTGAAGTCCTTTCGCTGGTGGAGGAAGCAGGGATTGACGGGCAAGCAGTGGTGTTTATTGACCCCAGGGAGTCTTGCAGGATTTTAATGTATGGCCACCAGAAGAAAAAAGTGAGAGAGACAGAGAGAGAGAGAGAGAGACGGCGGAGGAGAGAAAAAGGGGGAAAAGGGTTCTTTTAGCTGTAACCTTTTCCTCTGGTGTGCTGGGAGAGGCCCCGAGTATGGCAGCTGTCCCAGTCAGTGTGCGCGTGTGTGTGTGCGTGTGAGAGCGAGAAAGAGAGAGAGAGAGAGAGAGAGAGAGAGAGAGAGAGAGAGCGAGAGCACACAGACAAAGTGAACGGAGGAACGGGGTCAGGTTGCACCCCTCTTTCACCCCTACAGCCCCATACAGACACATTCGCACAAACCTACACGCAGCAGCAGTAGCTAAATGCAAGCACAGCCCAACCCTGATTGCCAAGATCGCATTGGCGTCATAGACTGTCATTTGAAAATCTGCCCGGCGACAAGGCATGTGGACGGATCACAGAAGTGTGGAGTGTAACAACTAACCCCTGGCATCCCCACTCGTAGGCTGGCATCCTGGTCGTGGCACAGAGGTGCGCTTCAATTTCAGCTTAGTGTACAGTGATTCTTGTAAGATTTATGTGTAGATGACAGCTGAGTGCTGCTGAGAGGCTGTGTTTCAGACTTGCAGTCACCTCAGTCTGACGAAACAAAATAGCAGGACATTTAATATTTTCATGACATGAAAGCATTTATTCGTGAGTGAATTATGGTTGATGGTGAAGAAAGACGCGAAGTTCAAAAGATGTAGAAGGGTTTTGATGATGATGATATTTATACATAAAAAAAACTACATTTACTCTCACTGCTACTGCCACTACGAAAACTACTTTACATTGGTGCAGCTTTCTGAAATATATGCCTGTTCCCTTTGAAAGTGTGATGAGAAGGTTGATCCTACGTTCCCTTTGATCTGTTAAAGCAAGTGCGTAATGTTTGTCTCCCCCTTCTGGTAATGAAAGTGATCGCAAACACTGATTGCGCGAGTAAGTGTAAACTTGAAGTTTTGCGAGAGTGCAATTGGTTTTGAGGTTGTTTTTTTTTAATTTTTGTTATCAGATCTTTACTTACTCACTCAAAACATGGCATGCATCTCTAGAGGTGTGCTAGCGGGTGAATGTCACTGTACAGTAGCTGCATCAGAAATTGCATACTAACATGGTGTTTAGTCATTTTTTGCACATCCAAAATACTAAATAATTAACCTAACTATTAATATGTGGTATACGATTTCTGGGGAGTACTTGATTATACAAGCAATGGACACTGCTATTTTTTCATACTATGGGTATGTAAAAATAATCTAGACTACCAGCACTAAGTGAATTTGGCATGGGTTACCATGGTAATGCAACTGAAGCTGGCAAGGAGGCAATCAGGAAGTGACAATATAGCTCACAGTGCATCTGAAAACAGCTGTAATACCATTTACATTATGTATGAAAAACTATTCAGAATGATAATTGATATATTATGTTGCCAGGCAACCAATGCACGAGATTCGTAGATGCTTGTGAGCTGTTTTTTTTTTTTTAGGTACTTTTTTTCATATTTCTTATCAATTCACAGGCGTGAAAAAAGCACCTTGTGAAATCTTGAACAGTAACTATGCAAGGCCAGCAACAGTGGTTGTAAGACACAAATCCCAATCTTTGCTGCAAACAGCAGATCTTTCTCCAAGCCGGCGGTTGGCAATCGTGTTATTGCAGTGACGCAACTGCACTCTTCAGGTTCATGAGAGTTTCAACTGTTGCGGCAGCAGGAAGAGTACTTGGAGACAGACTTCGGGTATTAAGCACATTGCTTGATAAAATCCCACCACAAGATGAGAAACTGCTCTCAACATGTTGTTCATTTCTGGTGGGAATAGCTGATGGCGCTGTCACGCTGTGAACTGAGCTGTTAAAGAAGTTGCTGTTGTGAAAAATTGTGTGAAAAAAAAAAGATTTTTAAGGCTTTCTAAATTTATTTAGATTGGAGCCTGATCTTGTTTGCCTGAAAAAAAACTGTCCGGAGGCGTTACTTATATGGCTGCCAAGTGGCAAGAGGGCCTGCCTGTTAGAAAGATTTTACTAAACATTAGATTCATCCGTAAGTGAATTAGGAAATATTTCTGGTTTGTAGAACTATGCTGCATTGTGTGAAACTCTGTGAATCAGCAAAAATATTGAGAATCTTCCTTTCAAATGGTAAATGGATCTAAAAACTGATCAATTATGATCTGTCTTTCACTGAAACCCACTCAGGGACCTACATCGCTTCATCTAATATATAACTCATATGTAAGCGTCTGGCGGGCTGATGGAAGTCTGCGAGGTGTAAGGTCAGCAGGTCACAGACAGCCGTCCAGCCAATCACAGTGTGACGGAGTCAAACCCCCCAAACAGACTGGAGAATCCATCTAGAAACCCAGAGTGAGCGAGCGGCCAGCGTGGGCTTTTTAGAGGAACACACCAGACAGGAAACCGCATGATATGTGTGTGTGTAGGTGTTTCTTTCTCTGTTATACACATATACTTTCTGTGGTGTGGGATGTCTGAGGTCATCTGAGTGGAGACTGTCTCATGCTGAATGAGAGTCAATCAGCGCTCAATATTTCATGCCAAGATTCCTGATTTTATTGATTACGCAAAGGGTTTTCAAGAAATAGCCAGATGGTGTTTCTCAACTGAACAGTTTTCATGTGAATAGAACGTTCAGGATCTATCAGTTCAAATGCTGCTGGATAAAAGTTCTCAGTTAAACAGTTTTCTTTCTTCATTCCTGCTTCCACAAGAGCCTCCTGATAACACAGCCCACCTTTTGTTCAGCTTCTGGCCGAACGTTCATCTAAAAAAAGGAGCACATTTCCTCATTTTGCTGGGAAGGAAATGAAATTGCAACAATTGTGCTTTGGTTACAGAGGAACCTGCCTGACTTGCCTGCCGCGAGAACTTCCTCTGCTGCTCTGCTGGGAGATTGGATTTCTCTGTGTGCAGCATAGAGTCAGAGAGGTAGTGGAGAAGTTGCCGAGGCCAGATGTCTATACTGCCACACTGCTTCAGCTAGCACTCGCTTCTACGCTTTTACTAGTCTACTCTTACTTTTCTTTTGTTCAACAGCTTCTTCTAACCTCAAGTTTCATATGTCGGTCTGATGTCCTCAGTTATTGACCAACAGCATTTAATAAGAGATTATGAAGTTCAAGTTGCATTGAAAAAAATGAAAGACGAAGTCCATGGTGACATCCACATATAGCTGAAAATGTTTCATTTACAAGGTTAAAAAGAAAAACTTTGAATGGTTAATAAATGATTAAAATTGACATTCAATTTATTCTCTGATTAGTGATTGTTTTACTGACATAAAATACCCACTCCTCTGTTGGGGGGTGAGTGTAAATTACAATAAATTAATTGATTATCTGATGTGTTTAATTTATATATATTCATGTACATATACAAGAATTTTATAACACTGGCGGCATGCCATCTTACATATTTTTATGATCATAGTTGTATAGTGTGACACATTCGGTGTGCAGAAATTATCTTTTTACAGACGTATTTTCGTCTTTAAAATGACTGCAGTGAAGCAAAAACTAGCAAATTAACATATTAAACGTACATTAATTAGGGGTCTCTGAATAGGCCCTTTTACACAGCAGCCATTTTGACATGAAATAGTAGGCAAACACAGGTGTTACTAATCACACTAATTGAGGCTCTGCATCTAAATAGACCAGAACCTTCATTAATGCAGTTGGTCGCACCTGTGTTGACCTAGTGCTTTTCCTCTGAGAAAATTATGTGTAATGTTCTGGTACTGCTTTCTGTGGAAGTTTCTAATTTGTTCCCAGAATGTTCTCCCTAATGGTAACATTTGACTCTTGAAAAATAAAGGGCCCAAAACATCCTCAGAATGCAAAACGTAATGGAAAAGTTACATTAAATCATTTTCTTTGACGTCATCAGAACTTGTAAGTAATGTTAGCAAATGTTGTTGGAACGTTCCTAGATAGCTAGTATTTCATGGTAAAATGGCTGCTGTGAAGAAAAGTTGTGATGAAAACAATTATAAATGTGACACAGAGATCATGTTCACAGACAGTTAAAGTATCAAACTTTTAGTCAGGTAATTTATTCTCACACTAGTGAAAAACTGTAGCTGCAGATAAACTAAGCTAACAAAACAACAACATGCTAATGCAAATGTAGCATTGGATTAGGCCGCCTTAGCTAATGTAGCGAATATGGGTAGCAAAATTCAATTGTGTGGTCAAAAAAAGTTTGCTGTTATGTTCTAATGCATTAACTTTCATGATATAGTAGTTAAAGGTGATAAGGGGACTTTTCAGTTTTAACAAGGTTGGAAACATTTTGACAATTAATGGAGCTAAGCCTACTAGCTATGCAGCAAAAATGTATATATATAAATATTCATTTGCAGATGTTTAAATCAGAAACATTTTATATTTGACCTTCTAATATTCAAGTTTTTTCAGGTAGTATTAGCACCAAGCAGAGTTTATGTCCAATAATTATGAATATGATATCAATATTGTTATCTTTTAAATGTCACAGTTATGGTCACAGTATATTGTGACACCCCTGAGGGTAATAGGAGGATTTTTAAATGCTTTAATTTCAATCAAACATATATATCCAGAGGGAGAGTTTCTTTAAAGTACTTTACTCTCCTTGTCCTCTATTCTTTAGGCCTGTCGGCTGGCCTGTCCCTCCTTCTCTATCCCTGCCAGCCTGCCCGCCTCCTCGTCTCCCCCTGTGTCTCTCTGGGTAGAGTGATGATTCAGGCCTATTGTGAAGGCAGCAATCCGATACAGAGCCAGAGCAGGGGGGGTGAAGGGAGGGAGAGGGAGGGTGGAGGGGGATGAGAAACAGAAGGGATTATGGGTGTTCTCATAGCCAGGTCCATGCAGTCTGGAGCCTGGGGCACTTTGGCACCCCATACCTGTCCTCTGCTTTACCTGCCGCTTTCATTCTCTAATTTTGGCCTCCCTCTCTGTCTTTCTATTTCTTTATATCTCTCTCACACCCCTGAGCAGTGTCCCGTTTTTGTCCTTCCTTCTCTTCTTCTTCACACTGACGTATGTCCTCTTCTCTCTCAATCTGTTTTCTTTTTTCTTTTTTTTTGCAGACATATGGTATTTGGAGTGATTTTATTAGGAAGATGATATGAAGTGTTTCACGGTCCGGCATGATGGAACAGCTTGCAACATCTGAGACGTTCTAGTCCTGTTCACTCTCCGTGGCGCGTAGGGCAGCAGTAACTTCTAATAAATGGCTGCATATTGAATCTGAGAGCAGATGGCATGTGTGTGAGCATACGTATCTGTCTTACACACACACACATCACAGGATGTCTTTTTTGAAGGATATCTACCTTATGTTGTACCCTTCTCTCTCTCTCTCTCTTACACACACACAGTGATGTCATGAGCAGCATTATTTAACAGGCAGCTGGGAGGCCATTCATCATTTAATTAAAAGCGTCTGAAAGGGATCTGAGGCCTAATGACATTAGCTTTAATTATTGATGCTGCTGCTGCTGCTGCCGCCGCCGCCACACACACACACACACTCAAGTACGACCGTCACGGATACTCAGACCATCCTAACAGCACACAATCTTGTTTTCTCCAGTAAAGTCTTTTATAAACTGGGAAAAAGCTCAAAATTCTGGTTGAAAAATTTGTTGGCAAAAATTTTCACTCATCAATCATCATTTCATGTTCTGTTTAGTTTTATTTCATGCTGCATTGCAATTATAAGAAGTGTCCTGTCCTCAGAATTAAGGCATGAAAGTTTTGGGTGCACCTTAAATAGACTTGATGACAACAAGATGAAGGAATTGCTTTCCATTTTACCATCTTTTTCAACTTTCATCAGTGTAACAGTAGAAATACAACCACAAACAATGCTTACCACAGCATATCAATGCTCAGTGTCCAAAAGGATCCAGTGGAACCCTTCATAACTAGTCAGATAGTCGTTTCCTCGATTGAATTTTCACAAGAAACAAAACTGATGTAAATTTTTTTTTAATACATTTAAAGTTCCATCATTTGGAGTTTTGTTCTTGGGGTGTACAAAGTAGGTCTCAGATGAGACTTAAAACTATCCCAGTACATGGTTGCAGACCTGGTTTTAGTGTGATTCTTGAATATTGCAGTTCATACAATCATGAATAACTTATACAGTTTATTTCATTTTGTCATTCTGGTGGACTTTGAAATTTTAGGTCAGAATAAAAATTGCACCTGGCACGAAGGTGAGGTTTTAAAGCAGAAAAATTGGAAAGTAAAACACCTGACTGCAACCAAGAGTGGCAAATAAAATGTACTATAGATTAAGAATATATAAAAATGACTATATGAAGTAAACTAAACTGCAACTGCTTCTACTCCAAGTGAAAAGAAACAAATAGCAGGCTGTAAAGCAATCGAGTAATGTTCCATGTAAAGTTTTGATATTTGAACTCAGGAGTGACAAACTGATTCATGATGCTTCAAAATATTAGAATTGCAATATTTAGGGAAACTGTTCTTGTTCTCCGAACCGCCAACATCACATTCCGTGAATGAAAAATACGCAATTTTTACGCAGATATTTGGTCCAAAATTGTATATTATGTGTGGTCGAAGGTTGTTGTTATACACACACACACACACACACACACACACACACACTTCATATTTTAGTGCACATTGGGATGGGGGGGGGGTGGTGGTGTTGGAAGATTCTGGAGGGAAGGCTGCGGTATGGGGTCCGGCCAAGGGGGTGCGGTCGCTGTGGTCAGGTCAGGGATGAAGGGGGTGGGGGTGCACTTGGGTGGTGTTGTGTTTCTTCAGGTCCTGTACAGCAGCAGAGAGATCTGAGTGTTCCAGTTCACTCGCTCTACTTTCCATATGCCTTCAACGTGATTAATTTCGCCAATAACACGTACTTCATATAAACCCTCGTTGGTGTATTTCAGCTTCTAGTTTAATTTCTAACATTCAGTTACATTCACTCTGTTTTGCCTCAAGGACATCGAGAATGGTTAAAAACCACCTTACTTGGATGCCTTCTGATATTCTGTGCTGGTTTTGTCCGGTCTCACGAAGATTTAAAGATGAGACGGGCTTGATCAGTCCAAGAAACTGAAATTCTGTAGAGCATCTTCATGTTCTCCTGGCATGTACGGTAACTTGGAAACACAACAGTAGGATCTTCAGGAGAAATTGCAATTATGCTCAATTGAGAATCATCACTTTGATGTGGTTCAGAAGTTTGGGTGTGACCCTGTTACTGTGTTCTTGGAGGTAGCAGCCACTGATCGGATTTCTGAGGCAAGGTGGTCCTCAGTGAGGCTCCAGACTAAGAGAACATTTTGGATACCTAGATTTCAGTCACATTGGGGGTGCAGTGACCTCATTCTGTTCTGGGTAGTGACAAAATTTGAGATACCATCCATCCATCCATCCATTTTCTATACCACTTATCCGTTAAGGGTCGTGAGGGGGGCTGGTGCCTATCCCAGCTGACATTGGGCGAGAGGCAGGTTACACTCTGGACAGGTCGACAGTCCGTCGCAGGGAAGTTGAGATACTAACAGCCAAAATGAGTTTCCTTCAAAGGGCTGAGAGATTTCCAGAGGGAACTCAGACTAGAACTGCTGCTTCTCCCATCTCAGAGGAGGTGGTTCAACCATTTGATTATTTGATTTTAAAACCTCAAGAAACAACTCGTGGTAACATTCCAAAAAACATAAGAAATTCATGTTACAATGATATCAAACAGAGAAAAGCACTGACTCACACAGTTAAGATGGTTTTACTTTATACTTGGATATTTAACCTCTGAAATTATGAGTTTATTAATTTCATGTCAGGCCTATAAACTAATACTTCAACCTGCACAATCCGCTCAAACAGTCTGTATTTATCTCTTCCACTGTCTGACTTTCTAGCTACTCGTGTAGATTGTACCTTTTAGACATATTGTTGTGTTGTGTGTCTTCAAGTGTGTTTCTGTGCCATTGACTAGAGTGACTGCGTGTGTGTGTGTGTGTGTGTGTGTGTGTGTGTGTGTGTGTTTGCGTGCGTGCCTGGTCATCCATGGACTGGTTTAGGTTTCTCCCAGTTGTTTTTTTAATCACTCTCATCAGATTAGCTGAGCAGGGGCAGTCGAGGCCAAACGCTTCACAATTAACAGCGCAGAACTGGCCGTGCACGAAAGCGCACACACACACACACACACACACACACACACACACACACACACACACACACATATCCATCAGTGGCTTTTCATTTGTCTCCATTGAGCAAAGCTGCATTAAATCATGTCCATGATCCCCTCGCTCTGTGAGACAATGAGGAGCCAATTTAAATGGCCGATGTGAAGACCACCATGATGTCAGGGAGGATGGCCAGCAGCCTTCACTGTTCTCCTCTACTGGTCTTCCTCCCCACACATGTGTATTTACTGCAAATTGATTGACCAAAAATAATCTGCGGGGTTCTATTATTAGTAGGGGGCACTGACCACCCTAGCAACTAGTTTGTCCTTTCACATCCTCTCTGTGTTGCTGCAGTTTGACACTCGTCAGATGTTGCTGGCTGTCTAGTTATCAAAGGCTTGCAGTTCGATTCTCGCTCCCTCCTGAAACTGTGTCCAACCCCAATTGCTCCTGAAGAACTGGTTGGTGTCTTACATGTCACCATCAACGTGTGAATGCATGAATATGGCCACATCATAGAACACTGTGACTGCCATGAAGATAGACAAACAATTTGTAGATGTAGTCCATTTAATAACACATGTAGGTTTGCTAGATCTTTTTACTGATGTTTCCCTACTACAGTGAACCAAAACACATGGCTTGTGAAAACAAAATTATTTCTACTACCATCATCAAATGGCCAAATAGTTCTCTGAGTTAAGCAACTAAACATGTCCTGAATGACATTTATGTAGAGGGACGCATACATGGTGTGTTTTTATAGGTTGACCCGTAGGTTAGCATCCTCATGGTTTCCTCAACCAAAAAGAATGGATTTTTAAAATTTGATTTTCAGTCTTAAAAGGTCTGTGGCAAACAAAAGTATTGTTCAGCATGCTAATCACAAAAAACACCACCGATTTTAGTGCAAGTGCAACTGTTAAAAGTTCAAAGCGAACGTTGTGGTATGAGCGATCTACAAGGATGTACGATGTCTACCGCTAAATTTGCCCTTGTTCTGTTTTCATGATTGTTTTCGTGATTTTTCTATTCTTTTTGAGTTTTCATACAACAAAATGTTGAAAGAGCTGAAGCTGGTGTGAATCACAGACCTTATTCAGACAGTCAGATTGACTTCGAGACAGAGGGAGCTACACATTCAACAATGCTAACGTACCACTGGCCTTTGAGACTCATTCTTACAATCACAGTCATTTCATTTTACCTTCCAAAAAAATGTTGTCACAATAAAGTGGGACTTCACATAACCGTTTAGGTTTGGTTAAATTTAGGCACAAATGTGACTTGGATAAGAGAGGTCACTGCATCACCTAGGTAGGAGATCAGGCGTTGAGTGGGGCCTCCATCGTTATGGTTACAGATATGAAGACGTGGATATGGATATGGAATGGTCATTGTAATTTTGATTAAACAAATGGACCTAGTATGGAACCAGAAATTAAATACAGTATCTCATAATTTCATTTTGTTCTTGTGACTTTATTGTGTTGCTTTGGAACACTTCCTTATGCAACTATTTTTTTTCTTTTTTGTTTAGGTTTTTTTTGTAGGAAGATAACTCCCCAAATGGTGTGTTTTCCTCTCATTATTTCAGATTATCTATTGTGTTGGCAAACCAGTATAAATGCCATTGTCTCTATGACAATTTTAACTGTATTTTTGTCCCTCTTCCTCTCCCTGGGCTATGTGAAGACAAAAGGTTGAAGACTTGATACTTCAGGTGCAGAAACTGTGCAGACTTTTGTCTCTGTGACATTCAAAATGTGAGCATCACCATGATGCAGCTCTTGGCAAGATTCATGTCAGTGTAGACAGGTAAAGAGAGAGCGGTACAATCCAGAGAGAGGGGGAGAGGGAGGGAGAGAGAGGGTGAGAGAGAGAGGGGGAGAGGGAGGGCGAGAGAGAGAGGGATGTTTTTGGAGAGTATTCACCCAAACACCTCCTCCTCCTCCTCCACCTTTTCCCTGCTCCACAAACTCACCCTATTCTTCCCTTTCACTCCCTCACTTCTTTTTTTCTTTTATAGCTTCCTACTACACCTGAAAAAGGGGCATTTTTGGAGGCATAAAGAGAAGGATAGTTTTACACCTCCCCAGGCTGGGGTAACTGGGGGGGTAGGAGGGAGAGCGGGAGGGAGGAGGCTCAGCACAATGTATTTTACATGAAAGGAGGAGGATAGAGTTACTACCCCGATAACCACTCATACAAATGGGGAGAGCAGAGAGCTTTGAGCAGGGGACAGGTAAAGGTGCATGTGCGCGTCTGTGTGTGCGTGTGTGTGTGTGTGTGTGTGTGTGGGGTGGGTCAACATGGTGGATAGATAGAAATAGAGGTAGTGTTTGTGTGGTGAGTAACATCCTTCGTGAGTGGGTTTTGTGGTTGCCCATGTCAGAGGTGGGGTTGACTGGATGATCAGGTTGCACAGGTGTGTGTGTGTGTGTGTGTGTGCGTGTGTGCGTGTGTGCTTGCTTGCCTGTGTCCCAGATGAAGCTCTAGACTACCAGACATCGGTTGTCAAGGTTGTTCAATGTTTGGTTGGTAATGATGTTACTGTAAACGGTACTAACAAGTCCTCCAACTGCATGAGTCTCCTGTGGTGCTTCAAGTAAGAGTCAATGAAGATGAGCTCATGCTGCACTCATCTGGTTGGATGGTTGATTATATTAGCGATATGTTCTTTCCTGACCACAATTCTTTTTTAACTGACTTACCAAAGGTGTTTGTGTATAAAAATGAAGTATCTGTGTTCATGTTTCATATGCGTGAACGTATGCCACATGTGAGATGACGCAGCCAAAGGTTGTATTGTATTGAATCTGGATTCGAGGTTTTGACCATGCTTTTCTTGGCCATTTTATTTTGAAAGAACTTTTTAGCTAAAAAAAAAAAAAAAATTCCTCAGGGTGGGACACAATAGGCAGACCTTGCAACCTCTTTTCACCTCGCAACTTGAGCACCTTATTTAGTGTTTTAATTCCTTGATGTGTATATTTGTACCTCCTCCAAAGATGTCATGCGATCACTGGTGTGTTAGAAGGATAGCAAGTGCAGCTGGATTTTGATTTTTAAGATGATAGAACTTTGGTTCAGGAGCAATCCATTTGATTTTGTAATTGGTCAGAAACCCGATCTATCAACATCACATCACTGTCTGAGTGCCGTCTAGTTATGCTATGGCTCCTGTTTGCACAGCAGTAATTGTAATTTGTACTAATTTCCAGAGATGGTCCTGACATGAATTCATTGCTTATCTTCCATGTTCATAATTTTTTAAAGTAAAACTTCATCCAAAAGTTACTCACAAGATTTTTCAAAACAAAGCCTCACTTAAATAGGCTGCTCCCTCCCTCCCCTCCCTTGATCCACATTCACAAAGTTACTGGTCCATTTCCTCCACAACTGCTTTGTGTCTGAACTTGGTCACTGTAGCAGTTTTTGAGGGACCAGAGCTGCTGCTGCTGCAGGATCTTAAAAAAAAAAAAAAAAAACACATCTAAAGCAGTAAAAATAAATTTTATGAATACATAAATTTTTATAGAATTAAATTATCAAATGTACACAGATAAACAACGGAAAAAATAGGTGCCCAAACAAACTTAGTTTAAAGGGTCACCATTGGTCTCTTGTTCTATTTAGGTTTTATCAGTTTCAACTATTTAAGTTGGTTTCGTGTATTTAGTTAAATGTAAGTATATACTGTAGAAAACGTTAGTTAAATGAAGAGAACTAACATGTCTCTGTTTGTCATATATCTGCCGAGGGAAAGATAAATGCTGTTGTTCCACTTGAAGAACAATGTTGCTCTCAAAGGCCTCTTAAAAAGTAGCAAGGCACCTCGTCAGACAGTTAAAACACTGCTAATGTCAACAAAAACCAAAGCCCAGTTGTCATTTAGTCCTCTAATATACTGCCCGCTTTGTTTGCTCACTTCACAGCTCTGAGATTCTCGTGTTATCCTGTTTTCTTTTTTTCTGTCCTTTTTTTAAGGCATGTTTTGGGACGCCTCCCTTGCTCCCTTCTCCCCTTGCTGTGAAAATATTTCATCGGGATGTTTTTGGGCGACCCCCTCTCGATGGGGTCCTGCCTGGCTAATAATAAAGTGCTTGAGTTGTCAAGCGTTTCAGCAACACCCTAATCTGTTCTGACAGATAGTCCTCCACACACTCTTTCAGACGTCCAGCACATGCACAAATTTGAGTGTCGCCGTGCACGTATAACAACACTTTCAAAAGACATTTGCAGTGATGTATGCACAAGGGTGCAGAGACAGTCTATCAATCAAGGTGTTTATTGGGGTTGGGGGATGAATATGGTGGGTTGAGCCACAGTGGTGACCAAGTTAAAGATGCCTGGAAAAGTTGGAAACCGTGGCTCAGTTCCAAATCAGTCCTTCAGCTTTTAAACATCTGGGACCCTCTTCTCACCTGCTTTGTAAGTTCACACTTAAACTGATCTGGACCTGTCTAACATCTGGTTTTATTTGCCTTATGTCTCTATACCAGCACTACGCAGCATTTTCCCAGTAACTGTTCACACCTTGCCATCTTGAATTGGGAAGTTTAAGCTGTTGTGGTTTATACGCTGCATGCGGTGAGAGGGGCTCCCACATTAAAACATCATTTATCAGGACGAGTCCACGACAAGTCAGTCTTGTCTCCAAATTACATTTTGTCATGAAAAACATGCGAGAATCAGCCCAGGAAATGACGAAAACCATATGTGAGAGACAGGATCTTTCATTCCAAAAATAGAAACAATCAATCCAAGTTGTTTGTGTCTTGATTTGTAGCGAGACACCAAAAAAAGAAAGACCATGGATGAAAGAATTAGGATGTTTTTGTGTTCATAATCAGTATGTTTACAGACTGACAAAGTCAGTTTATTATGTTTACCGTTTTCGACTACAACAGGACTTTTATAATACATGTAAACATGTTTGTCCAACAGAAATTGTACAAAGGCGACTGTTCAGCCTTGGAATAACATACATAGTTAATTTGGTTGGTGGTCAGTTTACTCAGGCATGTGCACACTTAAGCTTGCCGAAGCGTTCTGCACACATTTCAATAAACTCCACTAATATTGCTCGGTATGGGATGCACAACGTCAACCAGTAGAAGGTAGAAGCATTTAGAGGGGACGTAAAGCCCCCCAACTGGTCTAGAGATGGACATAGTTCTCTCAGCAAATGGACTCTTCCCAGTTCTTATATACTGAGACAACGATCTAATGAATAAAGCTCCAGCTATAGCAACTGTGCACGAAAATCTACTGAATGTATCTTCGGTTTCCAAATGTGCTCACCATCAATGGATCTACGGACAACAACAACAGTGCATGCACACATATACAGTAGAAACAACAACCTATCATCATGCCGTCCCCTCAAGCCTCATTGGCTTGATTTTTTGTCTGCTGGATATCTGGAATGTGTCAGTGATGCATCGGCCAAGCCCTTTCCACAAGTGGAAAAAAGCAGCTAAAATCATGATGTGTGAACGAGGCACTACGGGGATGCTGGCTAAGTTTAGCATCTGCAATTGTCTCAAATGAGATTCTCTTCACCTCTGTTATTGTTGGGTAAGGGAAGTTATCTCCAAACCTGCCAGGATTAAACCAAAACTTTCTGTGTGGTTCGACACAAATTGAGGTTGTTGTAATTGCGGTGAACTGGCCCTTTAAATCTTTATTAGTGGGGAAGTGGCAAAAGTTCTGTGGAAACAGAAATTGGCATTTCTTTTCAAATTGGCATTGGCATTTATGATTCTGAGAAGTGTATGTGTGGGGTGGTGGTGGTGGTGTGTGGGGGTGGGCGCCTGTGCCTCCCTTGATTACACCTTGAGGACCACAGTGAAAGAGTGCCATCTTCAGACTGAGAGCATAAGAGGGAGGGTGGGAGAGTAAGGTGAACACACACACACATCCACCCAGGGGTCATGTATTCAAGCCATTTGTAAATTCTTGCAATCATAGGTAGAACGATAATGTTTGGCATCCAAGTGTGTGTGTGTGTGTGTGTGTGTGTGTGTATCCCTCCCTTCAAGTGCATGCGCTGATTCGGTGCTCTCCCATCTACTCTTCTAATTCAGCTCCACACCACACATGACGCACACGTGTAGTCCGGGTGGTTCCAATTAACACAGATTGGTAGAGTCTGTGTGTGTGTTTCGTGTGCTCAGGTGCATATGTGGGACTGTGCTGTATGGGTGTAATGGGGGAGGGCGGTTGGGTGGTGGTGGGGGGGTCAATTGCATGGCGTGAAGTTTACGGTCTGGCCTCCACTTTCTACTGCACAGCAAGACATTGTCATCACATCCACACCACGTTGCTGTCTCCATTTACCGCCGTAGCTCAGTGGAAGTAATCACGCAGCAGGGTAGTTCTTCAAGAAGACGTGGAGTCATACACACTCTTGTGTTATGTTGTGCATTCAAAATTCTTCACTACATTTTCATTTATAGTAAGTTTAGCTGATCTGCGTCTATATTAGAAATGAAGCTCTTCACCAAAAGAATGTGTTCCATTTAAAAGATTTCCCTGGCTTAAACTGTAACCTTGAGTGCGTCTGTGCTGAGTGACAGGAGAGAGAGAGAAAGGGAGAGAGAGAGAGAGAGAGAGGGAGAGAGAGAAGGAGGAGGCGAGAGAGAGAAAGAGGGGGAGGAGGCAGAGGAGGAGGGAAACAGGACGAATGAAATGTTCCCCATTACTGGACTCGAGGAAGACAGCAGCTGCGTTTAGATGGACCTGAGAGAGAGAGAAAGGAGGGGAAACGTCTAGTTTAAATGCTGCGGGGACCGTCCGCTACATGTTTGCATAGCATACAAGAGAACAAGAATGCATTTGCTCCCATAGAGCAAAAAGCAAGACAAACACCTGCAGTGCTAAGTGAGAGGCAGGTAGAGTGTTTGAGCGTGTGTGTGTGTCTGTGTGTGTGAGACAAGCAAAGCTGCATCTGAAGGGAGGCTGGTGGATCGTACAGCTCTGTAATGCTTTGTGGAGGTAAAGGACTTCTAACTGACCTGGTTACACACTGAGGTAAGAATGATTTACTGTTTGTGTGTATGTATATGTGTATGTATGCGTGTGTGTGTGTGTTATGCTCAAACCTCTCTATCTCTATACTTTAGTCTTTTAAATTAATTGTGCATCATTTCTGTAAAAGCAAAACAAAATTACTATGTAATAACTGATGTAGCATTTAGATTAATGGGTATAATAAAAAAATACACATTATATATGTGAATATTTTAATCATGATCCATCATCTTATATTGATTTTAAATTGAAAATATTTAAATCTGTCTCTAAATGATCAACAATAACAATGTTCTGTTTAGTTACAGTTGGATGTAGGATTACAGCGCGAGGCTATCACCTCAGCTACAGAAGGTAGTATTTGATTTACATCATGATTTATAACAATTTTTCATTTTCATATATTTGCTATATTTTTGTATTGTTTACCTCAGGCAAAATTCCTGCAACAACACCATTTCAAAAAAGCACAAGCAAAAATTACACTATGTTACATTTATGTTATTATGGCTAATTTTGGGGTGTATTGCTGTATTTATTGCAGGCAGGGTATTTGTTTTATTAGAGTATAATTTTAAAACGCCTTGTACACATTGACTGGTCCAAATGTTGTAACCAAATTAAAAGCCATTCTAGAGCCTGTGTGTGTGTGTGTGTGTGTGTGTGTGTGTGTGTGTGTGTGTGTGTCTGTGTCTGTGTCTGTGTGCGCGCTCGCGTGCGTGCACAGTATCAGATGTCCCCTTGCAGATGGGTTGGTTTATTACCAGAAACACGCAGCGCTATTCCTCCTTCACTCTGCCGACTCTCTTCCTGTGCAAAGTTTTCATTTGTTGGAATAATCCAAACCCAATGCAACATTTTTGGGTCCAATTTTCTCTCCTTTGTTACTATTTTTGAAATAAAGAGTCGAGGGAAAAGAACAGGAAAAAAAATTAGGATTAGAACTCAAGCTGCTTCTTTAAGTTTCTTTTTGTCTCCTATGAGGCCCGACGTAATCCAGCAGATGAAAAATATCATTAGGAAGTAACAACACTAACATAAATAAAGCATTGTTATTAGTGCTAATTACCTCGGCTACCTGCGTTTATCCCTCAGAGAGTCACCGGACTGGGCAGGTTGTATTCAAGAGCGGTCACCCGGCCAACCAGGTCAAAGGTCACCTTTTTAAAGTAGCTCGGATGACACAAATGGGCCCTTCAGGCATCGTGACCACCTAAGAGTTTGCTAAGAGATTCTTCTTTTTAGCATTTTGAATTAATGTAACATACGGTGAGATCAAGACTTGTTTTTCTTAATTCTCACTGAAAAGTGGGAACTTAAATTTTGTTATTTTATCACACAGTTTAATTAACAGATTAGATTCAATTGATGTCAGTATTTATGGAGGATGTTTTGTTCTGAAAGTGACAAATTTTAAAAAGACGGTAGCACTTGCTAAGAAAAAGTGTACGATTTTTTTTAGGCCTAAAAGAAATTAAATGATCCTTAAGAAAGAACATTGTGAAAATAAATGTATGAAAAAGTGTTGGACTGAAATTCCAACAAAGATAAAAGTGTTAAAATGCTGAGCGAAATTAAGAGCAATGTTGTCAGTCAGAGAAAGTGTGCGTGAATGAAGCTCAGTCATAAAAGCTTCAAGGATCAAAGTGCACTTGTGTTTTCACACATGTTGAGACAGAGACAGCCAGGACTGTGTCTTTACGCGTGTGTGTGTGTGTGTGTGTGTGCGTGCCTGCGTACATGCAGGGGCCATAGTGTGTATGGTCGAACGTAGCGCTCGACATGTGGATCGCAGTTTCTCACGGCCATGCTGTTGATGTTGTGACTGACAGGCTTGTTAAATTTCAGTAAAGCATGAAACGTGACATGAAAGTGGCTTGTGTGTGTGTGTGTGTGTGTGTGTGTATGTGTGCGTGCGTACATGAATATGTGTATGTGTGTGTATGAATGTGTGTATGTAAAGTGATCTATACGAGGGCATTGGCTGACCTTTGAACCCTGTCTTAAACAGCTAAGTGCTGCTTCTTATTCGCTCTCAGCAGGATCCTCTAATCAGAACCACATCACCACAACACAGTCCTGGACACACACACAAACACACACACACACTCTGATTTTCCAAATACCTGCTTGGCCAAACAATTTCTTTATGTACTTACCTGTGATTGCAATAATTTGCAAATGGCTTGAATACATGATGCCTTGGTGAATTTGAGCATATGTGTGTACGTGTGTGTATACGCAGATGAATGTGCATTTCCACGTGCAAGTGTGTGTGTTTGGCACCTCACGCGTGCCCTACACCTCAAGAGTGTGTTGACACAGTGATTATGGGGCAGCTGGTACACATTGGCTCTTGCTCCGCCCTCCATTTACTGTTCTAATTAGTTCCTGTTCCAAATAAGAGGGAGGAATTTTAATAGAGAACCGCTGGTGTGCCGTCTAGCTCCGCATACCCTCACACACACACAGAAACATAAATAAAACCAGCCTGTGTGTGTGTGTGTGTGTGTGTGTGTGTGTGTGTATGTATATATATGTGTGTGTGTGTGTGTGTGTGTGTGTGTGAGTAGGGGACGGGCGATGAGGCGCTTGTGTGTTTTCTTTAATTTTTTTCAACTTCAATTTTGAAGGAGACGTTCCAGCTCAGGGTGATTGACATGACCAAATGTCTCAGTAACCCCCAAAGTCAAGTCTCGTTTTAGTGCCGACGCTGACCCGTTGAAGGGTGAAGAGACGGCCCCTGTGACCTAACATGACCCTGCCGTGACCTTTCAACTCTTAAAGGGTTGAGGAAGGGGCTCAGGCTCAGGATGGGGTAGGGTCACGGGTGAACAAGGGAAAGTTAAAACTGCACTTAGATGCCAGTTAGCACTTCTTTGTCGGCAGCTACCATCTCCAGCTCTCTGTTATTAGAATTGTACTACTTAAGTAAGAAATGCGACAGTCCCTAGTTTATTTTATATGATCTTTTTTCTTCTTTAAAATGTTAATATTGTGATTATAATAAAATGATAATAATGCTATAGTTGTACTAATATGACAGTAGCATGTAATGTGTGTGTGTGTAGTAACATATCCTCTGCCCCCCCCCCCTTTTTTTTGGGCAGGCGAAGAAATCACACAGTGACTCTCATGTTCCAGACCCTTCAGACACCAGGTACACACACACACACACACACACACACACACACACACACACACACAAACACACACACACACAGCTCCCATTCTCAAAATCATAAATGCCAAAGCCAGTTTGAAAAGAAATGCCCATTTCTGCTTTACACACACTCCCCTGAAAAATGTAACACTGTTTGTTGAAAAACGTGAGAAGACCCACGTGTGCACCTGTGTGTTGTACATTTCCTCCTCCACCATGTGTCTTTCCTAGTTCATGATGCAAAGAGAGGGAGACAGGTGATGTTACACTGCAGCTGCGAGCTGCAGTGAGGTCATCAACACCTTCTTAGATCTCTCTCTCTCACACACACATAGACTTGTAATTTATTTACGAAAAAATGATTTACAGCAGAAGCAGTTAATTTATTGGCATAAAAATAATCTGTCAATATTTTGCTATTCATTGATGATAATCCTTTATATAATCCTGCTGTTCAAAGAGGAAAAATTAAGCCTTTTTTAATATTTATTGTCCTCTAGAAGTGTTAACTAAACACGATGAATAGATAATGAGAATAACAGTAGGTGCAGCCTGTTTAATTTAAGGCCTAACTCATTGTTAAAAGTTCAAACTTACACCATACAGCACTATAAGATGCAGCAAATAGTTCGACGAACACACATAATGTGAAAACCAGAAAGAGGTTTATGAAACACCAATTCTTGCCATCACCTTCTAAGAGGAGTGGAACCAAGAGGGGAGTAGAAAAGAAATGACAGGGGGAGTAGAATCATTTCCTGCTGTGGAGAGACAAAAGGGATGAAGGATTTTGTGACACAGAAGAAGAGGAGTGAAAAAAAAAACAAGCACAGCGAAAGTCATTTAGAGTGATATTTTATGCTTTGAAGTCTTGGCTCATAATTTCATCCACAATAAAGAACTGTTGATGTTAAAACAATTGGAAATATAGAGGAGAGCTGAATGAGTGTTTAGCTGTAAATAGACTAAAGACTAGAAAGAGAGAGAGTTGATTTAGAGTGTTGATCTTTCTGGGCTTTTGTACCCTTAGGCTGTGTCTCTCGTCCACTGAAAGCTGTGTGTTTATACCTGTCAGTCTGACTGTGGGTTGCAGTCATGTGTGGCGATGCTATCTGCCCATAGCATTGAGATGGCTGGCCTCCAGACCGCAACGCAGATGTAGCGTACCCTCGTTGCCGTGCACGCGCACAAGTGCACAAGCACACACAAGCAGTAGAGCGAGAGTGGTTCGAAGGGTGAGAAGAGCAGCCCGCATTTGTTTAATTCACCCTCCATCTCTGTCATATATTGCTTTGATGTCTTGCACAAGAGCACAAGTGTGGCAAACCTACAGGTAGCATGAGTCAGGGCTCTCTCTCTCTCTCTCTCTCTTACACACATACACACAAAAACACACACGCACACTAATTCAACAGTCAAAAACATGACATGATGTGGCAGCAGTGATCAATTGATTTATGTTGTTTGTCTTCACAGTTTTCGTGAATGAAAAAGTATTTATTATACTTAGATGACCCCACTCTTGAGATTAGGAGCTAAGGGGGGATGGCTGTTTCCATGGTAACCCCTGATAAAGATCCAAATAAACACATATGACTTCTGCTCCATCATTCAGGCTGAGCATTTATATGTATCTTCATCCTTTTAATGTCTCTATTTACTTCCGCTTCCACTCCAACACACAAACTCACGCGCACACAGACACAGACACACACTTCACACACACACACTTTACCATTACCACCTCGAATGCTGGTTCATCCCAGTCATGCATGTGGAACACATTGTAAAACTAAAACATGTTGGCAGGCTGTGGGTTTGTGTTGGAGCCCAGAATTGCCCGCGAACACACGAACACATACACACAAATATTCCACACAGGAACCACACAATCAGAGAGAGACACACACACACACACACTCACTCAATAAAAGAGCCAGTAGGCCCGCAGACAATGTCTAGCGCCCCTGAACACATGCTCATGTAAGCTAACAGCATGACGTTTATGACTGTGTGTGTGTTAGTGGTTCCTGTATGGAATATGTCGCTGAATATGTCCTGTGAGAGTTTAATTTAATATTGAGAGGTGAAAGATTCCTGGCTGTGACAGCATATCACTGTTAATCTTTTATTCATTCAAAAAAATGGCTGTTGATCTGTTTCCAACCCCCACCCCCTTCCTCCTTCAGGTCTATGGAAATGCAGGACCTAGCCAGTCCTCATAACCGCGTAGGAGGTGGAGATTCAACAGGCTCCAAGCTGGACAAGAACAACCTTGGCAGCCCCTCCATCACCACCAATGGAACAGGAGGTGAGAAGGCAGAACGTGTTTGATATTATAGTCATGAAAAAGTCAATTGTGCCTGTGGATGGAAATAACAGCGGGGACAGAGGGGCTAAAGACCACCCTTTCTGAGCGAGATCTCAATGTGATAGTGATACATCCTGAGTTTTAAGTGATTGGGTTTTCCCCCTATACGTCTGCCAGTGGTTTGGTCTGGTTCCCTCAGTGTGTGTGAAGCGATCTCTGGAGTGTTTCAGCAGTGGCACCAATAATTTGCTACTTTTGCATGGTTAGCAGAGGATGTGTCAATGTTTCTTCAGAATCCTCATAATTCACTCATTTTCAAGAGGTTTGGTTTGTTGTAAATTGCATTTATGATGCAGGATAAACATGCTTTTATTATTGCTAAAAGACCTATATAAATGGTAGTCAAAATATTACAGTCATACAATAGAAACAGAATAGAAATGAATAATAGAATGAACAGTGAAATTAAAGATACACCCATAGGGAGATGTAGTGTACCTTCACTTTCAGTGTTCCGAAGGAAATCTTTGCTGCTCCACTACTCTGAAATTCCACTATAAAATGAATTCTTAAGCATTTTTGGGTAAATTATTGGCTTTCTTGCTGAGAGTGAGATGTTAAGACTGATATCACTGTCAGGTCGGTTGGAAAACGCTAACCTGGCTCTGTCGTAAGGTAACATAAGGAGTCAGTTATGTGTGGGACTATGTCTTGGCTCAGAACCAGCAGAGACTCTGGGAAGTCACTGCACCCTAAATACCAAGAAATACTCCAGTGCATAGCCTCTGCCCCCCCCCCCCCCCTTTCTGGTTTTGTTCAGTTTGGAAGGTTTGAGACAAATAAGATAGAACATATTAATAAATTAGTGAGCTCTAAAATGATTTAATTAGTTGGACAGCCGCTGAGCTAAAAGCTGCTGTGTGTTGCTTTATATTTAACGTTTGTACATATACATCTAACTCTGGGCAACAAAGCCCAACTATTCAATTAAGTGATCCATCAATCTGCTTTTCACCCAAAATGATGTTAAAAATGGGAGTCCCACCTCTTAAAACTGGAAATACACCAGATGATTCTCATACAGGATTATCAAACAGGATTCACTGTCACGTCCAGTCTTGTCCTAGTCTGCTTAAGTCTGCACTGGTTTGGACCAGTCGGCACATAAATCTGCAAGTGTATTAAAGTCAAAAGGCTGGAAATGACCAGCTTGTGACTTGACAGACTCCACCCTCCTCATCAAGCATGCAGTATACACTAGTAGTGTCTACTCGTGACCAGCCCAACAACGAACGTTAACATAGCCTAGCCTTAGCCCAAGTATGTAACATGACCAAAAGGTATTTGATTCGCTCACCTCCAGCTTCCTCTGCAATCCGCAGAGTCCACACTCCCCTCAACCAAGTGCATATTTTCTTTATTCTTTTGTTTGTACTTCTAACATCACAGATGGCAGTGCTTATAACACAGCAGCTAGCTCCCTAGCTTCCACGTGTGTTAACTCTGCAAACTTTCAGTCTCGCAAGTGTTTTCATGCACTATCAGTTGACTTCAGTCGCAACAAGTCGTGTAGTCAGTGATCCCTAATCTATCACAGTTGTAAATGTGTGATAGCCTCTAAATAAATCTACTGAAGCCGCATGCACTCCCAGTCTTCTTGAACTGTTAGCATTGAGAAAGTGTCTTCAGAACTTTAGCTGTCAGTCGTCTAATTTCTTAAAATAGTTAAGTGATATTTAAGCACACTTCTACTAATACTGTAACTTTTGTCCTTCTAGATGTGCTCTTTAAGTTCATCTTGCTTTCTCTGAAACACACCCTGAATATTAGTCACTTTGGACAGAGCATGTTACACTCATCAGATGTTGAGAGTAATATGCAAAGTCATCAGTTAGGACATTTTTTGACCTGCAGAGATAATTACTTCTGGAGGAATTTATCGAGATGGAGAAGAAGAAGGACACACAACACACACACACACACACACACACACACACACACACACACACACACACACACACACACTCACTCACTCACTCTAATACTGGCATGAGTAGTTAAATAAACCACCGGAGAATGTGTGTAAATACACAGTAAAGCACTTTTGCTCCCCTCCGCTAACCACTTGGCAAAGTGTGTGTCTGTAAGCACGCGCTTGTGTATGTGTATGTGTGTGTGTGTAGGTCAGAGCTCAAAATCCCACTGGAAACTATTTCCTCTACAAGAGCATTAAAGCATCACTGCTGTCTTAGATGTCAACACCACAGAGCCTTCTTCTCTTTTTCTTCTCTTTCTCCTCCAATCTCTCTCTCTTCCCTTCTTTTCCTCTGCTTGTCTACGATTACATGGATTCAATATTCCACGATCATTACAGTTTTTTTAACCTTTCTCTGAAAATGACAATATTCTGACTGAGCTGTTCACAAGGAAAATTAAATTTCCACTAATAGTCCTGTTTGTATGCAGCCACCCTAATTCTGACTAGCTAGGCTTGTCAGTAAGACTAAGGGTGGAACTAAAATTTGCTGCTGTTTCCCCTCCAGTCTAGTTGAAGTATGACTTTTAGCAAATATAATTACTCCTAATTTGCATTTTTGAACGATAGCAATATTAACGTTATTCCATTTTTTCCCTACTTTGTCATGGCATTATAATGATGAATAATACATATAGTTCAGAAAGTTCAATGAGTTATTGCTTGCGAGCAGTTTAAATGGTAGCATTAAAGCTAGCACATTTACAGCAACTGGCTGTAAACATGCAAAAGGTAGTAAACTGCTGTAAAAACTTGACTTGAAATGCGTATTCTGAATATCAATGAAAATGATAATGATATTAATAATCAACTATATTTGTATGGCACCTTCCACACAAAAATTGCAGGTCAAAGCTGTACAACAAAGACAGAAAATCAGTAAAATCATGTTAAAAGGGATAACAGAAATAAAACCAAAATGCATATCATATGACAGAAAATATAATTACAATAAAAGCTCTTGAAAGCTAAAACTACAGGGTGCATTTAAAAAAAAAGTGCAGCAGAGAGTAAATGCAAATCTAAGTAATGGCTAGAGCATAGAAATGTTTAAAGTTAGACTTGAGCATAGAACATAGAACGTTTTAAGTTAAATATCTAGCTTTCCAAAAGCTGCATCTGGGGCAGTTTACATGTCCATAGATTGCTCCTAAGACCTGACTAAGACTGCCACACTTGTCTTGGAATATGCTAGTTTTGGAGGATCAAATTCCAAGAATCCAACCATGACACAAAATCAGAATATGGTCATTTTCAGAACGATGGTGGATACTATCCTGTCTACAGTGCTAGTAAACAGAGCCAGTGTGTCTGTAATTGTCTCCATCTCTGGTTCTCTGCTTGTCAGTTTGATGTACTAGCGCTGATGTAAGTGTTTTTGTTGAAGGGGATCTTTTGATCTTTTGGTGATTTAACAGATAATCACTAGTTATGTAATGGGGGGGGGGACTAAATTTGAGTCAACTTAAAGTGTCACCAAACCCTTTTACAGAAATAGCTGGGGGAGGACATCACAGTGCATTCAGATCATATTAAATCATTTCTGTTGAGCTCACCGTTAATGGTTAAAGCAAACGGGGGGGGGGGGGGGGTACACACTGACAAAACATACCCAACATTCTCCTCACCTGACATCAAGCGAGCTCCGGCCTGCAGGCCATTGCCATAGCAACTCATTTTTCTTCATTAGAGTTGAAGTTGTCTTGATTAAAATCAAGTTCTCAGCAATGAGGAGTTTTAATCAGAGAGAAAGTAGCTGCAAGATGCCATATTGGATGTTAGAATGGTTAACAGGTGTGCTTGGTCAAATGAACATAGATTATTTGGAAATTTTCTTACAGAAAATTAAAATGAGGAAACTAGTAAATGCCTGCTTAGGATGCTTGCTTGGCTTCTTCCAAATATAGCCAAACTCTTTGAGTAGGACTTCTCAAATTAATAACCTGTTTTTTTGAAAACAAGTAGATTTGGACTAGCTCATGGCCAGAACCTTGACATGTTAAATACATTCAGACTTACATTCAGACTTAAAGAGAGGCTTTACCTTGCAAGGAAGTTGTTTTGTTTTTCAAAAATCAAAACATAACAAACCTCACACAATAAATCACCCTGATGAATTTCAATTGATGTCTTTGTGCAATCAGTGTACATTTTGAGGAGATCTGGGCGTGATTCCACTGTCAAGATACTGCTGGTATTAAAGCAAAGACTGGCATTGCAGGCTTTTCTCCATGGAAAAGATGTTTTTGCTCATCTGTTAACTGGTTTCGGCTCATTCTTTGAAATCAGCTCGTGGTGATGGACGGATGGTTCATCCAATCACCTGCCAAGTTTTTTCTGTTTCTAAAAATTTCTGCCTGTTTCCCAACTGTTTATATGGGCGACCTCTCAGAAGGTTGCCAGAAACAAACTTACCAAACTAAATGAAGGGAATGAAAGAGACTAAGCCAAAAATGAGGTTCTAATTTAACCGTCAATAAATATTTTGACCATCATTTGATCTTGTAACAAACAAGCTCAGTTTTGCAGTGCAAATGTCTACCTCATGTCCCGTATACCTGAGATCACATCCTCACCACCTTCCCACCCCTTTAGGTGAAAACATGACCGTTCTAAACACGGCTGATTGGCTGTTGGGCTGCAGCAGCCCGCCCCCCACCACAGGCTCCAAGGACTATGGTACAGAGGTGCATGTGTGTGAATCCCAAAAATTACCTTATAATAGGAGGAGTTTCTGTTCTTCAGGCTACATCGAATGTTTTAGTCCCGGATGTGCTCTTGATTGATTTTCATTTGCTGTGCAGTGTTCTCTGCTCTGTAGATCCCAGTATGTATGTGTATGTATGTGTGTGTGTGTGTGTGTGTGTGTGTGGAGGAGGGGGGTGTGCGTGTGCAATTGCACAGTTCCCACCAGTCAAGGAATGTCTGAAAAGCTGGGAAATTTGATTAATTTGCAGGGGAAGTTAGTAACTATAAGGGGATTTTTTGCCAAACGGGTCACCTTGCATAATTATATTTTCAGAACTCAATTATTTCATTTTATGGTTTTCAAACTTTTCCTGAGCTGAAACATGACATTGAGGAATAAAACCTCATGGTGGTGTTCCAACTTTTAAAAGCTATGGAACTTTATATAGTGGGAACTCTGCAAACATCATTTGTACACTCTGTGTGAATGGATGCAGTAGTTTGCCCTCTGCTTTCTGTGTGGTGTGTGTGTGTGTGTGATGGTATTTCTCTTTACTTGCTAACACTGAACTGTTTTCCTCCTCTTGAAGTAAAAACAGAGCCCATGAACAACAGCGATACGGTCACTACAACAGGTGACACAGCACTGGACACATATGCCGGCTCAGGTAACACACACCAACACACGCACGAAAACACACATTAAGAACTGTTTCAACTGGAGAGAAATTCAGCTGTCAGCATATTCAGCTCTATTTTCTTCTGTTTTGTCAGACACACAAACACTCTCAGCTCGGTTGTAGGCTCGCTGAAAGCTTTAATCCCTTGAAGTATTGCCTGTCCTTGGATTACGTCATCAAAGGCTGGCAGAAGGATGAGAGACAGGGAGAGACCTTTTTTACACTTGTCTTTTTTTAGACTCCCACACGACCCATGCTCCTCCTCATTGCAAAACAAACACACACACACACACACACACACACACACACACACACACACACACACACACACACACATACAAAAAAACCATTGAGCAACACACAGTGAGGGTTTAGAAGGCAGCGGGGTGTTTGTCAGTGCTGAGCTCTGACATCTCAATGACCACAAACAGACGTTGTGTTTTACTATGAGGCCCGCTGTTAGGGGTTTGGTGGACTACACAGAGAGAACTTGGCTCCTCTCCATTCAAACTGCTTCCAATTATGTTTACTGGAACACTCAAACAAGCTGGAGGCTCTGAGTTTTGCTGCTCACGAGTGGTTTTGTTAAATGTGAAAGGAAACAGGAGATTTGACTTGAACCGTAACCAAATGTTGTCTTTTTTTGTTTTGTTTTGTTTTTTTTGTTTTTGATTACTGTTCTGCATTTAGTCATCACCAGTAGTGGATACAGCCCTCGTTCAGCCCACCAGTACTCACCTCCTCTCTACCCATCAAAGTAAGTTTGACTCAACAGAAGCTGCTGTCTGGGAAATCTCACTAGTGTACCTGATTACTGTACCAGTACCTGTACTAACTCTTCCTGACATATTGGCTTGTATATCACTATAAACTCGTGTTATACTCTGTATTTCAATTTCACAATGTGTTTCTAATATGTCTATTTCAGTTTAGTACACAATGTAATGCTAAAAATAACATGAACCGGAAGAAGCAAGCAAATACTAGCCACTAATACAGCCGCTTCTTTCCCAATATACATCTACTTGGGGTACAGGACATCATGTGTGGCTTCAACTCCCTGATGAACTTCTCATTACAGATGGATAATTACTCAAAGCAGTGAGGTGGTTGTTGTTGTTTCAGGCAACTACTACATTAACTGTGACACCAGTAAAGATGAACGCTCCAACATAGCTAATTTAAATTTGTCCGGCCCTATAAAAGTGGTGTTGTGCTAGAGTCCCTGGGTAATGTCGTTTACTTGTATTCTGACAGTTTGTCCTAACAGACGGTATGTAAAAAAAAAGTCACAGTAGTCCAAAAAGTAACATGTAGAAATTCCAGTACCACATACTACTTCAAGCACTTAATTGTACAAAATGAATGATATTATCTGCCAAAGAGCTACTTTCCCTCCACTATTCCTATATTATCCTTTTTTATCCAACATTCTGACATTGCTATGTCACTTTTCTGTCTTCCCCCTACTTTCCCAGGCCCTACCCTCACATCCTCTCAACGCCGGCCGCCCCACCCATGCCGGCATACGCTGGCCAACCCCAGTTCAGCAGCATGCAGCAGTCAACAGTCTACACGGCGTACTCCCAAACAGGGCAGGCCTATGGCCTTTCCAGCTACGGTATCGGAAAGCACACTCAAACACAACTCAGCATGCAGCAGTTCCCATAATGCATTAGAAATGTTGCTGGTAACATTAGCAGCCTTCATTTTTCAGTGTTTGAACATCTAACAAGAGTTTAAAAGTGTGAAAATGGGGTGTCAAACATTTGTCAAACTGAACTGAAAGTAAGATACACAAATTAGAACGTAAAAAAATAATTTGTATGGATTATGACTGGGAGCATTTTTTTTCCCTTTGAGATTAGCTACGTCTGAAACTACTTCTCTGAATCCCTGAAACTGTAATACGGATACTTTTTACCTACCCGATGGCACTATTGTTCAGCCAATGAACAAATGAGCTCAATATCAGACCACCTGTGGCAAGACACCCTCATAATGAGCGTCAACTTTTTGTCATTGAAGTAAGAGACACAGATGAATGACTCCATCATCTGCCAGCTCTTTGTTATCTTTGTACTCCTTGTTAACTATGTTAAACGCAAGGTCTGAACTTGGTGTATCTATACACTGACTTGAAGTTTATAAACTATGTAGGTGAAGGTTCAAGCGAGTCAAATACTAGAAACCTTCCTGCATCTGGTAAAACAGAGTAAGAGAGAAAAGTAAAATGTCTAAAAATGGCTCCAAAGGGTTAAGTGGGGGTTTATTTTGTAATCCATGTAGATTAAAGCAGAAGAGGAGGACATGACAGGATGTTTCCTTTGTGATTTTAAATAGATGAGACCGCAGAATTAAACAGCACGATTAAAAGCTCTTGTTATTCTCAATAACTGTTTTGATTGGCTACATGAGAACGGAAAACTACAGCAGACCTAATGGATGTGGTATTATCTTTTACTGAAGTTAATTTAAAATAAGTCTAATACCTGTATGATTCTCTGGGAGTAAATACCTTTCTGTCTTTGAAGCCAAACCACACAGTAACCCAAAGTAAGAGACAATGGACGTAATGTACAGTTTGCTGATGTTGTAACATCTACAAACCTCATATTTCTGTCTTGCCACAGACCTCGGTGTGATGCTGCCAGGCATTAAGACAGAAAGCGGCCTGGCCCAGAGTCAGTCTCCTCTCCAGACAGGCCTCAGTTACAGTCCTGGCTTCACCACACCTCAGCCTGGACAGACTGCCTACTCACCCTATCAGATGCCAGGTCGGTAGAAATGACAGTGTTTCACTGCTACGCTTGTCATTGCCACATCAATTAAGATTAATAATCACACAGGGCTTCTTCATCAAATTCTTGCTGAGAATGGTGAAACTAAAATGAGTCTTTGGTGTTAAGTTGACATTTTTCTTCCCTCCGGTGTGTTTCTTTTTCTTCTACCTCAGGTTCAAGTTTCACTCCCTCCTCAGGCCTCTACGCCACCAACAACTCAGTGTCCAGCCCCGCCAATTACACTGCCACACAGCAGGTAACACCACTTGGCCATCATCTCTAAAAGCAACGTACATGCACGCTTTTAATGTGTATTTTTACTTCCAAGTATTCACAAGACATTTCTTCCCCTCAAGCATTGTTTCTTTGTGATTCCAGAATAGAGAAAGAGCCAGTCACGCATATTTAGCTTGAAGCTAATGGCAAATTACAGCTAACAACAGCAAAAAATATCCATTTACAAACTCTCAGGCACATCGTCTGGTGTAACCCACATATTTTTTTTTAATCTACAGTGCAACCATGAATGAGAGTTGAGCGTCACCCACTGCCACATTCAGTTGAACCATGTAGCTGGTATGCAGTTGTTTATGGTAGCACTAGTTTGGTAGATAATTTTGTTTTTAACTCATATCAATGTGTTTGTGGATTACTGAGCATACAGCTGAATAAAGAGGATGCAAAGTTTGTAAACAGGCTTTTTAGACAGTTTTATGTTGTAGGTAGTTTATCTCAATTAGCTTCAAACCAAATGTCATTTCTGCATTCTGCAATCAAAAAGAAATGAATCACAAAGGAAAATAAACCTTTGTAAGTTCAAGACACCCATTTGTGAGTACTAGGAAGGCAAAAATACACGTTTTGGGTGAAGTATCTCTTTAAAACTGCTCTGCTTGTGCCACCCAGCTGAAGTTAGCTTAAGCTCTAAAATCAACTTTCCCAGACCAATTTCCTCGGGGAGTTCTTGCAAATCAGCCACTTTTGACCACTTCTGAGTGGTCCAATGAATGTAATTTGCCTCATTATTCTGGCTAAAATAAAAGATTCTAAATGGTGCCGTTGCGTTCGTCTTTGGGCCAAGAGGTGTTTCTTTACAGTCATGCTCCCACACAACTTAACTCGTGCAAAGCAGCATAAGAGAGGGGAAAAAAAGTCAAATTATGATGAAACTGCGCTATAGGGACAATCTTAGGAAAAAAACAGACTTTGTGAAAGAGTGTTTTGTTCAGAATATTTCTCTTATGTCTATATGATGGATTGTATTGTGCTAGTAAACTGCTTATAGGGGATTTTAAATGTCCCTCTATGATAGATGTGGCTGTTTATAGAGAGAAAGTCGAGGTTTGTCCCGTGTGGGTGGATTAAGGGGAATGGTGTGCGTGTGTGTGTGTGTGTGTGTGTGTGTGTGTGTGTGTGTGTGTGTGTGCGCGCATGCATGCATGCGTGAGACAGAGAGTGAGAGAGAGAGTTTAACAAGACACAAGAAAGAGATGGATAGGGCGAGAGAGACTGATAGAATGCAAATATGTGTGGATACAGTGTTTGTGTCTGTGTTCATGTTGGCTTTTGTGCAACTGTCGCTACATGACTAAACTCCAGGTGTGAGTTAATGAGTGTGTGGACTTATGTATATCTGTCTAACATGCTTTGTCAGAGCCATCATGCTAGAACACACAAGTTCAAATGTTTGTTGGGTTCTTTTTTATTTGATGGTTAAGACTGCAGAAAAAGACTGTTTTGGTGTAAAGTGTATTTGATGACTTTTGACGGAGGTATGCTTAACGCTCCCATCCACTACCATTCATCACACGACAAAAAACTAGCGGTCAATCAGTCTCTGTAGATTTCCGCCCCCTAAAGCATGCATATAGAACAAGAATATCCACCTATCTTGTCTGGTTCTGGGGAAGATGGGAAATAAACATGTTTCCCACAAAAAAAAAGTGGTGTGTTCCTTTAAGATAAGATTGGGCAAATGGGAATGTGAGGGGTCCCCAAAGATACACAAAGACATAGACATGTGTATCCATGTGGTGTTCTCTAGGTTATAAAGACTTGCAGAGATGGATATAGTGACAGGTTTAGAGCGCTGGCTCATAAAAGCGACCATCTCCACTGGGTCAGTAAAATCCGGCAACACAAGGATTTAATTGTTTTGGAGATATAAAATGCAGAATGGAGGGAATAAAAGATTAGAGGGAGGGAGCACTTATAAAAGCTGTCTTCAAAAGTCAGTCTGAACTTTTCCAGAAAAGTAAAACATCTATATTTTCTTGTTCCCTTCATCTTTTTTTTTTCTTCCTTTTTTTGTGTGTCTGCTCCTACTCATAATTCATGTCATCCTCTGCAGGATTATCCCTCATACACAACATTTGGCCAAAACCAGTACGCCCAGTATTATTCCGCCTCCACTTACGGGACATATATGACCTCCAACAGCGTAGATGGGACAGGCTCCACAGCAGCCTACCAGCTGCAAGATCCCGCCCCCGCCATGACCGGACAGGCTGCTGAACTTCACCCAGGTTTGTCCTAAAAAAAAGAAAACAAAAACAAACAAAAAAACAAGCAGCATTTAAATCTCTGACACTCAAACACTCTTCATACGTACACAAGCAAATGTCCATTTTAATCTTTTTTTTTTCACGGCTCCTGATTGCAGCTCCATAATCTTGGTTCCAGTCAAAAATACAGTTCCCACAGTTTGGGTAACTGAGTTCAAAACCCTCTTTCAGCCATGATGGAGAGCAGGAAGTAATTTCAGACTGTAGCCATAGTTACCTGGCATCACACTGACTAATTGGTGAATCATTATATATTTACATTAGAACCTTTTTACTTGAGCAAAGTGGTGGAAAAAAGTTGCACTTTCGTAAACGTAGAAGTTACAGGAAGGGAGATAGAGAATGAAGACAAGTATGTCCATATGTACAGAAATATACGTACAGATGTCACATTTTCTGCCTCTTTTTCACATTTTTCCCAGGTTTATCTTGGCTGTAATTCAGGAAGCCTGATTAAAGGCGCTTATCATTCTTCCTGTCACTGGCATTTTCTATTGCCGCCTTTTTTGCTGTTTTTTTTCCCCCCTCTCTCTTTTGTCTGGGTTGGTGTCTCTTTCTTTTTCGGTCACTCACATACTGCTTTTTTTTGGTTACTCTCCCCTTCTCTCTGATTGAGACACAACAATATGAGAGTTGAAGCCCCGAGTCTGGTTCTGGTTACCACACAGCAGTGGGAGCATATGGCATTAGCAGGGTGTGTGTGTGTGTGTGTGTGTGTGTGTGTGTGCAAGAATGTGTGTGCGTTTTTCCCATGTATGCTCCGGCAGAATTTTGTATGTTCAGTATCAGTGCGAGAAGCATCGGATTACCTAACCTTTGTAATTTATTGCATGCTTCTATCTTCCCCTTCCACCGTTAAATCTTTACATGTGCATGTTATCGTCAATCACTCCAATGGCACCTTTGTTTAGCTTTCGTGGTAGTCTATAAGTTGATCTGTCGTGCCAATTACCTTGAATTATGAAACCTGTCAGGAGGGCTTATTACTGTACAAAGTGTGAGTTATTACTTCTCCTCCAAAAAACTCCAGAGCACCTGTGGGATCAAGTCAAGCCCACATCATTACTTTCACGTCAATGCAGCGTGATTTCTCTGCAGATATTTGATCATTTGTAAATCTTTCAATGTTTAGCTCTGTCTGTGTTTGTGTACAATCTCAGGGGACTTTGACACAGTGCAGAGCCCTTCCACACCCATCAAAGAGCTGGATGACCGAGCCTGCAGGAGTGGAGGGTCTAAGTCTCGGGGCAGGGGCCGCAAGAACAATCCCTCCCCTCCCCCTGATAGTGACCTGGAGGTAAGTAGCCAATAAACACCCACTGAGGCAGCACTTCCAGACTGCATATTCCATCCAAATCTCTGCATGCACATATGGTGCGATAACATTTCAGAATCTTCTATTCTCTTGCTTTTTCTTCTGCAGAGGGTTTTTGTGTGGGATCTGGATGAGACAATCATCGTCTTCCATTCTCTGCTCACGGGCTCCTATGCACAGAAATATGGCAAGGTGAGACAACCACCCTGCCTTCACTAGCGCTATTAATCTCCACATCCACGCCGCACTCACATCAGTCTAGTCATCCATTTTGTTGGTCTGCCAAAAATACAATCCCAGGTTGCTACACTGGCCTGATTTTGACTGAATGAAGGATGATGAACCTGATACAAATGAGCCATTACTTGAGTTATTTATGTTATATCCAGAGAAATGACTGTCGTTTTTTTTATGCACCAATGATGCAGCAAGTGAGGAATCTCATACACACGTGATTTAGCACATGTTGCATGTGCTTTTCGGATCACTTTGTGAGGAACCCATGTAAATTTTCTATGTGAAACCTGAAGAACTACATGAAAGCATCGATGAGATTACATTTGAGACCCACGTGAAGTGCTTGCAAATACTCATGCGTGGCCTACAGCATTACATGTGCAAACATGGATTTACATGAGAAACCCGTGTGAAAGATCGTAGATTATCACATGAAGCCATTGCAAATACTCTTATGGAAATATCAGTGTGATTATATCCAGAAATGGACAGATTAATTTGTGAACCCCTTGAAAAACGTATGCGTGGCCGATGGAATTACATGTGCAAATCAGTGGGTTTACATGTAACCCGCACATACAGGTATTCCTGTGAATCCCATAAGATCAAACATGGGAATCTATGTGTTTACATGTGAAACTGGAACAAGGGGTTTGGACTTAACAGGTCAGAAACCTCCAAGCTGCACCACTCCAACTAGTTTGGTGAAAGTTGCACAGATAGTTTTCCAACTGACAGACAAAATTAGCTCCTAGGTGAAGATAAATCTAAATGGTTTTGTGGCCATTTTTGATTCTGACAATATACATAAAAACATATGGGTCTCTTTAATGTACAACACATAAAGAAGTCACTTAAATCCATCATCAATAACTCATTCTTACATTCATTTACGAATAATTCCATATTTCTTACTTGGACTGATTTGGTGGTCCAAGCTTCTCACATCACAGTTACACTGTTTATAGTTCCTTTTATTATAAATGTATTGGGATCATCCCATGAGGCCAAAGCAACAGATTTTTATTGGACTGTGTCGTTTCCTGTGGCACTGCCATAGTCACCAGCCTGCCTGTACCAACCTCTCAGAGTCCGTTCTGAAATCTTGTTTGGCAGTCAAACAAAAGCTGGCACGCACACACACGCGCACAAGGCCACAACAGTCTGTGTATTTTAGGGCTCGTGGGTACTGATGTACTTCCTAGTTGCTCTGCAGTTTAATGTTTGGCAATAAGGTTTTAATAGGTATAAGACAGGCCCCGGTGAGCAGTAAATCCTGGTGTATGCAAGTGTGTGTGTGTGTGTGTGTGTGTGTGTGTGTGTGTGTGTGTTCATGCAATGGACACACAGCAGCACCGAGTTTTGTTCAGCCTGATGTGTTACTGGAGAGAAACTCTTAATATCATCTAATATTATGTCAGTTTTTCAGAGGTGGCAAAAGTACACAAAGTCTAACAGAGGAACAGATACGTAAAAGTAAAGAAGTACAGGCTCTTATATATAATCAGTAAATGAGTTTTTACACTTGCCAGATTGATTATTAAAAAATTTTCACGACACCAGACACAATCCGTCTTTCAAGGTTTTAGCAAGAGGCGGCCAACATTTACACGTACTATCAGCACTTATGTTGGGAGGTTATCTGCCCCCTCATACAAAACTCTCACCTGTTTCTCTTATTACATCATTTTTTTTGGAACAAGCCTAATTTTGAGAATGTAAGGGGTAGAAAGCAGTACAGAGAAAGTACAGATATTTGTGTTAAAATATTGAGAATAAAAGCAAAAAAGAAAATAAAAGATCAGAAAAATTAAATAATTTTGATTAAGACAAGTTTCACTTCTGTGAAAACTGGCCAAGAATTTGCTAGAGGAAAAAAAAAAAACAAGAAGCAAAAAAAATCATATCCACCTTTGAATATTCACCTAAAAATACTTCCTAAGAGCATTTTCTTCTCATTTGCTGCTTCCGTTATGAAATATAGCAGCAGCTGTGTCTGTTCACACCTCTCCTAAAATAGTGTTTACACGGTTGCCAAAGCAACCACAATTCCTTAGTGCTCTCTCACATGGGCCATGAGATCAATGTTTTACCCCTTTTATTAGGACACAATCTGTTTGAGGTCAAAGTGGATTTTCAGACAGGCTCCCCTCGACAGGCCAAAGTAAAAACTTGCAAATGATTTTTCTGATGCTTGGGTCTTTCTGGAGCCCCCAAACCAGATCAATCCATCGCTCAAAGGGAATGAACACATCTGTAAGGCTCCTCTGGCTGGTAGCCAGTGTAATCATTACCTGAGAGAGTCATTTAAGTGCTGCTTGTCTCTGTGATTGACACAAAAGCAGGAAAAATAATCCACTCAAAATGACTGTTAAACTGTTCAGTGTTTGGAAAGCCTGACACTCTCCACAACCTTCAGCTTTATAGAGCTTTTTTCTTTGGCACTTTCTCACACTCTGGAATGCCTGCCATCTCTCTCTCTCTCCCTCTCTCTGTACGCCTTGCTCACTTTCACTCTCCTTCCTGTTAGTTTCTTTCTATTCTGGTCTTCTGACAGCGTCAGCGAATCGCGCGGCACGCTGCCGACCCTCGCTGACCTATCACAGATGATGGTTTTTGCAGCTGAGCCTGGGCTGGCAGGGCAGGCAGCACCCCCCCCCCCCCCAACACCTACAAATGCACGCCATTCTCATACCACATACATTTCCAGTGTCTCCCTTTGAGGGCACAACATGAAGACACACACTACCACACACACACACACACACACACAACACTCCCCACCAAGCTTGAGGAATGTTGATGAGACAGAACAAGTGCAACCTGTCTGTCAGCATCTGCTATGATGAGTGTACCAAGTCTACAAGGGGAAGGAAGGAAGGGGGGGTGTGTGTGTGTGTGTGTGTGTGTGTGTGTGTGTGCGTGTGCCCGCGCACATGGGAATGCATTTCAGTGTATTGGTGTGATGATGATGTATTCCTCCTTTATCAGGACCCTCCTATGGCAGTGACGCTGGGTCTGAGGATGGAAGAGATGATCTTCAACTTGGCTGACACACACTTGTTCTTTAATGATCTTGAGGTGACACACACACACACACACACACACACCTTAAATTTGCCAAGGAATTTGCCCAATTTGAAAAAACAAACAAACTCCTAAGTACTTTTTAGGCATTCAGTGACACACTTCTACTGCCATCCAGTGGTATAAAGTGGTGCAACACATCCCGCTGATTCTAATGTCAAATACTGCAATTTTACAGTTGAATAGATTTAGTCTCATGATTGTATTGTAAAAGTTCATCATATGATATTTATAAATCCCCTGAATAATAAAAGTCATCTTATGTAGCATTGTTGTTTCTGTTTCTGTGTGTGCAGGAGTGTGATCAGGTACATATTGATGACGTGTCATCAGATGACAACGGGCAGGACTTAAGGTAAAAAATTAACACTTAATAATTGTTTTAATCATTATAACAATGTCATATTTTTGAAATATTTAATTTGGAACGTGTGATTTTGCACGATTCAAATTAGCATTTGATCAATAAAGTATGAAAATCATGACATATTGCCGATGTTACCTGATAAACTAAATACATGTTAATTATCCTAATAGTATTGAATCATTCACCATTTAATATTTGTGTTTTACCAGAGCAGATTTTTCAAATAAAACATATCATTATTATTGACAGTACTTACAGTTTTGCAACTGATGGCTTCCATGCAGCTGCAACCAGCGCCAACCTGTGCCTGGCTACGGGTGTCCGCGGCGGGGTCGACTGGATGAGGAAGCTGGCCTTCCGCTACCGACGGGTCAAAGAGTTGTATAGCACATACAAAAACAATGTGGGGGGTAAGCCAATCAGACTGGAGCTTACTGGGACATACGCTAGAACGAGGGAGGTTTGGGTTAATGCTCCACTGGAATCACATTGGTTAATATTCCGTTTTTAAAGATCTATATACCAAAAAAATAAATGTACATAAATCTATTTTGGTTTTTTTGTTCACATTTGTGGGACTTCCTACAACAATATATAACTTTTTAACATCATCAGGAGCACGTTCGTATAATTGGACAACGCATTAAATGGATCTTAAGTACAGCCTGAGGGTTTTTTAGACAATAATACAATTATTAAAAAATGGTGAAAGCGTTTACAGTCGTGGAACCTTGGAATTGAATGAACATATACTTCTGCACTATTATACAGTATGTATATACGTTCAAATTTACCCAAGAAACTAAGTTGAGCCGGTAGAACAGGTTGCTGGATTTTTTTTTTTTAAACTTATATTCATGTAGAAAAGTTTGTAGATTTTAAGACAAAATTTTCATGGCTTTTTTGTTTGTTTTATGTTTAAATTAGCTGTACGAGTAAAATATATCTGAAGTTTAACAGCCAGTTTAAATTAAGACTGTCAATCAACATGTAATATTTCATGTAAATTAAAAGGCATCCGACCCTTTTTTGCTCATAGAGAATGTGCTGAACTGTCCCATTCGTGGGTGTGGAGGATTTTTTTTTTTAACGGGGCCCTGCTGTGTTGCAGGTCTGCTGGGCCCAGCTAAGAGAGACGCCTGGCTGCAGCTGCGAGCTGAGGTGGAGGCGCTGACCGACTCGTGGCTCACCCACGCACTCAAGTCCCTTTCCATCATCAGCTCCAGGTGCCACCTCGGGCTTTTATTCATTTACAGAGATACTTAGGTCATTCATTCATTCACCATCCACTGATGCTTTCATCCAACCATTCACTCAATCACCCTCCCTGCAGGAATAACTGTGTGAATGTGTTGGTGACCACAACACAGCTCATACCAGCGCTCGCTAAAGTTCTCCTGTATAGTCTGGGGTCGGTGTTCCCTATCGAGAACATTTACAGTGCAACTAAAATAGGTAAGACGCGCACGCACACATGAACACACACACCAAGGGCTTCGGGAATCAGGGATGCACCATAATATCAGCACCTCATTACTATAAGTAGATGTTATATGTAGTACAAATTGTGTTCTGTAAATATGCAGTGAATTCTCAAAAATGCACAAAAAATAACATGTTTACAATGATAATGTGATTTTTAGTAAGTACTGGCACATCACCAAAAAATTCATTATCTCTTACTATTTAATCTAATGTGGAGATAATTACTTAAAAGATTTTAAAATGTAATTTATTCTTTATTTGACTTGATATGTTAAGAATGTCACGTTTGTGGACATTCATAATCATTATCGACTCCACGTTACCGATACCCCAGCTCCATCATTAAACTGTGCTTTAAGTGGTCTCAGAATCACTAACGCTGGTGTGGGAATGTTTGACTTCTAGTGTGTTTTATTTGATGTTCTCTCTGAGTGTGTGTGTGTGTGTGTGTGTGTGTGTAGAAGGTATTCCTGATGTTCAGAGGGACATAAATGTATACATGCTGAAGGACCTCATTGGTCACCTTTGTGCTTGTAGTGTGCAGGCCTACTGGTGCAGGACTTAGTTTAGTGGTTCCTGTGGTTGTGTCATCAGAGTTGTGTTGATGATCTGTATATTCATCTGATGGTGGCATGGTAGGGCCAGTCCAGTGTTATTTTTATCAGAAACTCTCTCTATGAAGCAGGCTTGTTTCTGTAGCTGGTGTCTCCCTCTGCTGGCTATTAGAAAGATTGCAGGTGTGCATATGGTCAGGGTTGGCCTCACTTTTTAGATCCAGACTGTATGTCAGGCTCTTCTGTATAGGCTGTGGACAACAACCGGGAGATAAAAAAAAAGACAAAAATAATATTAAGTGCATATTCAGCAAAGTGTGACCTTTTGGTTAGTGCTTCAACAGGTAGAAGGGTAACATTTTAAGACTTAGAATTGGTAACAGGTTGTTTGTATGGATACAGTATACATTTGGAAATAAAGGTGTAATTCAAAAGTGTTGCACATCATAATTTATGACCCAGCACATGAAGTAACTGAGATTAAACTGTAAATCTGCTCCAGGTAACATATTTTACACAGA
Source organism: Aulostomus chinensis (assembly GCF_037954235.1). NCBI lineage: Eukaryota > Metazoa > Chordata > Actinopteri > Syngnathiformes > Aulostomidae > Aulostomus > Aulostomus chinensis. The sequence goes on along the minus strand of NC_141339.1, from coordinate 17,190,113 downwards.
TTACAGCTGCCAACTAATATCCTTTGTGAGCCTGCAAGAAAAGAATTTGTCTTCCTTAAAATTACTCAGATGAGTATATACTTTTTAAGTTATATCATATTATTTTAGATCAATAAATGACTGCAATTCTGTCACCTGTTTGACAGGACTGAACAAGCCAGAGATTTGGAACACCTTATGGTCACATGCCATATCTTAACAGCTCAAAGTTTAGCATATGGATTTAATTTATGTTTAGTTAGCATCATGTATATTTTCACAGGGAAAATATATGTTACTGTGCCAGTTGCTATGGTAACCTCGTTGATTTTTGCTCTCAGGATGTATCGTGTTGATGAATCTGAGAGAGAGTGTGTGTGTGTGTGTGTCTGTGTATGTGAAGTGTTTTCCCCATCTCCCACCTTTGCCTCCTGATGCACGCAGCCCTGCATCTTCCTGTGTTTATTTATTTATTTATTTATTTGTCCGTCCAAAACAACAACAAAGGAAAACCTGTGAAAGCCGTTTGTTTGTCTCCAGGCAAAGAGAGCTGTTTTGAGCGTATAGTCTCCCGCTTTGGCACTAACATTACATATGTTGTGATTGGCGATGGGAAGGATGAAGAGCATGCAGCCAGCCAGGTAAATAAACAGCTTCTGAACTTTGACCCCTCTGACCTTGTGACCCTCCTTCCTTCCCTTGTTTATTTGTTTTTTGCAGGAAAAGAGAGTTGCTTTGAACGCATAATGCAAAGGTTTGGCAGGAAAGTAGTGTATGTTGTAATTGGGGACGGTGTGGAAGAGGAGCAGGCGGCCAAAAAGGTAATGGACCCGCAACTTCACTGTGACCCCGCCTACTCCACACAGCGTGAGCTCTGATTGGACGAAGCCTGCCTTTCTTTGCTGTAGAGGTTTTGTGATGGTCGTTGACTTTGTTTTCATGTTCTACATGCTGTTGCTTTATTCTCCTTTTTTGTGGAGTGACAGGAGACTTTTGATTGCAATTTTCAGAGTGAAAATATGAGATTTTAAAAATGTCACACTTGCGTCTGAAAGCTAAACATGGACCACTGACAATTATTCATTCATTCATGTAGATTGTTCATTCCCTCACTCAATGTGATTAGTGTCACATTTGACATTTGAACAGTGAATTTCATTTATTTTGAGTTCATGTTATTCCATGTCTTATTTATATGTGATATTATTCAAGTGGTTCTCAAACTTTTTAATCAAGTACCACTTCTGGAAAAAAATGAAGCACTCCAAATACCACTGTTATTACCAAAGAAGTTAGAAATAGTCGGACATGTTTCCTCTGAGGGTCCCACTGGCTTGGATAAATCCAGTAGGGAGCCACACTAAAGACAATCAGAAGGAAACATGAAACACAACTGCTGGAATAAATTCATTAACTTGTTTGCACCTGTGAGTGTCATTCTGGTGAACTCTGAGGTTACAATGAAAAGATCCGCTCGTTGCCAATTACTGAATTTATATACTGATGCATTAATCACTGTTGAAACACACTGAATTATATTACAAGTATGGGAATATGTGAAAATAAGTAACTGATATCAGTGAGCCCATCCAGCCTGAAGGAGTCATAACCAGCGGCCCAGCAGACAGCTGGAACCTGTGCTGGTGTCACCGTTGATAGCGGCACGCGCTCAGTACACGCGGCGCCGAGACGGGAACGCAGTTGCTATGCGACCGAGACGCCTAACAGAAAGTTTCAGAATTACACGTATCACAATGTATCTTACCGTCAGTGAGAGGAAGCGCCGGCTCTGGTTGTTCCGTGGAGGAGAACAGCGAAAGAGAAGCGTGTGTTCGTCCTCAGGACAGTACAGGGGTTTGGGAGAACTTCGGCTCGTCCCGGAGCTTCATGGCAGTGTCGCGTGTCTGGTTCTACGGTTCCGTCTGAGGTGCTCTATTTCCCTGGATTCAATGTTTAGAACTTCACCACATTCACACACTGGGGCCTCGACTCTCCTTCAGTCCAGCTGAATCCAAATTGAGGATAGCTTCAGTCGTGTCTACGGACCGTCCTCGTCCGTTTGTGGCTAACATTAGCTGCAGCCGCAGGTGCAGGGCGCCAAGCCTGCGCACGCGCGCTACGTCAATGAACGTGACCAGATAGCGGCCTGAGAAAAACTTTACTAGAAAGGTAAAACTTATTAAATTTTTATTCGGTTTACGCATTTTCATGAAAAAAAAAACTTTATTTTGTTTTCATAGCATTATTTGTTTGTAAATGATTCTGACTTATTTTTTTCTTTTTTAAATTCTGGCATTCCTCCACGTACATTTTGAGGCAGCTCTTACCACAGTTGCGGAATCACTGTTTTCTTTATGCGGGAGAAAAGTTGTTCCATCGCTGCAGGCCTTATATTGACAAACTCTAAAGTCACAGCAGTCACATCTCCATCAAAATGAATCTAGATCTTCTCTCCTCCTTAGCTTTGGGTTTCATTCATCATGCTGGGTGCTGGGATTGTTAAAGGAATAGACATTTTTGAGAAATGTACCTACTTGCTTTCGTGCCGAGAATTCCATGAGAACGACTGCCACCCTCCGACAGAGGCCCGAGCCTAGAAATCGTCCACCTGACGTAGCTTAGACAGGACGTCGGGTCCTGCAAGACTTTTTAAAACCAATGTGACAGAAGTTTAACATCAAAAGTAGTCAAAGTATGAGGAAACTATTGGTTCTGAGTTGTTTATCTTCCATTGGGGTTGGAAAATTCTGGGAGTATTCAAAGTTCAGATCTTTCATTGGGAACCCACTGTAATAAAAGCAGAATTTAGTGGTAATATATAGCATTTACTCCACCTATAGATAAGTACAATGACATTTGACCTGTCAGGATGCACCCCTCAGGGTCAAATACAGGTCATGTGGCCTTGAAAGACTTTTAATAACCATGGAGAGTTTGAACTCTTTTACAAAAAGAAATAATAAACAATAAAGGTTGAAATTCCTCAAATCACTAAGATTAATCCCTTTAGTGACCTTCAGGTCCATATAGATTGTTGAAGGAACTGCTCTTCTACATGTGTAGGACCTCTCCAAATTATACTTAAGAAAGAGATTGATATCAGCTTTTTAAGGCCTCAAGTCCTGATGACTCTCGTAAGGGTGGTGGTGATTTTCTCACCTTTGCAGGAAAGCAACATTTCCCTAAAATTTCCGATCTATTCTTTTAGGCCTTGGGTTTGCATGGATTTCGTTTGCAGTGCGTTTGCAAGCTTACAAGCTACTGTAGCGTAGCTTGCATGACTCCAGGTGGTGGTGTATGTCTTTGCTGCAGTATCTCTGGTTGTGATCATGTATGTATGTGTGTGTGTGTGTGTGTGTGTGTGTGTGTCCTCCACAGCACAACATGCCTTTCTGGAGGATATCCAGCCACTCTGACCTGCTGGCGTTACACCAAGCACTGGAGTTTGAGTACCTGTAACTATTAAGGCAATACGGACTCATGCAATGTTACCATGGACACGACCCTTTTCTTTTGTATTACTATTTAAGAACACAATACACTGCAAATGTCTTGGGGATTTTTTCCTTTTTGAACATCTGGAATTACAACCTCTGAAAAAAAAGGTCTTAAGAAGCCAAGGAGAGACTGAAGGAAGCTTGTAAAGACTGAAGAGCTCCCCGGGCCCCGGGAGCACGCGTCGCTGGCCAAATCCTCCATGTGTATACAGGATCAGGATCAGGATCAGGACCAGGACGCTTGTGGTGCACCGGAAATGCAGCAGCCCCAGCACACCTACCAGGGCTTCTCTGTACAGGCGGCATGAGTGTGTGAGGGAGACACCAGCTGCTTCTATCTGGTGGTATAATCACAACGCAGAAACTTGTGTAAATTATTTGCAATAAACTTAAGGCAGCGGTGGGTGTTTGTTAATGACATTTTTTTTTGAGGGAGGGGTGTTTTGTCCTCTTTTTTTGGGGGGGGGAAATGTTTTCGGTGGGGTGAGGGATTTGGATGTGCATCATGATGTGTTGTGCCTTAATGTGTCTGTTCTTTATTCAGAAATGTAGATATAAAGGAGAAAACTTAATCAAGCGATCTATGCATCTTCTTACCTATAAGAACTTTTGTTTGTATTAATGAAACAATAGTTTCAAATCGAGACAATTTCTCAACATCAGTTATAATCAGGTAGCAGCTATTTAGTTCTAATTGCTCTGAACAGGTTTCACGCAAATTACGAAGACATTTTTATCAAGATCTTCCAGATTGTAGTCTCTTGAAACATGTTTACAAATGAAAAATAAACCCTAATCATGTCAGAAGTTAGCAGCGTACATTTAACGACATGCTCTGTGGTTTGACACAAACATGCATCAGTAAGGCTTGTAAAATAAATTTTAAATAAGTAATGTTTTTGAACCCAGCAGTTTAAGAGCTGAGAATGACCAGCAGGGGGCAGTCATGCGCCTAAATAGCATCGAGTATGCCAGAAGTAGCTCAACCTCTTAAAATCTGGTAGAATCTTAACATAATCATGAAAGCCAACCTTGATATGCAAAGACGGATAAAAGATTGACAATCCAACCAACTGAACCATTTCCATGTTCCTAAAGTTCTTCCAGGCCTTGAAATGGGCATCTTCAAATAAATTGAAGATAAACCCGCCTCACTTACCTCATTTAACTAAATCTCATTACTCATCTTAATGTTTAATATCAATACTAACCAAGATTTCCAAGTCAACCTTTCCCAAACCACACGCAGGTAATCATCTCAAAATGTTTGTTTTTCTCTCTTTAACTTGCAGTTTAATTCCATTTAGTTATATAAACAATACTTAAATCAGACTTCAGTGTGTATCCTAAGTTTTTCCCGCTTTTTTATGAAGTTTTGCGCACACACACACACACATCTCCCAACTACACCGCAACTGTGTACCACTGGTGTATGAAACACAGTAAGAAGACTTGAGACAAGAACTTCATTTCCACGTTTTTATTAACATCTCATTTCTTGGCTTTGAAGTATTCCTCAATGACGTCCTTGGCTTGAGACTCTTTGCCATAGTCCTGTGGACAGAAACAAGTTTTTACAAAAATGTTATAACAGGTCACTGAAAGTCCTGCGATCGCGGACAGGAGAGGGGCGAGCGAGACTTGACTGGCCGAAGCAGCTCGGCCTGAACTAGATTTAAAAACAGCGCTGCTGCTTCCGTGAGGTGAATATCACGATGCAGGATCACACACAGACGAGGCAGGCTGACATTACACGCCCCGTACTTTTATATTGCTGTGTGTCCCAAGTGTTTCTTCATCCAGCATATTGTTGCATCTCTACTGTCAGCTGTGCTAGTGTGACTTCTCCCACCATTAACTGTACAAACAGCTCAATCAGGACAAGTTCCCCATTAAAACTGAAAGCATCAGGATGACCTCATCTGGTCAAGCATTCAGTCCAGATATTTGACCATCACCTTCTGTATCTGCTGGTTCCAACAGTGTGTGTACGCTGCTGCAAGTATTTCAGACATTGTTTTCATGGCTGAACCATTAAAAGAACATGAACGTTTTCCATCAGTTTTGTGCATCATTCCAAAATTCATAGTAGGGCTCATACACATCTCACACACACAGTCCATGACCACACATTCTACGGATTCTGTGGGTCAGTGAATGTAGCCATTATTCAGGGACCCCAGACACCACAGTTGGACGATGGGGCTCGTACTCTGGCCGTCATCTGGCCAGAATTTAACAGCTGCATGTCACATTGCACAGCACCTGCACTTGACTGGCTCACAGGAGGGACTTCATCCAATACCCGTTCAAGTAATGACTTTAGTACAAACTGTACACTCACCTTGACGACAACACAGCTGCAGCCCACCACCTTGCGGGGTTTGCCCTCGCGGTCAATCTTGCACAGACCGACCCACTCGCCGAGCTTCTTGTTGTCGTCAACCTGAAATGAGGTGGACTACTGTCAGAAATGGACCTCAGCTATCACAAGCGTTTTCAGACGGGAGTGGTAGCTTTAACAATGAATACGTGAAAACAACTAGAAGTGCACTACCAGATGGCAGAAAACCAAGAATTTAAAAAAAAGGTGCATCTGTCAACTCAAGCCTATTCTGAGTACATGTTACTGTGAACAATGAGCCTCAACTGCAGCAGTGTGTGTGTACTCTTGGCTGTATCTCAGACATAAATTGGGTAACATTGGCAGTCTCCTCACAGTACTCAGTAGAGGGAGCCAAGTTATCATCACTGATACAGCGGAAGAGGCTCCATTCGACTCCCCACACAAGATCATGCACCCATTACCTTGATCAGGTTGATCTGATGCTCAGCACACAGAGCCTCCACCAGCTTGACGTACATGGGCTCGTCGCAGTTGGCAGCAAGGACGCAGAGATGGGCCTGGCGCCTGAAACAGAGCGCCACCTTAACTCAGTTCAGCAAATATAAACATTTCCTTAAAAAATAAATAAGATAAAAGACAGCACATCTCAGACAGAAATTGGGTAACAATGGCAGCTTTCCACAAAGAGTTCAGTAGAGGGAGCCAAGATATCATCAGCGATACACCTACTGAGGACAAAACTGAATGTTAGAGGGGTTTCGGACGTACTTATCCAGGGCTTTAGCAGCCTCACGAATACCACGGGCAAGGCCATCGTGGATGAGTGCGGTCTTGAGCACTTCAGGGAGAGCGGTGTTGACATCCATCACACCTCCGGCAGCATTGCTGTGGTAGAGTCACACACAAAACTCATTAGGCATTTCACTTTTTAAAGAGCAAATGAATTCAGATTACAGCTGAGCATCCAGCTTGTCAGAGCGAGGTTCTCACTCATTGTAAAGTGAAGGGGTATCCGACAAAAGATGTAAAATCATCATTCAAGCACGAAGGAGCTCAAACATGCAAGAACAGTTCTAGATTACGTGACTAAATTAGCCCGGATGACACTTCAGGTGATGCTGCATCAACTCCAAACTAGTTGAAATAATTTTTGCATTCTTGGCTGAAGCTAAACTGACCGATCTAGCATAATCAAATTCAAGCACATTGAGCATTTTCAAGCTTTTCCTGCGCATGATCACTGCAGTAAAAATCTCCAAGCGAAACTAAATCACCTATTTACATGTGTCATTTTATCAATTTCATCAACTCAAAGTGCTAAAAACATTGCATCAAACCTGTAAAAACAAATTAATGCAATAATTACCAAGACATAATTTTACATGGGAATGGCCACAGTGTGCCATGCACTTCTGTTTCAAACTTCAAATATAAATAATGTGTAATGGATGTATTACACTAGAGCCTAATCTAAAACAGTCAGGAATAGGCTTTTAAAGATTTATACCCTGGCAGCCACAATCTCCTAGAGAATCACTGATCACCTACAACTGTAATATTTCTACAAGGTAAAGAAACATTTCAATACTTAAAATACAAAAATGGTTTTATTTAGTCTGATGATATTGGTAAGCTGAACATGCTTTACCAGCTAGCACATTTCTAAGCTAATTCCTTCAAAGCTAGAACACATTTACAGAAGTCAGGATTAAACAAGAGCCAGGCAAGAATTTGCTTACTGCATGTATCAATTTACCATTCATGAGTACAAGCTAACGGCTGCAACCTGGTAACGTAACAAAAAACAGCTAAATCGGTTTTAGATACGTTAGCTTCCTAGCATAAGTGAAACAAGCTACGCAGTCACTGCTTATTTAAAGTGGTGTCTAGAATATGTCACTGTTTCACGTTTATCCCGTAATATACTGCTCTTTACAGTGCAGTTAGGCTCGTTGGGTTTTCAGACTTAGCACAGAGGCGTCATGCTCACCCTTCCTCGGCCATTGTAGATTTTGGATGGATGGGGGACTTAAAGTTCTGCAATAAAGAACAGACACGAAAGGAAATAGATAATCCATTAGTATTAATTCACTGTGGGGAGATTATTAGTGAAGATGTTGGTTTAATCCAGTAGATTGCGAAGGTAGTTGAAGAAACGCACCCTTTCCTCCTCTCAGCAGCGGGTAAAGAGGACGTCATAAGTGCGCGACATTGCTTTATTACCGCCAGGCCCCATGTGCCCAAAATAGAGGTGTCCAGTGTCATGCCTGTTGCAATTTTGGTTATGGCAATTGCGGTTGTTAGTTTAATACTTTTATCAAAGTACGACAATGATACAAGCTGGTCATATATACAGAGAGCAGACGAAACATACAAAAATAACATTTTTAAAGCTGTATTTGAAATATGTTTGAAATGGCACATAAAGTCATTTTTGATGCCTTTCTCGTTTTTGGAATACACAATCAGAGTTAGAATTAGGATTTTTTAAATTTGTTTACGAAGGGAATGTGGTAGGGAGGTGGAAAAAAACCTAAACTGAGGGTTTTAAAAAAAAAAGATTTGTAAATTTTGAAGCTCACGCAATCGTCTGCAATCTGCACACGACATTGATGACGTACTTAGAACTTTAAAAAAAAATCATTTTGAGGAAGAAGAACTTTACATCATTTCAAAAGTCACCTCTTTAATCATGTTAATACTCAAATATTTATAGGATGGGCACTAAATCTATCGGTCCACATCTAAAGTTGTGTTTCTTTGTGATTTTCTTGAAAAAGTTATAATTGTTTTTGATTTTTCCTCTGGAGGGGAAAAGAGATCATATGTGACACACATAAATAAATTCATCAAAAATAGTCCTATATTCATTTTTCTAAAGTGATCATGCTGAATGACATTTGGCTTAAGCAGAGTGAGTAGATATACTCCATCCAAATAAACAGAAAATTAATTTATGTAGCATATAAACAAATACAACAAAGGAGTTAAAACAGGCAGCCTATAAGGCAGTCTATATTTTTATATTTAATGAAGCCAAAGCAGCTTAATCTTTTCTGGCTGTATTCTCGTGTCAGAACAATCGTCTTCAGTCAATGCTGTGTCTTGTGGAAAAGATAGATGTTTTGTATATTCTGAGTAACTGAGACACTTAAGTGGAGTACAAGTCAGTTAGTGCATGCACCTCAAATATAGAATTTATTTTTTTCAATAATTCATTGTTCATTTAACTACAGTTGAATTTCATTGTTCTTTTATTCAACACGGAACAAAACTTACATTTTAATTGTTTCCTCCACCCATGTAAGGATTCCCTCCACAAGTATATTCAGGCATACAAAATATTGTGATGTTTGATTTGCTGTGCGTTTTGTTTGTTTTTGTTTTTTAAACTAATTTTTGCAAGTTGCAACTGCAGGACACAAGATGTCTCCTGCTTCGCTATGAAGTCCAGTCTCAGTGTTCTGCCGCCAGGTTCCAATTCTTGACCGTAGATCTCCGAACCAGGAAGACTCAGACCCACAGAGATTCCTCACTTCATTTGACACAAAAATCTTTCTGATGAGAATCTCCGGGTGAAGCATTTCTCATCTCGACGTACACATTTATTTACTCTTTTCTGTATTACTTTTTTTTTTTTTTAACAATTGGCCATTGTTTAAATAGACGTTCAGGTAACAGAATGTTGTGGCCGTCTTGTAGCTGGTCATCGTTTGAGGAAAGAGTTTAACGTTTCAGTTTCGATGGCATTCTCAAAGGCAGCATGGTCCTGAAAGAACAGAGAAAACGCAGAGAAACATTAACTATAGATGTATGAGGGTTTTTTTGTAACATGTTTTCAGTGCATGCTGGTCATCTTATTGCTTGTGAATGCAGTGAATGTAAAGACCCGTGGTTATGAAGGAAATGTCCTGTTACAATGGTGAAAATGTTACGACGTGAGTCAAAAGCTAATATCAGCAAAACTAATTGGCACTTTATGTGAGTCAGCTAAATTTGTGTTTGTTCTACTGATGCAAATGAAAAAGTCTTTTTGTGGTTAAACTCAGTCTGTAGACTAGAACTCGGGTGGGGCGCAAGTCTCTCCCACGAGTCTCTAGTGAACAGCGAACGCACAAAAAGCTTTGGATTCACTTTAATACACTTTTATTCACAAATGTGCTTGAATTGTTTCAAAATAGATTTCTCATTGCAGTGTCAATAGTTTTGAATACAAACACATTTTTTATTACGAATTTATTCTGTTTGATTGTAAGAAGAATACTAATGTGACTCAGTATGTGCTAACGTGGAGAGCCTGGGGTGATCATAGTGAGAGGAAAAAAGAGATGTAACTTGCTCCCACAATTTTATAAAGTTGTGACCATGAGATAGCTTGTTCACAGAACTTAATACTGAAAGATGGAACTTGTTCACATGAATGAAGTAAGTTGTGATGCAACTAATATCTGGACATAAAACATGTTCTTCTTCTCCAAATGTCTGCCCCGGGCCTCTATGAACCTGCCCGTTGGTGAAAAGTAACACATTTTTACTGAGGTTCTCAACATAAAAAAAAAATGTCAGCGTGGACCGATAAAGTCCATGAAAACACTTGCGTGACTGAAAAGTTTGAATGGAACACTATCAAAACGCCGCGGAGGCTATTTTACAGTAATGGGTGCTGGGGGATATAAAAAAAAAAAAAACCTACCAGGGCGAGTAGCAGCGTAGAGTGTGTGATAAAATTGTAACCTGTGTGTACTTGTGTGGGCTTGCAAGCTACATGACACACAGTAAATATTGATCTTATCCATGCGTCTACGCCCTCGACTACCAAGGCTCTTGTTAATGTGTGACAAATCCATCAAAAGCGTAAATGATTAAATCAAAACTGCATTACTGGGAAAGTTGTTAGCGACCCTCTCGTATTACTTTTAGGGGTAAACTCACCCCGCAGTAGACGTCTCCATTGCATATTTGAGGGGGCAGAGCAGACTGGTTCCCTGCAATTGTCCTCATTAACTCCTTGAGCTGAGAATCCTGAGAAATGTCCACTGCCTCAAAGGGGATTTTATGGGATGTCAGGACTCGGAAAATTTGTTCCTGTTGTTTCTTGATCTGGAGAAGCAGAATTTCACCAGTTAGTCCACCAAATTACAATCGGCAGAAGAAGAAAAAAACAACATTCTCAATATGCCCACGGACTAAGCCACGAAGAAAGTATACTGTACCATTAAGGAGCTGCTCACACTGGTGTAAAACACTTGGAGCTTTTTATCTGCCATTACAGCAGTAACACCCTGAGCAGGTTTCTAGTAAAGAGAGGCTGAATGTTGCAGGACCCTTCGAGCAGGTATGGTGCTGGCTCACTGGAACAGCAGACAGGGAGGGCAGGTTTAGACAAGGTTTACCTGCTCACCTGCATGACCACACCCACTTGTTTGACTGCCATTCCAGTTGTAGCTTGCCTGCCTTGACACACACACACACACACACACACACACACACACACACACACACACACACACATTTACCGAAGTCACTATTCAGGTTGCAGGAATGAGTCTTACAATCCTAAAACCCAGATGTAAGGTAGCGTTATTGAGCGTTTGGTTTCCTCACTTCAAAGTCAATACCTTCTTTTGAGTTAAATGCCTGAACTAAGGTCTGTAATTTAAGGTTGACGCTGACATTTAACGTCTACACACTGAAATCAGAATAGCAAAAACTAAATGCAGTGATACAATGAAGTCACGTGTCCAAGGTGTAGTTTGTTCATGGCGTGACATTAGCATAACGTTAGCTTTGGTCTGCTGACGATTGCTCCTCTGCTTCAAAAGTCATAAAAAGCGGCGTTTCATTTTTGATTCCCCTGAACATTAGTTCACCGGAGAGTTTCTTTTCTGTAGCGATCCAAAATCGAATGTAAAGAGAGTGATGTCATGTTGACACTAACTTGGTTTAGCCTAAAGAAATAGCTGCAACCCCTGCTGCACTCTTGCATTCATTCAAGCAAGCAGGTTTGGACACACTTGTTAGGGTTATTTATTCTGTATACAGTATATAAGGAAAACTAGCTCCATCCCAGCCACCTTCAATATATCCAATAATTGATGAAAGAAGGAACATTGTGTTTTTCAGTGCGTAAAAATATACAAATATGATGCCAACTTTTTTATACAGATATATCAACAACTGGATATCGGCGGTTATTCAATTATATTATTCAATTTAGGGAGGAAAAGTGGATGACAAGGGACAAGATGTGTTGTAAATACACATTTATTGATCAGCATTGACACAAGCTGAACACAAGCAAATTATTACATAATATAAAGACAATTTACAAAGCGATGAAAATGTGGGATCAACATCTCCATGTTGGATCGGCAGAATCTTCCAGGAAAATAAGATTTCACCACAAACAACATTTAAAGCTACTTCGTATGAAAATGTGCAAACCTTTTTTTTTTTTCTTTGGTCGTTTACACGCATCACATATTATTCATGAAATTACACTTTTTCTTGCAGGTTTAATTGTTTTTTTGTCTTTTTTAATAACATTTTCTTGAGGAAACTTGAAGTTGGATGTTTGTGTAAATTGTTTGATTAAAATAGGTGTAAAAATATTAGGGACCACAAAGAGCAACATAACGTCATGTTATTTTTGCTGGTCTCCACCCTCAGGGTGCCTCAGCCCACCAGAAAACCACTTTTGGGCGCCGCGACTGACTTGAAATGTTCAGGCGGTAAAACACTGATTTTTCAGCCTGGTGTTAGATGACTCTGAACATGAATGACATACGACATTCCTTGAGTCATTTTGATATCATGAAAGAACAAGTGGTTCGAGCTCATAACACACTCTCCCAGCCAGGTCTTCAGGAACCCTCTCAACGCCGTTATCGACATCGGTAATCTTGTCCTCCACAATACGGCGTGGCGCACTCTCACTCACTTGGGTGTCGCGATCTCTGTGGGAGATAAAGGAGGTGATTGCAGTCACTCGCACCTCACTAATGTTCACAATCAAAAGAACACAATCAAACAAACAACAACAACAAAAAACGCATGTTGGTGTTATAAAAAAAACAGCTACATTTATTCCTACCTGCCGTCCAGGGCTCCGTTACCTCTGTCTTCCGTCTCTGGTTTTGTGGCTCCTCTAAACCTGTTGCTAAACTGGACCATGGTACCTTGAAAGGAGAGCAAGGCACACGTTTAAAAACCAACCATCATCCCAGGCCTCTGATGACCTTTGACCTCGGACAACCTTACCACAGCCTTTTCTCTTTCCAACCTCTCCATTTTTCCAATTTCTTATCAATAAACCAACACATTATTTGGTTGTGTTGGTCACCGTCCATTATTTACATCCAAATTTTGGATATGAATTATCAAGCCTGAATTGCCTCTTTCTTTCTTTCTTTCTTTCTTTTTTTTTAATTGGTGGTTTAGCAAACTGATTGGTGCAATGTGTGAAATAACCAAAGGGCTTCCTTCCGTCGCTCGTGAAAGAAACATTTTAAGAGCATTTAAGAAAACAATCACGGGTGTATATTCACTTGTAGAACCTCAGGAAGTCTATGAATGCATGAAACAAGTCACATTCACAACCCAAAAAAAAAAAGATTTGGGGGAAAAGACAAGTATGAGAGTGTTTGTTTGTTTTTGTTTTTTTAAATCATCACAAGATTATCATAAGTTACCGATAACTCAAGTCATTTTTTTTTGGACTGTTATATTTACACGACATAATATAAATGATCTATTTTTACAGCTTTAAATTTTCTACAGTGACTTTGTGGACACTGATTTACCAGTATGCCGCCATCTTCTTCTCCAGACCAGATAACCAATAGCCAACAGGAGAAGTAAAACCAGAAGGCCGCTCACGACCCCTGAGACCACCGAAGAGGATGTGGGTGCTGTGGGAGTTGAATGACAGTGTTTAGTGAAGGAGGAAAGTTTCCCTGGTAAGAACACACATGAACGTTGAGGCCTTACCAATAACACTGACTTGGAGTGACCTGGAGGGACTGGAACAGAAGGACGTCGAGGAAATGTTAATTGCGTACAAGCAGTTATACACTCCTTGGTGTTTGTACTCTATTGAGGGGAATTCAAAGTAAGCCAGGTAGAAAATAGAGTGGCCGAAGGCTGATTTCACTTCGCTGGTGTTCTTGTTAGTGTTCATCAGGTAGAAGACACCATTGCCATATCTGGAATGAATAGAGCAGGTAACGGAGAAGCTGGTGCCTTCCTTGACTGTCACTGTCTCAGGGGTGTAGATTAACATTGCATGAGGAGACGTCAGAGAGATTTTGGGTTGATCCAACGTCACTGAAAAGCAAAGATATATTTCTTTAAAAAATAATTACACAAAAAAAAAAACACAGCAATCTTGCGCAATCCAATTTTTTTAACAGTTGACTCCTCGCCAAAACGTCCACACTGTCCGGCCGCGGTTCAGAAACCAAAGCTGCTGTTACGAAGCGGACAGTTACATTTCCAGCCGAAGACGCTTCTGAAGGCACAGGTCAGTAGGTCATATTCATGGGCCATGAGCCTTAAAGCGATACATCACCCAAAAATTTAATTTCACCTATCAGTGAATCACCTTCAGCTGTTTTGATCTCACAAAGACATTTTTGCCCTGCATGACACCTTACTGACAACAGAAGTAAATAAATAAAAAGAAGCCAGCAATACATTATTTTTTAGCTCATAGCTAATGGAGACCAACTACAAAGAACAGAAAACTGTCCAAAATTCCATCTAAATAAACCTCAAATGCATTGTCAGGTATAATTGGATTATTCTATAAGTCTTCTTCATTCAGCTGTATGCTCCATCAAGGCTTTGATTCACGCATAGAACACACCTGAACACTTCAAGCTAAAAATATGTGACTGCTGTTTTCTGAATTCTGGTGTCGCTAAGAGACGGGAAATGTCTTTTTAAGATCAGGACAACTAACATTGAGTCACTGAGAAGCAAAATTAGCTAACCCTTCTCTTTGATGGGCCATTGACCTGTATATTCTAGCACTGTTTACATTCTACATGTTTACATTCTGTTTACATTCAGCATGTGTACATTCTAACCTCTTGTTAGGGTTAATACTAAAGGGGGCGGGGCTTAGTGAACTGTCAACTATGCTGAGGCAGACAAAACAAAGTACGATTACCTGTGACAGAGAGTTCAGCTAGATTTCCTTGAGGATAATTGATGACTTGATGTGGTAATTTCTTCTGATACTCGCAGAAGTACGACCCTTTTTGGTCGAAGTCAATTTTGGGGAAAATGAAAGTCGCAGCTTCATTTTCAGAATATTTTTCCATTTTAAAAGATCCTTGACTCTTTTTCAAGAGGAATGTCCCGCCCAAATGCTCTGACACCACTGTGCAGGTGATTTCAACTCTGTCACCCCAGGCGACGGCTGGAGAAGGGCTGACAGTGATCTGGGGCTTCTGCAGGGCACCTAGACGGATAACAGGAAGTGGTAAGTTTTATAGGATGTGTTTAGAATCAGTCCAAAAAAAGTCTGGTCTCTTACCTAAACAGATAACACCTGCATCTTCCCCATGTCCACAATTATTGTCTCCAAACTTAGGATGAGTGCAGTGTGTAAGGACCGTCTCTTGGCCTGTGCACTCCACATTATCCAGCCATATTGGACCAGTACCTCTTCCAAAGTGGGCACTTCCTGGAGCGGCAACTGCATGACCACAGCCGAGCTGCCCACATACCACATCAGCGTTACTTATACTCCATTCGTCATCACACACGGTTCCCCACTGGCCTTTATAGAAGATCTCCACTCTGCCGGAGCATTCGCTTGAGCCTCCGGCCAACCGAAGCTGAGCTGCACGTGGAAACAGAAAGAATGCGTTCACTTTATTAGTTGAACTTTATTAGTTCCAAGGCCAAGTGTTACAACCCGGCACGGTATACACCAACCCTACGTGAAAATGACAGCGATTATCAGTTATTGAAGCTGTTCCTAGACCGAATCCTGTTCAACACCCGGATTGCTCGGCCTCAGCCGCCACACAGTTCCACACACAGATCTGCCCGAGCTTGCTGCACATCAGCCGCCACGTCGAATGGCTCTACCAGGCTTTAAAAGAGTGGGCGAGTGGTGACCGTTGGAGCTGGTTGACGCCGCACCAATCACAGGAAGCCACGCACGGACCATTTGCGTTAACACAGGTAAAGCACACACCCAAGACACTGAGAAGTGATGCCATTTACCGTGACTAATGATGAAGAAAACAGAGTTAGAGACGAATGAACACCGTCTGGTACATCTGACCAATTATCTCAGCTGTCAAGTTGTGTGATGTCTGCCATTTTTTTAAAAGCAAATTCCTGCAATTTTTGCTGTTTATGCACATTTCCTTTCTTTCCAAATGTGTTTAAATATCAGTCGACAAAATGTGCAATACCTTCTTGTGACGTGCAACAAAAAGGAAGGAAGGATTTATTGCACAGCCATTTGCACAGAGTTCTTGTTTTTCCTGGTTAAATTTATGCTGTTCAGTTCTTGGTCAAGATAAATATACATTAAAAAAAACAAGTCTTGTGTGCGGATGTATCGCGTAATAACATGAAAGCAGAAGTTTCGCTGATTTGCACTTTCTTGGATGAGACTGTTGACTTTAAAGAACAACTAGACTCAAATGTTGATGGTTTTCTTTGACTTAAACATCCTGAGATTTAGTGAGTACAAAACTGTGTCATCTCAGCTCCTGTAGAAACAAACGTGCTTGAGATTCAATGCAAAAACCCTCAAATGAATAATGAATTTTTCACATTTTACTACTCGCAGAAGGGCACTTGAACAACCTTTGCCATACTAAATACATTTTAAACATAATACTGCACTGCCTAAGTACATTTTGAATATTTTTAAATCATTTTCTATCCCACCGTAGCCATATTACATTGCCCATGATATATTGTTTCAAGCCCTCCCTGCAGTGAGAGCAGTATTTGAGTTTTCAAGTGGTATTTTGCATGTCTGTGTGTGTTTTCTCGGCTACAGACTGCACTACACTATTACCAATTAGTGTACAATCATGGTGCAGTTTACAAATGGCTAAGTTCTACATGATAGAATTACGTTAAAAAAAAAAGGATACTGCATGTGATTATAAATGCGTGTGGAAATCCTGCAGTGTTACTACTTTACCTGCACACACAGCACCAGCATCATGGTCGTGCCCACAGCTTGATTTTATGAAGCCTTTAGCTGCGCATTGCTCAACAGTTGTCATATTAGCAAAACATGACTCGGTAGCCTCCACTACTCCGCCGCTGCCTTGTCCATAGTGGGCGCCACCGGGGATGTCCACAGCACGTCCACACTCCAGTAGCTTACACACCACCTCTGCTTTACTCAGGGTCCAGTCCGTGTCACACACCGTTTCCCATTCCTGACCATTTTGGACCTCAACTCTGCCGGTGCACTCAGTATTACTGTTAGCCAGACGCACGCCGAGACTCTCTGTGAAGTCAAGAAGATGTCAGGGACGATACAGTAAGAGAAAAATGAGGTGTCTGCAGCCTCAGCTGAGGCCCGAGCACCAAGTGTCAGGAGCCACAAGTTCACCCTGGCGGAGGGATATGCTCTCGAGTTAAGCATGTGTGATTTTACCTGTGCAGATAACAACGGCAACACCTGTTTCAGCAGTGCAGGTGTGATCTCTAACTGGTCTTCGAGGGCACTCGGCCAATGTGGACTCTGACCCGCTGCATTCAATCTGTTCAAACCAGAAGTTTCCTGAACCGTGGCCATACTCATTGGTGGCGTTGGTGCGATGTGCCCTTCCACAGTTCAGCTGTTTGCACACCACCGTTGCGTCATTTATGTCCCAGAATTCACCGCACACAGTCCCCCACTGGCCTTTGTCAAAGAACTCCACTCTTCCTGCGCATCGATTAGGACCAGCAGCCAACTTCACATTGCCTGGAAATAAGAGGATTACCATCAATACGCACATGCTGCGCACGTCTAGCTTAGTAACAACATCCTTGCTTAGAAACGACATGTTTCATTGACCGTAACTGCTTTATTTTTCTGTTAGGATGGCGCACACTCAATTCAAGTGGGAAAGTATGGTGGCCCTGCGAGCTCAAAACGATCAAGATTATTTAAAAAAAAAAAAGATTTAAAACTATTCTAAAGTTTAATTGTTATTAAAGGGAGAAAAAAAACAATAGCATAATCACTACAACAATAGTTGTACACGGCAACCCCCCGAGGTGAACAGGGTCATGAGTCCCTGGTATCTCTGTTGTGGTTGTTCTGAGCTATAGAGGAGCCCCTGGTCTGATAGAATATGCAGTGTTTGTGTGTGTTATATGAGTTTTTGACACGTTTCGGTAGTGTGTAGAAATGTGGAGAATTTCACTTCGGCTTCAAGGTTTAGTCTCACCTGAGCACTCAACATAGACCTCCTCCATATTGCCCTGGCTCCTGCGGTCATATTCTCTCAGCGTGCAGTGGGTGAGAGAACTCTCTTGACCGGTGCAGCTGACCTTATACCCTCTTTCAACTCCACCTTGACCGAAGGCACCACTGAACTTTACAGCATCTCCACAGTTCATCTCTCTGCACACCACTGTAGCTTCATTCATTCCCCAGTTGACATTATATGCCCCTCCCCACCGGCCCTCATGGTGGACCTCCACCCTGCCGGAGCACTGGGTCGTCCCGTTGATCAGTCGGATGGTTGCTATGAGGAGAGAGCAGAGATGATTCACTCGTATGTTTACATGATTTCACACACTGGTTTCATCTTTGAAGCGGGGTGACTCAGTTACCTGAACACACCACAGAAGCATCTTCACCGTGGCCGCAGTTGTTCTCCCCGAAGGACATATGCTGGCAGTGTTGCAGGGAAGACTCATTACCGTGACAGTTGACATCGTCCAACCAGATGCTTCCTTGGCCTTGACCAAAGAAGGCACCGGATTTAGCCAGCTGAGCTGTCCCGCAGTCCATCATCCTGCACACAACCTGAGCGTCTTTAATGTCCCACTCGTCATCACACACTGTTCCCCACTGGCCGTCGTGCAGGATTTCCACTCTGCCAGAACAGCGGTTGGTGCCATTGGCAAGTCGTATGGATGGACTACCTGAGGACAAGTTAGAGGGAATCATATTAAAATCAAATCATCTCTTAAATCATAATTAAATGACATGCAGAAGTTAGTTATCATCTGGTATTTGCTTGGTGTTCCAGTGTCCAGTCTATAAATCTGCTTTTTGTGTACTGTAATTACTTTAAAGCTCCAAGGGCAGCTGTGGCATTCTCCATAGGCTCCTAGCTTGAAGCGTCACAACTTCTCATGACATTGACAGTGCTTTTGTTTTCATTGCTATTACAAAAATAGAGATTCTTCATCTCTTTCACAAGCTCACGTGTTGAAAATAACAAAATCGAAATCCTAAATAGCGTTAAATTCCGGAATTCCTTGAAAATTTTGCGTAGGAATTTGGAAAAGCTACTTTTTTTTTTTTAACTCTTAAGAAACTTTGCACTGTTCTGTATGACATTCAAATGATTTTCTGACTGAGCTGACCCAGGTTAATCACTTTCATGACACAGGGTTATAGCCGTTAGTGATAACAGTAAATTTAGCGTCTGATTATGTGATGTTCTTTACAGTTTAGCCCTCCTTTGCCTGGATTGGAGGGTTTTTTTTTTTGCATATCTTACCTTCACATGAGAGAGAAACCCCTTGACACGACCCTTGGGTTTCTTCGAGGACACACTGTGCAATTGAGCTGATGTTGACGCCTGTGCATCTACCCATGAGCCCTTGCAGTCCACTGTTTTCGCCAAAATGGAGAATTTCAGGGGATTTTGAAGGATTTCCACAATTTATTTCCTTGCACACAATTGAAGCCTCCTTGTGACCCCAGTTATTTGTACACATTTTCCTCCAATGGTCATTGTGCCTGATCTCCAGTCTACCTGAGCAGTGATTAGTCCCATTGGTCAATCGGATTGATTCTGGAGAGAAAAGCACAAAAAAAAAAAGAAAAAGAAAAAACCGTTTTATTCAAAGTATTCAAGATATGTAAAGACAAATCTCAATAATAATAATAATAGTAACATATCTTCCTATTCTTTCAATAATTATCTGGTTTATAGTATGTAGAGAGCAGGTGGTTCCATTTCTCCATCTGTGATGGGGCACCAAAAAATATAAGCTCAAAACAAAAGAGGAACAGCAATCATGCTGATGCAGTGGGGAGATTTTCTAACATGGTGGAGGTTAATATTATTGCTATGAAGTTGATTAGGAAAAGATGTCAGTTATTACTGTATCAGCAAGTCTGAACCAATTTAGATTAAAACGTTGTAAACAACCTCCTAAAACCTGAGGGGTTCTCTGAAAACGTGCATGGACTACAACCATTATTTCTCAGCTTCTATAGCAGGTAGAAGCATAAATTAGAAACAAAACACAAAACTCTTGGACATTTGACCTCTGTGTCAAATGTCTTGCCTACAATTCTGCACTTAGCTTGCATACATGTCCTCAGGTCTTAAAGGCAAAAAAATCATTTATTATACGGTAGATAAATGAGGAAGCGTAGGCCAATAGTTTCTAAAACCTTAAATAACTTCAAATGCGGCAAAGCAACAGCAAAATGTTTTATATGCAAGGGGCATGTGTTACCTGAGCACACAACACCGGCGTCCTCGCTGTGGTCACAGTCATGTTCACCAAAACCTCTGTGTGGACAATCAGACAGAGACTTCTCCTGACCGGTGCAGTCCACATCGTCCAGCCAGACCTGATCCTGACCTCTGCCAAAGAAGGCCTTGTACTTGACAGCGAGAGCAACCCCACAGTTCATCTCCCTGCAAGCCACGGAGGCTTCCTGTAACCCCCATCGGTCATCGCACACCGTCCCCCACTGTCCATTGTGATAGAGCTCCACTCGACCGGCGCACCGGTTTGTCCCGTTCATCAGACGAATTGGTTTATTGTCTGTCAGGTTGAAGGAAAATGTTTACTCGTAAAACACTCAAATGAAAATTTTAAAGAATAGTTTTACTTACTTGCACAAGAAACAGTAGCATCCACACAGTTGTCCTTGAGCTCTTGAAGTGAGCAGTGTGAGAGAGAACTCTCATTTCCAACGCAGTGGGTTTTGATTCCGACCAACCCCTGTCCCTCTCCAAAATATATCCTCTCGGCATTGACGACAGGAGTTCCACAGTTCATCTCTTGGCATGTCACCTCACCTTCTAGTTTGCCCCAGTCGCTGCTGCATACTTTTTTCCAGTGGCCATTGTGGTAGATTTCCACTCTGCCGGTACACCGATGGGTTCCGTTCAAAAGCCTCACATTATCTGCAAATGACGCAGGGAGAAAGTGAAATAGGTCAAACTTATTGCAAATTTCCAATCATGAACTGTGAAAAAAAATAATCAAGCCGGTCCACCTCAGGAAACACTGGGGAAAATTTTAGATTACATCCATGGATGAAATTATACAATTTAGCAGCACGAACTATGACCTTTAGTTATTTCATCACATTTCAATGGTGTCTTCTCTCTATTTTCTTTCTGGCTTTTTCTCCATGTTTTTGAGAGATATCAAGTCAGTTCTCACACAAGCAAACTCAAGCAAATTCCAAAAAAAGAAAAAGAAACAACACTGAAATAATCATCGCATTATCGTGCAATAGGGTGAGTTGTTTTGTAGAAATCCAAAATCTGCAAGGATCGCTGTTGAAGACAGCGTGAGGATGCAGTCGAGGACCATCCATCCATCCATCCATCCATCCATTGTCTTCCGCTTATTCCTTACTAGTAAGGGTCGGGGGGGCTGGAGCCTATCCCAGCAGCTACGGGCGAGAGGCGGGGTTCACCCTGGACAGGTCTCCAGTCCATCACAGGACCAACACATAGAGACAGACAACCATTCACACTCACATTCACACCTACGGTCAATTTAGAGTATCAATCAGCCTCGTCCTCTCTTGATGTCTTTGGACTGTGGAGGAAGCTGGAGTACCAGAGAGAACCCAGGCAGGAACAGGGAGAACATGGAGACTCCACACAGAAAGATCCTGTGATGGAGCCGGGACTCAAACCTGGAACCTTCTTGCTGCGAGGCGACAGTGCGAACCACTGCACCACCGTGCCGCCCGCAGTTGCGCACATTTGGGGTTAATTTTGCAAGAAAATGTACGAAAAAAAACAACCTCAAAATGGCTGCCAGGTCAAAAATGCGGTTCGCATGTTCTCCTGTTGTACATACAGCTGATTATTTTCAACTTTAGCTGGTTCCTGCAGCACCACCATCAGGATTAGCACAAAGCCAGTGAAGGAAGTTTGATGACTGGACCATTGCGCAAAGTTCATTTTTATTTCATACACGAGAATATGGATTTCCTAGAATAAATAAAGAAAAGGGAAGACAACTGGCAGAAAGGCCATCAGATGGTCACCGATATTTGATTTTTTAGGATTGTATCAATGATGCTTGATCAGATCTCACTTCGAACGGGAGTGTGCAGGTTTGGCAGTCAACTTGAGGGGCCCAGAGAATAAAAATGATTCAAAAACACTTTGATAACTGCGGGATTCAATCATAAATGTAGTATTTATTGAAAACAGGTGCTGTGCTTGGTTGTGCAAATGACTTTTAAAACACTGGTCGGACAGTGACTCATCGCCCGTGTGTGCAAAATGCCCTTTGCACTTTTTCTTTTTGCGTCAGCATTTGATCATGGGCACCTGTATCAACCATATACACAAAATGTAACTGGCCACAGTTTCATACTTTTGTAAACAAGACGCAATTCATTGCAAAAGATACTGTAAATGCTGCCTCAGCTGCTTTTCCTCCACAGCTCTGCATGTACTTCCTAATTTCTCTTTGGCAGTTCCACATTTCTGGCCTTGAATATACTGAGCAGGGCACTTGCTGCAATGCAGGGTTTGTGTTTTTGAGATCTTAAGTGAAAGCAGAGAAAGACTGGAGTGAACCGACTCTTACCTGAGCAGATGACACCGGCGTCTTCACTGTGGCCGCAGTTATTCTCCCCGATGGGTCTATGAGTACACTTGAGGATGGAGGTCTCGCTTCCACTGCACTGAACATCATCCAACCAGATCTCGTCCTTTCCCTCCCCGAAGAAGGCACTTTTTTTAGCTTCAAGAACCGTACCGCAATTTAACTCTCGACACACCACGTCGGCGTTAGCGAGGCCCCAATGATCGTCACACACCGTCCCCCAGCTGTCTCTGTGGAAGATCTCCACCCTACCAGAGCAGCGAGAAGGTCCCACCAGACGAACTTTCTCACATTCTGGAAACGAAAACAAGAATTACTTTGGATTGTGACACAGTTCAAACATTTTCTATAACAACCAAAGATAATTTGCTGACCTGAAAACAGCAGTAGACTCAGTAGACCTGAAGCAGAAAGGAAAGCTTTGATATTATCATTCAATTAATTCTCAAAACACGCAACACATTCACTTTGTAGCTTTACTCATTGAAAGAATATTCAGGAAAAAACTTGTATGTAGACTTGCAAATATATTATGTATATCTGAATAAAACTGATCCCATTAAATAAATGGGCAGCAACTGCAAATTAATAGGATTATATGATCGTATTGTACTGCATTGAGTACATATTTTAACATCCCTACCAGTGAGAACCAAGATTCGCTGCTTTCATGTTTTTTGAGGAACTTTATAGTGAAATATGACAAAATAGAAACTCACCAATTGACACTTGAAGTACTCGTTTTTTGGCAGCGATCATAATGGAGCTTCAATGTCGGTCAAATCCTGAAAGTAACACAGAAAATAGAGGTAGTTACTCCTCTTAAGTTCCTACTTTTCAGTTCTGTAACCTCATTTGCGGTCAAGCGACGCGATATTTTTTTCTCTTAATCTTCAAAACTAAACAAATGTCCTTTTTAATCTTTAAAACTGAAAAACTTCCAGGATCAATAAAATCGTAATTCCAATTTTAAAAAAAAGAAAAAAAAAGAAGTCACATACTCAAAGAATAGCAGCCCAATATAACTGAATAGAAGAGACGGCCTGGACTTGGACTGCAACCTGGACGTATGTTGACACTTTGATCAATCATTAAAGGAAAACAGCAGATTTCATTGAGTTAAAAAAAACAAACCAAAATCTGCATGACAGCAGGATCGAAAACTCACCAGAAAATGATCTTGCAAAAATATACTAGCAAGCAATTAAGTATGACGCTAATGGCCATTAACTGATAGCCAAATGATTTTCTTGCAGACAAAAGTAGATCAGGAGTGCAGTTCCTGGTCAAGAGGTGAATTTGACCGCCGACCCCAACAGTGCACCAAACTCAGAGCCCTCCCACCTCTGGCTATCTCGGTATAAACACGTTTCCCTGAAGGCAGCCTTCAACTCTCTGTTATTCATCAAATCAACTCCATGACAGCTTTATCATATCATAAATGATTTGCATGTCATGCATTTCAATTCACTCAAAATCAGCCACCAGCTGATGAACTAGAACTTGCCAGAGGCTCCGTGTCAGCCCCGTTCTGGCTTCTTAAAGAATTAAGAATTAACTTCAGGAACCTGTTGGCGAGGCCAGTTACATTTCCCATCTCCTTGTTCCTCAAACCACCTCCTGACAGCTGCGTTGCTCAAATCTCTGTCTATTATCTACTCCACGCTGCAAAACAAAAACCGCATTTGCAGTTTTATCAGAAGGCGACTTCTCCAGTGAGGTTTTTTTTTTTTTTTTTTTTTAAACTCCCCTCCTTACAGACTGTTTTTGTTTTGGGTTTTTTTTTTTTTGGTGTGGATGTTGTGTTGCGTAGCGTCGCTTTCTTCAAATAATTGCCCAAGTCATTTATTCCATTTTTTCAGAAAAGACAAAAAAAAAAAACTGGAGACGAAACATCCCAAGGAGTTGATTTAAGCAACAAAAAAAAAAAAAAAGAAAAGAAAAGAAAAAAAAGTCAAGAGATGACTTAGGCAGCTATTTGAAGAAGGTGAGGATATTTGTTCTTTGCTCCATGTGCTGTTAAATAATCTGCACATTTCATTCATTCATTTGCCGGAGTGTCTGTGACGCACTTTTGAAAAATGTCTGTTAAATACATAAATAAACACATGAATTAACTTCTTTTTTTTTTTTTTTTTTTTTTTTAACTTGCGTCCACAGTATTGATAAGAAAACTCCTGTAGATGCACCAAAACCTAAAATTATCCTTCTGCAACTGCGGTGACGTATTTTGCAAATCATTTTTCTTACCTTAAAAAAATGGAGGTGGATGCGAGTCTTTGGTCTCATCTGAGAAATTCTGTCTCTGAGTTCATTCACAAATGTTGCACTTCAAAAATCCAGTTCCACGTCTTAATGTCTTGAGACCTCACTGGTAAGAGGTGGTTAACACCCCCTCTTGTGACTCACGAGTTGGAGGATTTTTTTTTTCTCTTGGTATTGTTGCATTAAATCAATTCCTTTTGGAGAATTTCATTTTATTTCCTGTCTATTTTGTTTGTTTTATGACATATGTGTTCTTTTTTTCTTTTTTTTTTTTTGCATCTGTTTGCTTTTCCAGGTGAAATTTTTTTTTTGGAGCCCTACTTGCTGCTGGAAGTGGGATTGTAGAAGTAGATGCAGCTGTGCGGTTGTGGGTTTGCGTTCCCATTGACAGTTTCTGCAAATTTTCCCATAATTTCTCCCACGAACGCCTTTTTTCTTTTTTAACCAAGTAGCCTCATCATTTATTCCATTTATTTGAATCTCATTTGATTTGGATTCACTGTTTGCGTAGGCGTTCATATTTTCCGGAGTTTCGTGGAAATGCTGTTGTTTTTTGTTTTCTCTTTTAAGGACATTTAGGGGGAACTCTTTCTTGGTTGCAGTTTCGTTTTTTTTTCTTCTCCTGCACATAAAATGAGAAAATAAGATTAATTGCACACATGTCAAACAAATGTAATTTCCCTTTACGAACTTCGGCCTTTCTTTCTGGGTATTTTTACTTTTTTCCCTGAAATATGTACTTGCTGATTTTCTTCAGAGGCATGGTGAAATACTTCCTTCATCTTTTTTTTTTTTTTTGCCTACAAATCTGTTGTGCTGCAGTGGTGTACAGGCCCACTGTACAGTCATGGTCATGGGGACATAATGTTCAATTATGTAAATCCTGCATGTGATTGACTTGTCCAGTCAGCGTTTTGATCTCTTTGCACACAATGAATTTCCCTAGTTTGCATCCGGTTAAAGCTGGTCATGCTTTTCACAAACATTTAAAACTTCCCTCTCCTTTATTTGGTTTCATGATTTCACCAGAAAATAAACACTCGGGCCTTATTTGTACATACTCATCCATCTTAAATTGAACTGATTCACATTTGATTCATAGCTGGTTCCTCTTTTGGTTTTCTTCCGAGTCAGCTTTGGTGTCTTTTGAGGCCTTTAGAAATTAGAAGTACCTCCAGAAACTACTCTACTTGCAATACTTTCATGGTATTACCAAGAGGATGCTGAATAATGGCCATTAAAAAAAAGAATCTTTCTGCAACGAAGTTGGCTTTGGAACTTTTGAATAAAAAATGCCAGCATTTTATTTTTTAAACGGGAGTTTGGACCTGAATTTGTTTTGTGCAGTCACACTGACCTTGACCTTTGACCTCCAAAGTCTACTAAGCTCACGCTTGAAACCACATGTGCCCGATTTGAATACATATGTACTTCCGTAAATATGGAATATGTTTTAGTTGTTTGCTTCAGTTGGACATGTAAAACGATATGGGGACGTCTTTACCGGAACTCCACCCCTTAAACCCCACCGGCCTCCTCTGGACAAAACTGAGGGACATAAAACTAGGAGAGGAGTAGGAGAGCGTGCGACCTGACCCGCGTATCGGCGATGACGGGAGTGTCTTTGATGTTTGGGGAGGACAGCTCATATTGATTTCTGGGTCAATCATTAAAGACCCGCTTCATTTTGATGGGAAATTACTTCTCTGGGGCAAGAGGCAAAACAAGGAGGTAAATTTCAACTACGGGGAAGATTGGAAAAATAAAAGCTTCTAGTAGCAACAGTATTACTGTTGAATTCCTGTGTCTAGAACTTAGACATTACACCAAAGTCTGCAATCCCACTGAGAAACTCCTGCTGAGACTAAATAACTTTTTGTTTGTAGGGTAAGAGGATAAAACGTCACATAAATGAAACGTAGCAGCACTTGAGGGTATAAATGCTATTGCTACTGTATGTATGTTGGAAGAACAGCTATTCAGCAGTTTCATAACTTTTACGTGTAACTATTTATTGCCACGTTGAGCAAAATTGCCCCCAGGGAGATTTAACAAAACTGTTAAGCTCACCATGCTTTTGCTTTGCTGTTAGGTTCAAAGCAGCTCGTGTATGATTCAGCATCTCTGTGCAAGAGGGTTCCCTTAAGAACGTGCACCCGTCTTACTGCGTAAGTTTAAAAAAGCCAGTTGTTATGGATCTGTCTGCCGTGGGACTTTGAGTTCAGAAATAATGCAATAATAAAAACATTTGTGGATGAGAACATGTCACTCTCTATGGTTGAAAGACAAGTAGAAGCGCCAAGCCAACACGGAGCAACTCGTTCCAACTCATTTTCAATCAATATTTGCAAGATTTGGTCAACTTTGTGTGTATTCTAAGACTGACTTTTGACCAAAAATCCCCCCACCCCCACCGCCATGACTGGAAAAAAAAAGAAAAAAAAAGGAATGCTCCTTTCAAAATAAAAAGGTACAAACTGGTACATTTCTGCTTCTTTAAACTGTACCACTTTTATACTGGAGCAAATACTTTAAAAATAATGAGAAATTAGCACAAGAAAGACACCAGAAATATGGTTGTTGTGGGCTCGACACCAGCAACACGTTTCGACAGAGGACACGCATCAGCAAAACAAGGAATCTTGTCTGTGTCAACAGTCACAGAAATATTCTAACCTTCCTCATTTGATTTGAATTAAAAGTTGCATATCATTTTGGTCACAAGCTGCAGCAGATCAGCAAAGAATATGACGATGTGATTGTGTGACACGATGTTGCTGGGACAGGGGTTTTCTACATAGCTTCATTTCTCAAGTCGTACAACACAGAAAGCAGGTTTAACACGTCTGAATGTCTTTTTATTTATTAAGAAATATATAGAAAAAAGGGGGAAATACAGCAGGTGAAGCAAAGCCTTGTTCGACAGAGTTTGGGAGCTTTACCACTTGTTAATCCCTGAGAATCATTTCTTAGCTCCTACTATCTGTGTAGGATACAGTTTGGAATAATAATCTACACGGTGTTATTCCTATATGTCCTAATGTGTAGTATTTTATAATAGTCATAAACAAATGTTGATGGGGAATTTAGATGTTCATTTTTATGAATTCACTTGAAGGCAGTAACTTCTGTTAGCAGGATAAATCTAATGGACGGGTTTCGACGAAGTTTGGAGGAATTTTTTAGATGGAGGTGATCCAGATCAAATCCTGGATGCTGGACTGTTCTAGGCCAGTGGCAGGATTTCGCTGTTAGCGGCATGTTTCTGGACTTATCATGGCCAAACTGTCATCCTACTCGTTGAGTACTGGTGAAATGGTTGAAAGAACACCTCTGCACCCAGTAATCATCTCAGCAGAAAAATACCACATTGTTTTTTTTTTGTTTTTTTTTATCTCAGACCTCAGAAGTGGGGAAGTGAGAGTGATTAAACTCGAGTTGAGAAGTTGGGGGGGGGGGGGGAGTAAAAGGGTTCATAATCAAAACCACTGAGGCGGTGAGCAGGGACTAGGACGTGTGACATCAAGAACTTGGAAAAGTTCAACTAGAATGGGCCACTAAGTTTTGATATAAGGGTCGTTACATCTGAAAATGTACGCATATTTTTGTGAGAGTGCGCGTGCGTGCGCACACACACACACACACACACAGCAGCTTTTTTCAGGTAGTGCCACCTCTCAGTTCTCAGCCACCATCATTACCAGCTGCTGCTCAACACAACTACACACAGGTACCCACGCACACACACACACACACCAAGGCAAACACACAACATACGTGTGTCTTAGGTGACTTTTTGTTTGTCTGTTTGTTTGTTTTTCCAGCCAATTTTTTTTCCCTGTAGATGTAAAAGCTGCTACATAATTCATCATCTACTGCACAAAAGAATTCCTGCTACAGAACTTTGAAACAGCGTTTTCAGCCTAACGTGGAAACACAAATGCATCATCCACCCGCCAGCGTCCCTTCAGTGTCACCGAGTGTCTGTGAGCTTTTGACAGTCACACACTCCGTGGAGTCTTCAATCATGGTGGAATGTTGTACTTTTTTTTTTTTTTTTTTAAGTCGGGTGACATCCAACAAGGCAAAATCCATGCGGTCTGATGTTTGGCAACAGATCCTGGCAGAACAAATTAAAAAACAAAACAAAAAAAAACAGGGAAGAGGAAGGTGGTGTAAACAGGAAGTGATGCAGTTCTTGACTCTCTGTTCCCTGGATCATCACGGACCGATAATTTCTTTTAGGACTCAGAATCCTGAGGAGAAGAGAGGAAATTTGAAAAATTGCTTAATTGTCAATAGATTTATGTCATCTGAAATACAATCTGCGCACCATTATTGGATCAGACACAGTACAGCGCCAAGCCCAGTGTCGCTGCTGAACATGAAACCCTGGAGCATTTCCTGAGGGAACGTCTGCTATATCCGTCTGGTTCATGAGTCATCAGATCTCCTCGGAGATCTCCAGTGTAACTGGAGGAAAATCAAATAGCTCCTCTTAAATGAACACGCCTGCTAGACACACTTTCTCTCATCTGTGTGTGCAACAGAGACCAGCACAGACAGGCTACCCACTCGTTAGCTTAGCACAACGAATGGTGGTGTATGGGAAGGGTTAGCATTGTAGCTAACTAGTTCACGCACAGAGGAGAGAGAGAGGTATCTATCTGTTTGTCTCGGGAAAGACAGGAAAATTTGGGGGGTTCCTTTAAGTGATGAACGCAAATAAGCTTCTTTGACATTTAGATAATTGAGTTATTAATCACTTCCTGTATTTATCTCTTTTTTTTTGCCATTTAAAACATTGTGCACTTCCTATCTGAAAATGGATCATTATTTCACCAGCTACAGGGGATTTCATCCAAACAAAACACGTGATTAACTGATGACTGATGTAATAACTGATGGTCTAAGAGGATTGTTGCATAAATCTTGATATTTGTGAGACAGATTGAAGGGGGCGGGGCAATGGATCTTCATAAAATGACTTAGCAAAATAAGATTTTCACAGTAAAGAGAGGAGAGTTTCTGCAGGACTTCTCTTACTTTCACTGAGGGTTTGCAGCTGAGCCCAAGGAATGCAAACACAGTGTTGTCCTCCTTTGACTGGAAGAAGTCTTCATAGTCCTGAGAGAGAGGGGGGGGGGGGTGTGGGGGGGTGGCAATGTTACGTAACCTGTGGAAGTATGAAATATGCTTTTATGTCTTCCCCTTGCTGTTTTTAACATAAGTGACCATGTGATTGGATAGTAATGTTGGATTACCTCAGTCAGTGAGAGTGACGGCGAGATGAGCCGATTATCTGACCCAACCATGAAACTGGATTACGACGGGATTACAGAGTAGCGCGCAATCTCAGTGGAGGACAGAAACTGGCAAGCTTTGAGTGATCAAACTGGTTCACCAGCATAGGTAGATTAACCTCCAACTAACCAAAACAGACATGACCTCGTTTCTGGCATAAACAGCTTCGAGAATAACAATCATCCATTTATATCAAAACTCAGACGCACAGTCTGCATGACTAAGATGACCTACTGAGTGGTTTCCAGCTCCATCATTTATTCTGGGACTCTACGAGAGCAGCTTTTAAAAACAAAACCCTTTTTCCCGCCAGCATTTTTCAACATTATCCCTCATAATTCAAGAGCAGCAGAATATTTTGCTCTCTGGATATGATACAACTGACAAAGACTCTATTTTCCTTTTTTTAAAACCCTAAAACATTTCTTTGTAAACTCATCCTCTCTTTTTTTTCCAATCAACATGTGAAAGACGGATGGTTTCATTAAAAACTGTAGTTTTCAGGCAGAAAAAAAGGTTTTTCTTGTGCTTTTCAAGTACAAATCTGATTTGATATTTGTGTTTATTTGTTATGGTTGTTTTTTCTTACTCCCATCCTTACCCAATTGTATGCTATAAAAATAATGAATAGTAATCAACCTGGTGGAGCTGCATGCCCCCCCCCCCCCCCTCCCCCCAAGTGCTCCTAATTCAGTCTGGTACAGCTCCACAGGCCCCCTGGAGAACCACGGCATCGATCTCTCTGTGGCATCTCCTAGATTCCTGAACTGTCTTCCCTTGTTTTTGGATCTGGACATGCAGGCGTGTTTGACAAAGTGCAGAACAGCGCCCTCTTTCACATGACAGTGGAAACACAGAGCGATGAGCTCATCAACAGCCGAAGAAGTTCTTCTATCTGGTCCTTTGTGCTTTGAACTCCGTCCCGAACTTGCCACAGTCACCAAACACCAGACACACAAGATATCAAATGAAACAAAGTGTTATCCAGCATACCCCACAGTAACGGTCATCATTGAAGATCTGTGGAGGCAGAGGGTTGCCTTTCTCTGGCTGTTTGTCCCGGGGGATGTTACGGTACATCCAGAGCCTCTGCTCCTCCAGCATGGTGATGTCCACTTCCTGGAAGCTGATTCGATTGGCCTCTAGGAAACCCACCACTGCCTGCTGATGCTTCTTTACCTGCACACAGTAAAAGCGAGGGATGATTGAGGAGAGGTGGAGAGAGGATACAGCTCTTAGCTCACTGATGGTAGAATAGGGAGGAAACGCCTTCACTCCGTAATGTCCTTTCATTTTCAAACCGTCTTTCATCTTCCACAATAAAAGTATTTCCAGCTGGCCTTTCAGAGTACGAGTGCTCTGGCTCGTCACTGAGCTCCAGGATGTTTATAAAACGCACAAAGGCAGCCATGGCCTCACTCAGGGAGCCTGGATAGAGGCGGCTGACTCACTCTCACTCGGAGTGATTCACCTACTCACCAGTCACGTATGGTCTATGTCTCAGGCTGCTGGGCCTGGTGATGTCTGAACTTTTCCCGGTGAGTCCACACAGACGTCCTCTGCATCAGGAATGTAAGCACGTTGGTGTTGGAAGCAGCTGTTGTCCTAACAGAGACTGTGTACCACATAACAACAGAACCTGAGTTCAGTGAACCAGACCTCAGTTTTCACAAAGTGGATGTGGAGAATGACCCATGCAGCAGCCTCCACTCTTAGCTGCCAAAAAGTGGTGAAAAAAATAACAAATGCTTCCATTTTTAACCGCTAACCACTTTTTAACCGGAACCGCTAACTGAAAAAAATCCCATCGGATTTCGGAAACCTGTGGAGATGCTAACGTCCAAGTTAGCTAACAGATATGCCTCATTCCTGCAGCACTCAACTCACAGAACTCATGATGCTGCTACTTTGTGTGTGTGTGTGTGTGTGTGTGTGTGTGTGTGTGTGTGTGTGTGTGTGTGTGTGTGTCCTCCCTATTGCCTGTGTGTACTAGTCTGAGCCAAGATGTTGGCTGTTGCATATACTTCTGACAAACAGTAAGATGACACCAAGGAAGACTTTCTTTGTTTGACTTTAACATGGAGCCTTGTTTTTAAGGGGGGTGTATAATTAAAACTGATTTATATCCCAACAGCATTAGCAATAGCGGTAACACACACACACACGCACGCACACACGCACGCACACACAGTGCACTGCATGTAATGATTGCTCAGCTCAGTAGCACATTAAGAGGGATTATTGGTTTGTGGAGCAGCTTAGACTGGAAATCATAGAAGGTGACGCTCTTTTCCTACTAGGACTTTTAAGTTGCATTGATACTTTTGACTAAATTCTTGACAAATCTGGGAGTACATTTGTTTTTGCATGCTGAACATTTTTTGTTGTTGTCAAATCAACAGAGTAAACAAGGATGCATTTAGGAGCAAATCCTGAGGAGAGTTAAATATACTTGCACAGCTGCGTTCTGGGATGGAAGCAGTAGCTCCCTGTGGTATAAAATACAAGGAGCACTGGGACACTGAAACTACTCTCATGACAGTGACTCCATGGAAAGAAATGATAAGACTGGAAACTCCCACGGGTCATCACTCAACAGTTAACAAGTCAACTATAAGATGTTTTCTCATCTCCCTCACGTGGCCCACAATTTGACGGGTTCTTCTCTGACCAGTGCTGCGCTCCTCCAAGTTTTAATTTCAAGTCCTGATCTTAAGAGCTTTAAAGGACTAATTACAACGACTACAACACAACGGGGGCGTCCACAATGCCAGCGGGGGTTTTAGACTGCACTGATGGAGCCGGTTCTATAGAGTCTCTGTCGTTTTTAAATGCCTGGAGAACCGCGTCGGTTCACAAAAACGTATATAAGTGTGATTAGCTAGAGCGGGATGAGCTTGGTAAGAGCAAAATCCGATTTGATAATTTGTATTTTGTCTCATTTTTGTAGCAAATTAATTAAACTCAAAATCCAAGTGTGGTCGATTGGAGAGTGTTTAACCATAACTGGATAACTACTATTTTAATGGGTGTATATTATTCACAGCGTATCAGTATTTCACTTTTAAAATTTTACTGTTACCATCCCTACCTACACGTTGAAGTGTGTTAATCCTGCCTTTTCAGACATGGCCAGTGGGGGGCGACTCCACCAACTTCAAAAAGAAGTCTGACAGTATAGAAATAGAAGAAAAAAACTCACTTCTATATTTTCTTCGTGAGTTTATGATCTAAATCGGTGGTTTCAAGCCTTTTCTCTAAACAGCAGCTCGTTAACTCAGTAAATAGTCACATTTAGCTGATCAGATCACCCGATGCTACACAGCAGGAGCCCGGGAAGACACGGGTGACGTCACGGAGGCTACGTCCACTTCCTTTACACGCTTTCTGATGCCTCGAATATGTGGGATTGAACTCTCACTGTTGTTTATCACAAACTGTATCTGGGGCAACACAGTGTAATTAAATAATTCCATGTTTATTTGATGGCAAAATATTATCAACATGATCCGGAGCCCTGAAAAGTACGGATGATGTCTGTGTGTGTGTGTGTGTGTGTGTGTGTGTGTGTGTGTGTGTGTGTGTGTGCACGCGCATTTCGGGAGGCTTCGTGCCACAATGGAGCTTTTGTTTCCCCTTAAAGACATTAAGGGATTGTTCTGTTACATTGAGTTACAGAAACACACCCAAACAAGCGCGCGCGCGCGCGTGTGTGTGTGTGTGTGTGTGTGTCTCTCTCTCTCTCTCTATAAAACGGCTTCATATAGAAACCAACAAAAAGGTCAATGAACGACGAGAACAAAGGCTGTTTTAAAGAGAAAAATGACAGTTTGTTGTTGCGGGTTAAAGGTTAATTGCTGTCGGTTTCTGCTCTGAGTCTATGTCACAAGCACCTACACACACACTCACACTCACACACACACACTCACACTATATAAATGCTGCTCTGAGCTGAAGGGCAGGAAGCCTGGGTCTAAATAATGAAAGAGGTGCCCCAGTGAGTGTGCGTGTGCGTGTGCATGTGCGTGGTGTGTGCGGGTGTGTGACAGGAGATGGTCCAGATTTTTTGATTGTGTGAGTGTGTCTGTGTGTGCCTGAGTGTGTGTGTGTGTGTGTGTGTGTGTGTGTGTGTGTGTCAGATTAAAGACTCATACACAAATTACACCAGCAGGACTCCTAAACAAAGCCACAGCAGCATATGAGGGCATTGCTGGAGATTAACTGGGAGGTTAAAGACGGAATAAATCCTTCAGTCCCAAACTAACAAACAGGAAAAAATAGGACTTGGAAAATAAAATAAAAAATAATGAGTTGGTCCCTTAAGTACAACACTCTCACACAATAACTACGCTGTTTGGAAGTATTTTCTTGAGGTCTGAATATCAAATTGTTCTGCATTTGGCTAAAAAAGGTCATATCGCTGCGTCCACTATTGTGCAATATAATAAAGAAATAATGAGTCTTCTTGCCAGTTATGGAGAAGAAATGCAAACAAATGACAGATAGTTTTTAAATGCGTAATGCTCAACTAAACTATACAAACTCCAACTAACAGAAAAAAAACAACGATTCATAAATAAAGCCGTTTCTGCAACAGCTGTGCAGAGTTGCGCACATGAACAAATGCATGTTTTAATCTGCTTTTTCTATGTTGTAAAACAGCTTTCAGAGAAAAAATGCCAAACTAAAACAAAAGTAAAGGTCAGAAAGGGACAAATTAAGTGAAACCTAACTTTGGTGAATTGCTTTACACACATATGTTATGAAACTGTGCTTTTTTTTTTTGTGGAACTGCAAAAGGATCTAAGAGGACGGACTCGTAACGTAACGTGTGATAACTCTGGTATCAATCAAGGTCTCCCACCTGAGTGCTATCACGTCTCCTCTTCAAACCAGAGTCATGACTTGAAATGTTTTTCGGCTCAGCGCTACGGAATTTGATAGAACTGATAACTTAGAGTGCACCTGCTGTGTCAGGAGGAGGCGTCTCCACAGCTTCCAAACATTTCTCGGATCCGATGATGTAACAATTCCGTTTCACTGATTGTAAAGCGGCATTCGTAACGATTATCAGGAAATCTAATATAATCAAATACACATTTCCCAGGAGAGTTGGTGGTGCTGGATGGTGTGTGTGTGTGTGTGTGTGTGTATAACCTAATTTGCACTTTCACTCTACGCTGATGATTTCCGCCCCACTAATCTGCTGCTGTTAAGCTGCAAACTGCTCATTTCAAGGGGACTCCTTTGATTCTTATACTTCCCAGCTGGCTTTACTTTCTCACACACTACTTTTCTCTTTCTCTCTCTGTCTTTTGCACCTTCCTCACTTTCTATCAGCTGAGCGTTCACTCTCCTCTTCATTCAATCACACGTAACTCAATTCAAAAGCATTCAGGGCGAATAACATTCACATGAGCCTCGACACTCGCATAACTGACCCAAATGGTTAACCAATTCAAGCGTGCTTTCTGTGTGTGTGTGTGTGTGTGTGATAAAGAGAGATAGAGAGAGAGAGAGAGAGAGAGAGAGTGAATGTATGTGTCATGTGGTTAAAAATAACTCCTTTACAAATTCTCAGATATTGAGCTGTTCTTCTTGCAGAGCAGGATCCCGCTAACATCAATACATTCCTCCATTGTCCCATTACCTCAGACTTCAAGCATTCGCACAGGAGCACCGCTTGATCACTTCCTGCGAATATCTGCAGGCGTGTTTCTCTACGGCCTGTTTAACATGTAAGGTGAACTACAAATGTCTCCTCCAAGTGTACAGGCGGATGTTGATCCCCCTTGAACAAAAATAACACCTCCTGAAGCTCAATCCAACAAGTTTGTAGATCTGACACCAGCTTTCATGTTCGACCTGCACAAAACAGTCGTGATTCCATCCCAGGAGAAATTAATCACCAACTTTTAATCATTTCTGTTTCGTTTTCTCAGCAAACATATGAAATATCGGCTGGCTTGAGACTCTTCAACATTAGGATTTTCTGCTTTTTTTTGCCATTTAGAAATTAAGAGCACTTTTATTTTGGACTTTTGGTTGAATGACTTAAATCAACATTTATTTTTTTATTTTTTTTAAATTTCTTAACATTTGATAGATTCGAATGATTGGGTGCCCACTCCTGTCCTGCGAGGAGAAGCTTTTCTGACTGGCTCCTTCACTTCCAAGCGGGGTTTGCTGCGGGCGACTGCGATGAGATGAATTCCAAATAGACGAGAACGCTGAAGTGCGCATCTCCTACAGTGCGGCAGTGCTAATCCCGAACGACGCTGCTTACTTTCACTGTTTGTGCACAGACGCGTGCAGCGAGCAACGTTCTACTCTTCCACGGTGGTGTGCAGCTTCCCAGTGCGCCGGGGTTTCACACAACACGCAACTGTCAACAAGATTTTTTTCTTTTCCCCCCAAACACTCACCGCAAGAGATGCACTTGACGAAGCGACGTAAACCCTGATGACCATCTTAATCCCAAATTTATGTCTGACAGGCGGCAATGTATAGGCTTTGCTGGTTGTCAATTCCGGATATTTCCACAAAAAATAAAAAAAATATATACATAAAATCAAGATTCTGTTACAACAAGTTGTGTTTTAGATGATGGGAGAAGACACACGTCTCCGGTCTTTAAATTGAGCCATGGTATTAAAGCAGCGTGCGCTCGTGCTGCTGACCGCGATTCAATCGCCGCTGTCCCCGGGATGCACCGGACAAGAGGAAGCACTCCACTTCCGGTGGGGATTTTCAAAACAAACAAACTAAACGCGAGCACTGTGAACCAAGGAATGGATGGGCTTCATTTAAAGCCGAAGTAAATACAGTTGAAATGTTTGGGGGTTTTTTTTGTAAGTTACATTGATTGGTTGGTTGATTGATTCATTGAGTGACTGATTGAATGATTGTTTTATTGATTGATTTTATCCTCCCTCCTAACATTGTCAAACCTTTGAACTAAAAATTGCCAGCAAAAAAGATGAAAAGAACGCAGAATAAATCAAAAGACAAAAAAAACACACAACAATGCATCCAAAATTACAGAGAGAAAACGCGAGAAAGCACAAAAATTGGGGGAAGAGAAGTTTGCAGACAAGGACGAGACACAGGCAAGATTAAAAAATTCCTATCAACATGATGATAATATTAGATAGCTTCTTATGAAGTCTATAGCTTACATGAATAGAAACCTGGGCAAGTATCCAGTGATTATCACAACATCTACTTTGTTCATAATTGACTAAACTTGATTTTTGCCAGTTCAAACTGACAACATTTATTTCTCTTATATTTAGTGTATCACAGACGCTCCAGTGAACCCTGCCGCACCACATCACCTAAACTGAACTGGATGCGAATTGTTCCTATAAAGTTATGTCTCGTTAACTTTATTCGTACATTACCACCACATCATGTCCTAAAACCATTCAACACACAACTATTTGTCGATTACTGCTCGCTCACATCCTCTTAATTGGCAAAAGAAAAACAACTGTACCACAGGTTCCCTTAATAACCTACTGCATACTTGTTATTTCTTCAGTAGAACCAGATTTGTGTGCGTGATCATGGTGTGTTAGATCAGGTTTTAATATATTTCGGTCTGTCTGATCATCGATCCTTTATCTGACAGAGGCTTGTTCAATTTGGCTGCGACCAGGCTCTGAAACACCCCGAGCCTAATTGTGCAGTCAGTGTATTGATAAAAATATCACAGTGCTGTCCATGGTGCTGAAGCAGCAGACTGATTTGTAAATGTACATTTCCCCCCTGTCATGCCCGCCTAATATTTATCTAACACATATATTATAAATACTCACTGTAGCCTGTGTAGGCTAGAGTCCTATCGCAAGTCGTTTCATGATCAAAGTGATCACAAACCCAATTTGTGGCCATACTCCAGGGCTCCAGCCCTTCTCTGTGTGCAGGCTTGCATCAATCGTTTTTTTTTGTTTGTTTTTTTCCAAATTTGAAATGAATGATCACATTTCATGCTTTAGATTTTTGGATTTGATCTCCTACAAGTGCATTACAGAAATATTTATGGTGCTCTCATAGGATTCCATAACCAGGAGAGAGTTATTAAAAGCTGGAGGGCAGATTAATTAATTCATTTAATATTCAATTTTTTGAGTTGTTTATGCAAATATTATCTGGTTTGTGTTTCCTTATGTGTGGATTAGAATGTGGCAGATTGCACAGTTGTTTATAGATACACTCTTCCACAGCTGTGTACACAGAGCGAGCGGAACGTTATTGTTTAAGTTTGTTGTTGTCAGAACGTGAAAGTCCAGATGGATGAACATCACTATGATCAATGTATTGTGATACTGAGAGAGAAACATTTGTGGCTGGAATCATATTTTCCAAAACACCCGCACCTGAGTTTAACGGACGCTTGATTATTTGAAAAAAAAAAAAAGGTGTATTGCAAGAAACATGAGAAAATCCTAACTGAATAAATACTGTCTAAGTCTTGAAATGTAAATGGGCACTGACTCGATGGTGTAAAACAATGTATAAAAAATGTAAAGAGAATTATTTTAATAAGAATGTTATTCTTGGTATGGAAATGTCACTACTATGGTTAGGCTAAAAAAAAATTGTCCGTTGGGTGATTCACGGGTGTGATTTGTTTGGTGAAGGAGTAGTGAGGTACTCACATCGAGCCAACAGCGCCACTCTGGTAGGAAACTGGTATTACAAGGAAGTGGTGCGGTTGCCATGGTGCGGCATCAGCGGTCGGACTGGAGCAACCCTCAAGGCGTGGACAGAAAAAAAAATAGCACATGAACCCAAATGCTTATCCGGCATTGCATCTTCCTCGCTATGCATTCTGTGGATGATTACAGGACGGTCCATCTTGAGAAGCTCGCTCTTTTTATATTTATGAAAAATGGAGAGGATGACGACCATTTTCCCTCTGTCGATACGATAGCAGAGTTAGCATAAGTTCATGCTAGCTTGATAGCAGCCGAAGCGGCAATGTACCTAATATTAGACGGTTGTTTCGAAACGAAGAACTTTTAAGTGCTGTGAGTTTAAACCAGAAAATGCGCAAACATTTCATTAAAGGTGGAAAACGGATAAAACCTGTTGCGGAGACCGAAAGGTAATGACACCTGTTGATTTTAGTTTTGTGTTGCTGCGCTAGCATAGCATTACTGTCAGTTGTCCAGCACAGTTAGCTCTTACGGTTCATTACGCTGTAATACCTTGTTACGTTACTTGCTTTTGTTTAGCTACCCGACTTAATAAAATACCTTTATTTGACAGTGGTATTGAAAAGCTAAGGTTATATTGAAGTGAACGTGCTAGCTCGTAGTTACTGTTTGTTGTTGCTGTTACTTTGTCAGGCAGTGAAACGATTAAGTTCCTGTCACGAACAGACGGCGTCTCCTAATCCAATCTGTTGTTGCCAGAGGGCAGGGCCGGATAGTTCGGACTGCAAGAGCGAGCCCCTGATAAACGCTGGTTGGTCTCTTCGCTCCCAGTAGGGATATTTGTGAAATATTGAGGTTATGATTATCTTTGTGGCAAGTGTTAAAATACCCATCATGCTGTATACCTAGATTCCTAAAATCACAACAAACATTAGAATGTAATATGTGTGGATCCTCCATCATTTCAAATCGGATTATTTTTAATTGGTGTATTTCAGTACGCCATATATTTTTTATTACTATTTGTGACTACTTCTTTGCTATGAAAGCAAATGTTTATGCTCAACAACAAGGTTTGTTCGGTTCTGAGAAAATGCGAATACACATCTGATGATATGGATACTGATCGGATTTCTGTTTTCTTTAATATTATTTCATTGTTGTCATTGTGTCGGCGTTATGTTTAAGTTTAATTCAGGCACAAATGCGTTCGGTTTCAATGTGTTCCAATGCAATTTATTTGACCTGTATGTATAGATGTTGATGTGTCTCATGTTGTATAACAGCAGTTTCAGTCAGAGAATGATGTTAACATAGTTCTTTTTAAGTTATATAACATTATGAATGAAAATTATCTTCGGTCAGCCACATTGAATTGGTGAATGAGTTTTTCCTGAACACATATTTCGCTTAAAGTTAACTGTGACTGATGGCTAACAACAGCAAATGTCCAATAACTTCCATGTATACACACATACAGGATCATGCACTTAAGAGTCTGTATATACACATTTTTGGACTCGTATGCATTTTTTTAGATGTCAGTCGCCGTTAGCCTCACGCTAAATTTTACGTTACAGGCTCTCCTTGCGTAATGAATTTGCAAAGTAATGCAAAAGGGAAAAAAAAGAGGTCTTTATCAGCTTAAGACACCAGTTTCTGAGTCCTTGAAAGTTAAAAAAAACAAAACACTTCGGATAAAGCATCACTTTAAGGTACTGTTACGATTTAATGACCGTAGCATTGATTTTTTTCCAAAGTCATCTTCAGGGTTTAATCAAGTGTATCTTTGTGCAGTCTGATTAATAAGAGCAGATGGGATCTGTCTGGTAATTTGTATGTAGCAGCAGCGGTGGTGTGGAATAGTGATAATATTCTGTCTCCCTGGAACATTCCACCTCATGCGTGTTGTTGCTTAGTGACAGAGACACATTACAGAAATCCTGAAAGAAACCTGTTGGCCCGGTTTCTTATTATTATTTTACACATTTTCAGACATTTCATCTTGTTTAATTGTTACACATGAAAAATATAACGATGAGTCTGCTCTGTTTTTTATCCCCCGCCCCATCCTTTATGTTCCAGAAAACATTTCTCCAACTGAAAAAAATGGAATCTGATAACATAACCGACCAGACTGAAGACAACCGGGATGCCGATCTAAGTCGGCAGTCCCTCAGGAGTACAAAACAAAACTCTCGAGCATCATCCACTCAAAAAGAGAACCACAACAAGAACGTCCGCGACAGGACACGGGATGAGGATGAAAAAGAGGGCTGTGTTGAGAGCAGATCCAGAACCAGAATCTGCCATTCGGATCCTGATCGAGACCGTGTATCAGATGGAGAGGGACGGAGAAGTAGCGGCTCCTTTTACTCAGACGACTATGACAACGGGTCTGTTTCAGAGCGTTCCCTCTCACCGTACTCCCAGTCCCGGACTCCATCACCTGCCCCGCAAAGACGGGTGCATGGAAAGAGGGTTTCTCGGAGCCCCTTCTATAAGACAGGTATGTTTTAAAAAGAAGAGAGAAAAAAGAAAGGATGGATGTGAATGGATACATAAGGAAGTTGTACACAGAAGTCTAACCTTTATTGGTTAATTTTCCTCTTACTGTCCAGGTGGGGGCAGCGTTAGACAGGTTTTAAACTTCTGAGCGTCCTCTGTAGATGAAGACTTGAACGTTTATGAGCTACAGTCTAAACTATTTGTCCTATCTTAATTACCTCAAAAACATTTTTTTATGTGTTTTCTTCTTGGTGTAGGGGATGTGGGGAGACGTGGTACGACTCGCCCCCAGCGTCCAGGTGGCCAACCTCAGCAGTATCGTAGTAGGGGAGTGCGTTCCCAGAGCAAGGAGTCCACACCTCCCAAAGACCTGGACCTGGTGACCAAGAGGATGCTTTCAGCCCGCCTGCTAAAGATCAACGAGTTGCGTAATGCTGTTGCAGAGCTGCAGCTGCGCATTGATGAGCTGCAGAAGGAGAATCGAGTTCTCCGACAGGTTAGGCCGACCCGGATGTGATGGGTCTGGAGATGTTGAGGGTTTGTGTGTTGTGCTGTCTTCCTTGTTTTAATCACTTGTGTTTATTTCTTTCATTTTTTTAATGGTCCAGCTCCAGGTACGTCAAGAGAGAGCCCTGCAGCGCTACGACGACACAGAAAGTGAAATCTCCCAACTGATTTCCCGCCACTCCAACGAGACCCATGTGCTGCGAGAACGGCTCAGGCGCACTCAAGAGCGGGAACGCGCAACTGAGCGGCGGCTGAAGGACAGTGAGGAGCAGCTGCACCGGAGTCAGGTCACCGTCACCCGGATGAAGAAGCTG
This sequence comes from Aulostomus chinensis, assembly GCF_037954235.1. Taxonomy (NCBI): domain Eukaryota; kingdom Metazoa; phylum Chordata; class Actinopteri; order Syngnathiformes; family Aulostomidae; genus Aulostomus; species Aulostomus chinensis. The sequence goes on along the minus strand of NC_141339.1, from coordinate 17,147,695 downwards.
GTGGATCAGCGAGAGTTAGGAACCAGGGACGAGCTAAGCCGCAAGCTAGAGGAAGAGAAGGCGCGGGTTCAGGAGGCAGAACGCAAGATCAGGGTGAACTGCACTTTAATTAGTCGCTCATTCAAACATCCAGCAACTGTTTATTGCAAAATATGAATGTGTGCTTGTGTGTGTTTGAAGGAGCTGGAGCGCAACATGGAGTTGAGCATCAGCAGTTACCAGCGGCAACTGGCTGCAGAGAGGAAGAAGACCATCAGCGCCCAGGAAGAGATGAAAGCTCTGCAGGAGGAACTGGAACGACTGACCAATAAACTCAAGGTGTATAGATATTTCCATATACCAACCGAAAAGAAAGAAAACTTTCTGTGATTCCGTATTAAAAGGAGATCAACTTAATTGTGTTTTGCTCTGTTTTTCTCAGGAGAAGGAGAGAGAACTTGACACCAAGAACATTTATTCTAACCGCATGGGGAAACCCTCATCCAGGAAAGATACTGACAGCAGCACAAAACGGAAGCGTAAGTTCATAACTAACCTGGAAAAGTCATGGAATTTAAAAAAAAAAAAGTCTATTTCCCGGCATGGAAATGTTTTATCTTTCATTTATGTTTAAATGTATTTGAATTTTGAATGCACTGAAGTCCATCTGTGCGTGCATCATTTTGAATGCTTCTACATCCTCCATCTTATCATCCATAGAAAAGCTCCGCATCAACAGTGGAGTTTGCATCCAGGGAAGCTTAGAAACAGGACGAGCTCAATCAACTCTGACATTGACTTTCTGTTTGTCTGTCACAGTCCCCAGCAGGAACAGCACCAAGGCTGTGCAGACTGTAGATGGAGTGAGTTGTCTGGATTTCCCCACGCCTCCCTCCTCCATCACCGATGCAAATGACTACAGCGAGCAAGCCCCCGACGAATACCTGTCTCTCAAAGTAAAGTATTGCTTCGGCATTCAATCTGTTGGTTGCTTCTTTTCTCATTTTTTCTTTCTGAATGCGTGTAGGAGCTGGGAAGAGTGGACAGACCAGTAGAGACAGAAACCAGACATCAGAACTTGGAGCAGCAGAAGACGACTGATAAAGGAAGAGGGAGGGAAAAGGAGAAAGAGCAGGTGGAGAAACCACAAGTCATCCAGGAGTTGAATGTGATGGAAGAGAAGTCAAAGAGACTCAGAGATGGTAAGACAGAATAAGTACACAGACATATAACCAGTGGGACATGGCAACTTTTTGTGGGTTTGGTATCCACCTCAGAGTGGGACTAGAAGATAGGTATCCTTCTCTCCAGTGAGCCTTAATTGTGCTAAGCTTGCTAGCAGTCACGCTAAGTCTGCCTGTAAGGGTATCTGTCTTGTCTGGCTTTGTGGAGGATGGTGATCAAATTTCCTAAGAAGGTTCTTTTTAAAGAAATCTGTACAATGCATGAGAAGTTGCTCTTATTTAAGGCTAACGCAGCTTTTCCACAGACTGGGAGAGAGAAAGGAAGGACGACGACCGAAGGAAGACAAGTTCCTTGTTAAATCAGAGGGAGGAAGAGAACAGCAGGAAGCGTGGACACGTCCAGGAAGAGGTGGAGAGGTGGAACCAGGAAGCTCTGGGCAATCAGCATGTGGCAGAGGAAGCGCGTCGTAAAAAAGAACAGCTGCTTGCAAAAATGCGTGAAATAGACCATCAAAATCGGACGGTCCAGAAGCCTCTTTTGGTTGAGTTGACTCCCTCAGTAACCGCTAAGGGTCCCACCGACCGTTCCTCTCCTCGTTCTCCCGAGCAGAGGAGCCAGAACTCCTCCATTTTTCACCTCACTGATTCAGAGGAGTCAGCAGGTTTGTTTTCTGGTGCTGGAAGCAGGGAAGGAGGGAAGAGAAGGCCGGAGGGTGGAGGGGTTACAGCAGCAATGGGGAGAAGAGCAGCGCGCTCCCAAATATCCAATGACGACTTGTCTTTTGGAAGCTATGCACCATCTTTTGGACATTCCCGAGGTTCCCCTGGCTTCCCTCCACCTCCACCCAAAGAGGATTCTGCTTTAGAGGCGGTTGGGGTTTTCAGTCTTAGGGGTGTGGAGACGGACAAAGACAAAGAGAGTGAGAGAGGATCAGGCAAAGAACGCAAGTCAAATCTCATGCAGCAGCTGTTCGGCGCTCTGGTAACAAATGTCGGTGACGATGCGAGTCCCTCTAAAAAGATGGAGGTCCTCAGTAGTCCCCCAACCACCAACGGAGTCCGCTCCAGAAGGGAGGGACTACTCAGGTTCAACTCAGGGTCTTCCACACCTCCAGCAGCTTCCCTGAACATCCTGCACATCACTGAGAGCAGACCGGCCGTACGCGCCATCGCCTCATTCGACGACGACATCGAGGAGCTCACCTTATAAATACCTATTTTCATCTGTGTTCACTCAGCGGAGACGGTTTGTGTTTCGCTGTGTCCATTAATAATGATTGAATGTAGAAGCACTCAGGTCTATGGGTTTGTATATGTGACGAAGATGAGGGACTCTTTGATTCATTGCAGCGCTGGGCTGGTGAGGACAGAGCCTTCTGACTGTTGCACTTTTAAATACTAATAACAGTAACAAAGTGGCAGATTACCTGAAGGTCAGCAGAACCACAACTCACTGGATCTTCATCCCCAGAACATTCATCCATGTAGAGAGCACTCAAGAGCACATACCTCCACCGAGGGAGCTTCCTGTCCTTCATTAAAGCTGCGAGCACTTAGGAGCCCCTCCCAGGAGGTGAAGGCTGATCATATTTGGACTGTGTGAAGGCTGCACATGCTGTGAGGTCAAGACGGTGTCATTTTAATTACTTCCTGCGACCACGTGGAGTCCACTGACATCAGTGCTCTACTGTCAAATATCCACGGTGACGCCACAGTAACCTCCCGCCAAGTCTTCAGGTGTCACAGACCAAAGTTGAGCTGGATCTCGTCGATCCACAAATAGCACATCAAGGTGTAAAAAAACAACAATCAAACGCGTCATTTCCTGCTGCCACTAGGTGGCGCCGTGACTAACCAAGACCAAAAAAGCATTTTTGACAACTCTGGATATGTGACACTTTTTTTGCATTTCAAGTTTGATTGCAGCTTTTCTTTATGTAGTTACGATATTTTGGGTTGCTTTGCCACTACACATTTATTTATTTGAACAAAATCAATTCTGAAAAGTTGAGCTCTGACTTCCTGTAGAGTCCATGTTGCTCGGCTTCACCGTGTGTGACAATCAGCTGTGTTCTTTCGAGTGTATTACAGCGACATGTTTTCCTAGAAAAGTTAGTATCTAATCCTGAGTGTTAAGAAATCATGAGAAAGTTAATTTAAAGCTGTTTCTATATATATAAACTATACAGTCACGTATTGTGAATAGTTATTTATTGCTCTTTCATCGACATACACAAAAAGCTTTGTTGGTGAGTTTTTGGCACCTCTGGACTTCCGTCACTTCCTTTGCACACTCACAACTGCACCAGTATAACAAACCATTTTGAGCTATTATTTGTCAAAAATTGTTTTTTTTTTGTTTGTTTTGTTTTTGGTTGTTTTAATATGTACATTGTGGTAAATAAGACACATTTACAGGTAAAACGGTCACATGTGAAGGTGATTTGATTCTTACTCAACTTCCTAATGCACCTCCGCTTAATCGGTAGGAGAAACGAATATTCCTGTCGTCCAGATTTGGGTGTTTTGTACTTACACTTGTAGAGTTCAATACTCTAAAGCAGCATTCTTATTTTCTATATTCGTCACATTTTGTACTTATTGTCTGTTTTTATTGCTGGATGTAAGTAAGTTGTGTTTTTGTTTTTTTGAGTAATAATAAATGACAAGTGTGTGTGTGTGGGATACCAGACGCGTCGTGCTGCGGTAATATTCATGAGGAGGAATTCCTGGAGCGTCTCTAAGCAACCAGGACCTGACGCAACCGTCCCCGCCCTGCCCTCCTCCTGGTAGCTCAAAAACAAGTGGACCGACCGAGGTGCAGAGGAGGGGATCCGTATGTATATATGAGAGGGAGGAAGGGAGCGGACGTGTGCTGCTGGTCTTCCCCGATGATCCCGGAGGCGAACAGCGGCTTGTGATGCTGCAGGAGAACCGCGATCAGGTAAATAAGATGTAGACGAGGATGTTACAGGTGATGCGCCTCACCTTGCTGCCGCTGCTGCTGCTGCTGCTGGAAGGCACCGTTAGGAGTCATTGCTTCCATTTACAGCAATTGGGAATCCTACATATGAGAAAGAACACGTGGGCAGAGATCGTTCTGTAATACTGTGTATCTATGTATATTCTTATTATAGGCTGAAAAGCCCGGAAAGAAAACAAAATTAGAGTGGGGGGGGGCGGGGGGGAATCAAAGTATTACTTTAGTAGTACTCAGAAAAATGTCCCGTGTGTTTCTCATGCAGTCGGTCCAGCTGTAGTTCAGTTGGTGTCCAGGACTGGAGCTCATGATTGTTCCACCGTTGTTTATTCTCCATTCAGGAACTGATGGAGTGGTTTGGAAAGGTTCTGGAGTCGTGAGAACTGCATCACATTTGGAGGCAGGATTGAAGTCTCTATCTTCTGATAATCAAATGTCAACAGCGTGATGGGATCATAGTTCACTTTATGATTTACCAGCAGATTAATAGACTTATCCTTTCAGCGGTCCTTGTATACTTGTATAACCCTGTCTGTCCGGTGGTTGAGTGTATAATAAAACCTGATATTTCCAAAACTTTTTTTTTTAATTTGGTAAAACTCTCATTCTGATATTTAATTCAACTCTGTCAAACAAATCTAGTGAGGTAAAAAAAAAAAAAAAAGTACAACAATTCAGTCTGAGACGCAGCAGAAGTACAAGGTGGTAAGAAAAGAAACAAGTACAAGTTGAAGTACCTCAGATTTGGACTTAAACACAGTGCTCGAGTGAAGTAGGTAGTTGGGTTCCAAAACTGTCAGCTTGGACGACAGGACTAACAGTTGTGATTTGGTTTTGTTTTTTTTAGAAGGAAGCGATCTCATTTGAGGGTGGCAACACATTTTTTTTTTGTTTTGTTTTACATCCAACTGTGTCTTTGAGTTCGTTTCTGGCCTCTTCCAGCTGTGAAAATACTCCAATCTTTACCTGCTGTTGGCCGAACATGTGAGCACCTGTTGCACCTGGATGTTCTCTCCTCCTCATTAGTTTTAGGGCTCTGAAGTTTGATATCTGAGAGCATCATCTCACACTGTCTTAAATGTGCTCTCCAAATAGCCTTAAATACTGTGACGTTATGTTCCTCACAGAAGCGCCAGGCCTCCCGAGCTGACTTTTTTTTTTTTTTTTTTTTTTTTTTTTGGCGTCTCCTCGTCCAACACCACAAAGTAAATGTAACTGGTGTGGCATCCCTGCAACGTGATGCTGACGAGCGGTTGGATTTCAGCAGCCAGCAGTGAAACCATTGTGGAATGCAGTGGTGAGATGGAGTAGAGAGGCTGAGGCTGCCCCCCCACCCCCCCTCCCCCCCCCCGTGTGTCAGTGCCGTCGATGATTTCCTGCTTCTTAAACGATCAAACGGCCTACAAGACGATTTCAACCGGTGAAACACCTGATTAAGAGAAGTCTACGGATCAACAATCAAGATTTTATACTCTATAACCTCGTAATACTTTCATTTTAAACATAGATCACCATATCCTTAACCACTGATTCCTCAAAGTATGTGTGTTTGGGGGGGGTGGGGAGGTGGGGTCACATGATACATTTTATTCACAACGTCCACAATTCAAAAACGACTGGCAATTGTTTCTTGCGATCAAAATAGTCGTCCAGTTTTTAGAAAAGTAGCAGTTTAATTTGAAATCAAGGCGTATTAGTGCATGTACAACCATATATGGAGGTAGTGCGTGTGCGTGTGCCTGTGTGTGTGTGTGTGTGTGTGTGGGGGGGGTGATGTAAAGAATGTGTTGCCACCATCAAATGAGATCGTTTCCTTCTAAAAAAGCTGAGTTTTAGAACGCAACTACCTACATTCACTCAGGCACTGTTTAAGTCCTAATCTGAGGTACTTCAACTTGTACTTTAGTTTCTTTCTTTTTTTTCTTTTTTAACCACCGTGTTATTCTGCTGCGTGTCAGACTGAATTGTTGTACTTTTTTACCTCACTAGATTCATCTGGCACAGTTTTTGGGTTTTTTTTTTTTTGGAGGTCCTGAGCTGAGGAAGAGGGAGGGAACCCTTGGGGCTAGTACACCTTCTTACTGATACCTGTTGTTTACCTCATGTAACATTTGCTTCCTGTAAAACCAGATTGAGGGCTTAAAAAAAAAATCCCCGCATATTTTGTCTACATTTTATAAATGAGGCCCAAATGTCTTCAAATACACCCTCTTGGTCTCCTGCGGGGGTCCTGATTCCTGATTCTCGGCTACTCCGCTCACTCCAAGGTCTGTTCCACCTCGCAAAAACAAAAAGTAGCCAAGCCTGTCATTAGATGCGAGGGCGAGGACCTCCCTGCCGGTCTGCTGTGGAATAACTGAGCGTGCTCCTTGAAGGACACGCAGGAAAGACTGCTCGTCCCCGTCAACTCAAACATTCCCCCGGTGTTTTGGATCTGTTAAAGTCGTTTATGAAGCGCCGGGATCGGTCTGGTTTTGTGGGTTGCTGTGAGCGAGCCAGTCCTCCTCGCTGCCAGCCGCCTCAGGTTGGTTAAGGCATTAAGCCTCGGAGGACAGGAGGTGGAAACTCGCTGATTCATGTAGTGTTCCTGAGGGAGCGATGTGTTCTAATGGAAAGTCCTGGAGGTGTGTGTTCTCTCAGCGTGCTGATCTTTTATTATTTGATACGTGAGAGGCCGGCTACCCACTTGAATTAGCGCGCTTTTGTTTGTTTGCTTTTCTTTCTTTCTTTTTTCCTGCTATAATCCATCCTGTTACATAACCTGAAGGGACGAAATCCTGATGAATTAAGCAGAGAAACGTGTGCTGCGGCCGTAGTTGAGAGTGTTAAGAGAGGGGGAAAAAATACCAGATGAATGTAACTGGATAATTGGAAGCGGTGCCCAGGTACTAAAATGGAAATGTACTTTTTAATTTATTTGAGATAAAAGAACAATCTGCTTAAAAATTCTATTTTACAATCTTTGCTGTCTTGTACATAAATAAAAAGTGGTGGATGATGGTAAGGACCTCTCCATCAGGAAGAAGGTGTATCATGTACGGGACAGACTTGAGGTCCCAGTAACTTTTGACCTTCGACCACCGTAATTATTCAGTTCATCCTCGAGTCCCAGGGGGCTTCTTTTTTTTTTTTTGCCAAATTTGGACATCTTCCTTCCAGACATTCCAGGGATACGGTTTTAACACACCAAACTTTGCGCTGCTGGAACCGAGCTGCACTGCATGGAGACATGATGAAAGATTGCGGTCCAGTCAGCAAGTGTGTGATCTACTTCTTGAACCCCTACGAAAGACACCAGCTAAAGACCAGATATCTTCATTCCTGATTTATTTTGTCATTTTTCAGGAGCCACTTTGATGATGGATCCAGCCTCTGCCCCTCAGATCACGGTGGACGGGACAAACGTCCTGGAGGACTGCGGCGACGAGCTACCCACAGACGACCATCTGGTCACCTTAAAGGCCTTAGCTGAGAAATTGAGGCTTGAGACCAGGAGACCCTCTTACTTGGAATGGAAAGCTTGACTGGAAGCGGAAAACTTCAAAAAGTCAGTTACTGGAAAAGTCCAGATCCAAGCGGAGCCTGAAGGCAAAAGAGTCACACTGGAAGAGACTGTAGTGAAGTCTGACATGATCCAGCGCAAGTTGCCTTCAGGTGTCCTGAAGGAATTCAGGAACATGGACGAGGCTCTCAGTTGGCTCAGGAGAGAGCTGGTGAGAAGCTTTGGTCCTTCGGTATCTGTTCTGGCAATGGGAAGTTTGTTCAAGTTTTAATCCTTAAAAATGGTTTTGACCCCTAAAAGGCCTGAAAGGAAATAACTTCCTGCTCCCGAGCTAATTAGAATTTAACATCTCCAACAACCAGGAATTAGTAAAGGAAGATTAATAGGACTCAGGCAACGGCGCCATATATTGCTTAGCGTTTCTGCAAGGGTAATCACTTTTATTCTGCTCAATTACACTGCACATTCATGCGCGGTTCATCAGCTTGGAGCGAGCACGCAAAGAGGCACCAGCAGAGGACGATTTATCTTGACACAGTAGGACACAAAGACAGCGGACATGAGAAGTGACTGTGATTTTTGACAGATATCCGCACACACACAGTGGACAAGACAGAGATCATGTTGGGGGAGCTGATGCTGAGTTTGTGGACGTCCCACTGGGAGTTTTCTTTGTAGATTCTGTCACTCAGTACGGAGGGTCTGCAGGGAGACGGGGAACATGTGATCTGTCGTTAGAATCCTACTTGGAGCTTTGGGAAAATATCTTGCATGAGAATATAGATGAACATGTTCATTCCATAGCGACATGTCACGCAGGATAATGCTCATCTGTACAGCTTGCAGAAATGGAATTTGTTCAAAACAAAGTCATTTCAGTGCTTCAGGATGGCGAATGGTCATTATTTGAATTCTAGTCATTATTTTAACTTTTCTAATTTAACCTGTAAATCATTTATAAAATGGCGAACAGCACAACTAACATATAACCAGGTTAATGTGCTGAAAGAGGTATTTTTATGGACCAACCCATCCGGTAGGTAGCGCCGTTGTGAGTTCGCTCAACCAAAAACCGATGGGATTGAATTTTGGATGATTGCGGGGAAAAAAATTAAACCTTTTGAGCAAACAAAAATTTCTCAGACTTGTTCAATTTTTTTGCAAGATCATTTTCAAAATTCATATAATTACAATTGTAGCTACTTTGAAGATAGCAAGTGTACCCAAAAGCATATTTGACTCCATGTTTAGGTAGTTAGCATTAGCTGGATGCATAAAAAGCTAACCTTGTCCCAGAACAAAGCCAAAAAGCAACAGCAGAAACTCAGCAACGATGTGGTTTCCTGTGTGTTCAGTAAGCATGAGCTCTCCTTTGGAAACGCTGCTGCGTGCAAGTCTAGTGCAGAGAGGGAAAAGATATTTCTCTCTTGCTTTCATCTTTGTCTTCACCTGTCTCTTCTCATGCAGACAGACATGCGCCTACAGGACCAGCAGTTAGCCAGGCAGCTCATGCGGCTTCGAAACGACATCAACAAGCTGAAGATCGAGCAGACGTGCCACCTGCATCGCCGCATGCTCAACGACGCCACCGTTGGCCTGGAGGAGCGCGACGAGCTGTCCGACCTGCTGTGTGAATGCCCGGTCACCCCGGGCCTCGGCCTCTCAGCCCCGCTACGACTCATTGGTGTCACCAAGATGAACATTAACTCTCGCCGTTTCTCGCTTTGTTAACTGCAGTGATAGCGCTTCAGGCGGGGGAAGTCTTGAATTACAAACGGACTGTCTTAGACAATCTTTGCTCCGCTGCAAACATGCCAGCCAGGGCACATTTTAGATTGTAGTGAAATTGTGCATTTGGGGTTTGACCGCATTGTGATGATGAATTGAGATCCTGTAATCAAAGAGGTTTAGCTAGAAGACTTTGAAGTTAGCGTAAAAATCCTGTTTGCTACTAAACTTTACATGGCAGCTACACTAAATCCTGCAGTCTATGTGTCTTAAACCCACAACAATCCTAGACCTGTAAGCTATTGTGACTTGAAATGTTGCAGTTTTGTAGAATATGAAAGATGTATTCTTTGTAATTGACTGTCACATTGCACTTGTTGGCCAACATATGATGGTTTCCAGGCCTATGCTTAAGTATGCTACCTATAAATAAGGATGTTTTGCACATTCCTGAGCTCTGGGTTGGAGCTTTGCCTTTTTTTGTGCTCTAATTGTTGACCTCCAGCCAGAAAGTAACCACTTGAGATTTCACTGTCTGTTTGACAGAAAAACACAGTGTCGGTTCGTGTATAAACATGAAATTATGACTCATTTAGATGTCTGTGTGCACTACATAACACAGTAATGGTCCCTTGGCATTTATAATGGCATATATCATTAGGAGCAACTGTTGCTAATCCTCTGGACAAGAAATGGGGTCTTGAAGGTCTACCTTTGAATTGTATGTAATTTGACTCCTGTGAGATGCCACTCCTATTGGCCCAGATGCACTACACTATGCACATAAACACAAATCTTAAGGGAATACACAACCTTTTTGGGAAATACACTTATTTTTCACCCTCCAGACATGAAGATAGACACCCTTCTCTCCTCTGTGTTGATTAGGGAGCTGAGACCCACAGAAACTTTTTGGACTGCTAGTTAGCACAGCACAATGTATGGTTATGAATGGGCAGGTTAGCATACCTTTGCCAGAGGTAATCAAAAACATTTTTCTCCTAAACCGTCTTAAATTTTGGTCTTTGGGTGATGAGGAGGATCCAAAACCTTAAAGACTTTTTATAGAGGTGTGCCATCACTTCTCATCCCCTACCATTTGTTGTGCTAAGCTAACTAGCCATCCGATATATACCAGAGTATTTCCCAAAAAGTTGTATTCCTTTAACCATTAAATGTATTTTCAAATGTGGATACCAGACAGTGAAATGACAATATTTACACATTCCTGCACTAACTTTTCAAATATAATCCAACATTAGACGTAACGCAGCCTTAGTCTCAGATTGCACTGTTCCCCACTAATTGAGGCACAGCTGTTAGGTCAACTTTAATCTCTTGTTACCAAGCCTATCATTAAATAAGAGTGTACCTGAATACTGGTTTGGTAAAACGTCGTATCTTAGATGGTGCATTGTAAATGCTAGTGTTTTCACTATTGTACTGGGAGCAAATAATCAGACTGAGCATAATTAAAAAAATGTACATTTAATTTGATAAGAAAGTGTTCCACAGTGTCATCTTCTGTTTTCTTGTGTTAAGATCAGCTCACTAAACCACAGACAGGTGGAGCAGCATCCATTGAAAGTTGGAGACAGTGCTGTTATACTCCTTTAGCATGTCATTGTAATCTTTTGCAGTCTTGAGGTTGGGGGGGGGGGTTCTACATTCAACTATTAAGCTTTAGCTGCACAAAAACTGCAGAAGCTATTTTCAGTTTTCCTTCCCTGAAGGATTAAGGAAGGGATCTCTATTTTCAGTGTAGGAAAAACGACAAATCCAGGTGTCACAGGCCAAGAAGGACTCGACACAGATTATGAGGTAGTAAGCAGGGAAATATTCTTCATGCTTTACTGGGTTTAAGTACCAAATCCTAAGGTAAAAACCAAGATACTAAAAAGGCAGGGTCAGAACCAAGCGAGCTCATGTAGCAGGAAGACAGGGACTCACTAGGCTAGATAGGAATATAGTGAAGAAGTGAGCTACCTGCTTCTACTTCTTTTCTAAGTAAAATATTCAGAAAACCTTGGTTTTACAAGACAAAGAAAGTCAAGCACTGACTGGTACAGTTTCAAGTACACTACTCGTGAATATACTTCAACTTTCAGGATTTTACTGAATGAAATGAACTTGAAGAGTACGCGAGCGTGGGGGTCACGAGTTTTGCGTGCGAGGTCAAATGTAGCCCACTTGCTCATTCTTGTGTTCCTCTCCATCAGAAGTGGCCTGTTATGAATGACTTTCCTGAGCCTGATTTTCATGCATGAGCTCCACCTTTATGCGGGTGTATCGCTGCTGAAAGCCGCGTCTTCCTTTGACAGAACCTTTGCCAGAGAGTTTCCGTCGCATGCTGTACGTGTTATTTCCACCTTGCTTTCAAGCGTCCAGCGACATTTGCTCCGGAGGAAGAAGAAAACAGCGAAACGTTCAGCTTTTTAGATTCGGTTCTGCCCGGCAGCTGTCCCTCCAGCGCGCCATTTCGTGGAATTCACGCCTAAACCGTCTCATTTCCATGACAAAATGACTTGACAAGCATGAAATCTGATGTTATCTCTGCTGTTGCCTCATACAGGCCAGATACTGTATCAGAGGCCTCAAACTCCCACTGGGCTTGGTGTAAGTGGGGTGACATCCATTTTTTTTTTTTTTTTTTACACAGAACTCTCTGTAATGCTGATTCCCTTCAGGGAATTAATTCAAACAGACTTTCCTCTCGATTTTTCAGTTTGTCTCAGAACACAAAATGTTGACATCAGCCGTTTATTTTTTCCACTGATTTTTCACGTCTGGAAATAAACCTGCCTGTAACAGATGTGACACCATGGACGTGCTGTACTCAAAGTGATGGAGCTGTAAAATGTCTGAGACAGACAGAGAGAGAGAGAGAGAGAGAGACAGAGAGAGAGAGAGAGAGAGAAACCCAACCAAGGTGAGCCACAGAGGGAGACTGGCCAGGATCCCAGACCTCATCTCACACCGAGCCTTTGTGTAGGAGTGTCTTGGTACGTCGCAGCAAAGATTTACTGCCAGGGTGAGACATTTAAAGACTAAAACACAGCAGGCCAAGAGGAGAGAGGATCCTGGCTTCAGATGGTGTGATGACAAGCTCTCTTATTCTTTCTTCTCATGTATGACAGAACTGGACAGGAAAAGCAGCTTGGCCAAGTGAGGTATTCATTCAGGGAAAAGCACCCGGCTTGGATATTCCTTTGGTTTTAGCCATCTAAGATTCACCGTTGAAAACACCTATTTAAAGGTCTGTTATGTAACATTTCTGCTTTCCAATTTGCAACACTATATTATTCAGATGTTTCCAAAGGGTGTTCAAAGCAAAGAAATATATACTTTTTTATTCAAGTGTCATTGCATTTCGTCACTTCTCTGTGGCGTCTTGAGCCGCCAAGCTAACGTTACGCTGCTGTTAATGTTCAACACCCTCATTGCATGATTGTTTTTATCATGGATTCCGGATAATTAAATATGATGTCAGCTATTGTACCTGCATGGGTAGACGACTCATAAATTAGCATAACGCTATGCAATAGAATTATGCTAAAGGTTAATTCATTACAATCAAATGATAAGAAAATATATGACAATGCATTTCTCATCAAAATTGTATATATCTTCATAGTGCCATTAAAGACATCATGTCCTCAGCGTACTTTAGTGGTGCAAATGTTCCACACATGAATTGGAGCTTTGAATTCATTTTAAAATATATCTACCATTAGCGAGCATATTCATTTTTGCTCATTTACCTTTTAACATAATTTACCAAAACTCAAGAAAAGCTGCAGGTGGCATCGTAAAGAAGTAAGAGAATCTGGATTTATGATAAACTCCAGGTTGAAGTACTTTTCTTACTGGATTGATAGGTGATCATCAGCTGAAAAACTAAAAAAAAAAAAGCCAACTGAAACTCAATTTGATTTTACCTCCAACTTCTGCTACGGCTAAAAAAAAGCCTCATAATCCAATGGGATTAAAGAGACATTTTTGACTACATCGGTCTTTTCAGCGAAAAAGACAACAAGCTTGAGCTCGGCATGCTAGCACAAGTCTGTTTGGCAATGTTGATGCCAGGAGATGCGAGGCGCCGCAGGGGTTCCAGCCACTGAAGAATAGACCTGGCAAACTCTGTAAATTGGCATGACATCTTTTAATGACTCCCTTAAATCAACTGATCTATTTAATAATGACCTTTGCTGAAAATTGGATTACGATGAGACTTAACAGGAAGCCAATTAGGTTTCTTTCAAGTACGGCGAGAAAAGCGAGACATAGTTCAATTACCCTCAAGTCACGTCAAAAACAATTAGACCGCATAAACGCAGTTGTTTTTGCAGCCGTTTTCAGTATGTTTGAGCAATTCTTCAAATACTTGTTCTTGACTATTATAGCCAGCGTTTCTTCTTTTCCAAGATGATCCATCTTTTGCCGAGGTGTCGAACATGAAGACGTTAAAAGCCAAAATCGCTACACGGGGGTTCTTTGTGCTGGCGTCATTCAAATGTCACCCCGAATCCTCCACATCATCGCAGATGTCACAAGTCAACGGGTCAATGCTGTCTTAAGCATCTGTGGAGCTTTCCGGACCGTAGGGAGCTTCAGGGTGTTTCTGTCTGTGGAAAAAAACAAAACATTCCTCATTGAATCCCGCTGGTTTTCAGGTCCACCCGCCAACAGTTTGTTGATTGCCTGCATTATTGGGTTGAAATATTACAACCTCGAGAAAAGGTTTTAATCTTAATTGTTGCATCTCCACTTTACACCCCACCCCCAAACAACAAAGCAGAACTGTTCCACACAGGTACGGGTGACTAAGAACGGACCGACCGTCTGATGAGAAAGACTTGGTATTTGCAGTGTGAGATCAGACTCTGTGATTACCTCATCCTTTTGTTCAATGCAGACACTGTCTCAAGCCAGAGAAGCCATCTGAGCCCAGATGTAAGGTTTCAGCTTGTACACACACACACACACACACACACACACACACACACACACACACATCTATACCCCTTCTCAACTTGCACGATTGATTTCATTTTGGACTCCTCAGCTCGCTGAAGCAAACCTTATAAGAGTCGATGGGTACAGGAAATGCAACAAGAACCTGGTGAGTGACCTCACAGAATGGAATGTACCAGTTCCTCATCCCTCACACTGATGGCGTTTGGCAACATCCAGCTTGATTGTTTTAATGACTGAAGTTCCACAGAGGCTTAGGTGCATCCAAGCAAATGATCAGTCAGAGAGGATCACAATCAGATGACACCCCCCCCCCCCCGCTTTTTTAAGTCTGCTTCAATGAAAGAAAGTGGGATTACATAAGTAGTCATTAAAACTTCTTTTTTTTTAATGACAAACTGTGAAAAGTGGCTGTTACTTAATAACCATCTCCTCAACTGTAGTTACAGTTCATGTGTGAGTGAGACCTTTGGCAGCTGTACTGCAGTGTAAAGGCACAGTGACAGATAAATGTAACGTCACAAGAAAACAAGATGACCTGCATGAGACAAACAAAAAGAACAAACAAACTACAATTACAAATTTACATCAGCCATCAACTAACTGGCTTTGTCAAATACAGTCCCCGCTCAGTCACTCAAAAGAAAACACTCCCCAGAGCCAGACAAGAAGATATATGCCATCCGGCCTCTGTGAGTACATTCGAGCTACAACCAGCTGACTGCCAGTTAGCTTAGCACAATGAATGGTAGTAGAAGGGCAGGATAGCATACTTTAAAAAAAAATGAAGGGTCATCAGATGGATGAAGCTCATGATCTGGATTTGTCCACAAGGATTCATGCTCAACTTCTCTTCCACAGTCGGCCTTGATTGGTGGCAGCAGTCACTCCTCTCGTTTCCAACTAATTTTTTGTTTGTTTTTGTTAGCTAGAGTTCGAGGAAGCTGCGTAAAATCCCTGCAGCAAATATCTCGTAATTGCAATAATTTCATGACCGATGTGATTCTGAATCCCAGTTATATTAACGCAGACACATTTTGAGTATTTGCACACTTTTGGCTGATGCTATGCTAACACATCCCACCAATACCATTCAATGTGCTAAGCTAAGCTAGCTTTAAGCCCTCTGTGGGTTTAAGGACCCCTAATAGACACTCAGTGGAGAGAAGATTATCTTCTTGACCGACTCTGGGGAGGAAAGCATACGGGTGCATTTCCCAAAAAGTTGGTGTGTTCCTTTAAAACTGAGCGAGAATTTGTTTTACAGCATTTCCTTGGTCAGTTTGAATAAGGCAAAACTACATAAATGAGTAAACATGTAGGATTGTAAAATGAAGTGGTAAACAAGTCTTACTGAAAAGTATATATATAGCAAAATGTTACACTCACAGCAAGAAAAAAAAAAGTGAAAAAATAAAGGAAACAAAATTCTCCTGGTGAAGCTGATGGACCTATAATAATAATATTAACAATAATAATAATAATAATACAAAAGCCTCAGTCTCTAACATCTAAAACATGTCTTCTGATGGATTCTCTTTGGAGGAATTCAACAGAAATATTCTCAAAGATGTTTGCTACATTGCTGACAGCAGTGGCAGATACTGCCTATAAATGAGTACAAAACCAAAAAAAAAAAAAAAAAAAAAAATCTTAAAAATATATCAGTCTGTGAATCTCTCTTATATGCTAAAATAGCCAATTAACTGCATGTCACCGGCGGGGTCTGCATAAGTGCATTTGTGACTTCATGTTGTTGTGGTAATAAGTTAATTTCCATGAGAGCTTCGGGAATATGACGTATCCTCTCGACAATTAGAGGGAAATATCGACAACTACAAGATAAGTCAGTGCAAAGGACAACCTTCATCTTCTGGTCACAGCAGTATTGTGAAGAGCTCAAGTCCTCAGCTTTGGCTAAAATGCCTCCCTTTGTCCTCCTCGTCAGGGCGTCACTCCCTCCTGGTCCATACTGCAGCCCAGTGCTTCAATGTCGTTGCTGATATCCGTGATCATTCGGTCCCATTCGTCACCCTCCGAGTTCTCGTGGCCTTCGTCTGAGGCTGCGCTGTCGCCGCTTCCTCCCGCTGCTCCGTTGCCATTGGTGGTGGAATCGGAGGCGGAGCTCGCAGTGCGCCGGTAGCGGCCGAAGCTGTCTGTGATGATACCTCGGCCATCTTTGACGCCAATGGTCTCCAAGAAGTTCTCAAAGTGCTGGCTGTCCTTCTCTGGGATGAAGGGACGCAGACCTGCGGGGGCGGGGAGGGAGGAAACTATTACTTTTAGGTGTAAAACTTCTCATCATTAATTGGTAAAAACTGATTTCAACACATTTTGCCACTGACAATACCACATTTAAATAAAAACATGTAGTTTATGGTTATGTGTTCATGTGGGTGGAGTTCATAGTCTTTTATTGCTAAAGTCTGACATCACAGCTATTATTTTTGGAGAACTGGCGAGTGGCCGTACCAAGTAGAAGGAACTTCCTGCTGTCCCCGTAGAGCTGTCTCAGGTTAATGCAGAACTCATGGATGGAGGAACCGTTACGGTATTCGTGAAGAAGAGTAGCAAACTGCTGGATCTCCTGGGAGGACAGCTTTGTCCTCAGCTAAATAGGATAAAAGAGAAAAAAGGATATTTAAAGGCAAATTAGCAAAGCTTTTACTATTTTATCACAACAGGAAGGGATGAGGAGAGAGAGCGGGAGACGAGCTGTACTGTGGTCATGTAGTCCTGAAGCAGCTCTGCAGCGGTGGTACTGAGCTCTCCTTCACTTGCAGTCTTGGTCTGAGGGGGGGCTGGAGAGGAAGCTGATGGAGAGCTCCCATCAGCCCCCAGAGAGGCCTGGAAAGGACTGAGAGAGGCAGGTACCCCGTGTTAACCAGTAAAACGCCTAAAAAGGGGTGTCAAAGTCTTTCTTGACCAGTACAAAAAAAGAGAAGTTCTTACAATGTGCCGGCTTCTGCTTCAAAGGCATCCTTAACATCCACTTTGCTTGAGGAGTCATCTGCACCAATCAAAGCAGTTAGATATTTACTAGTAAACTAACAAACTTTAGTATCTTCAAATAAAAAGTCTCTGTACGTTCAAGGGACACTTTAGACGGACAGAACCAAACCACAAGACCCTGGTCGTTACTGGAGCCGTTAGAGGATCCTCTTGCTTACCGCTGTAGAGGGACGGATGTCTGGTGGGAGTAGTTGCTCCATCAAAAATGGCTCTGTCCAAGAAGTCGATGGTTGATTCGGTGTAAACTATCTGAAAGACCTGGCTGAGCAAAAGACACAACTCTTCTGCTGCTGCCTACAAGACATAAGGGGAAGAGCAAACGTCAGCTGTATCTTGAGATATATGAGACATTTGAAATTAGTCCATGGTGCAGCACATTTGGGGACCCGTGACCACTAACTACCTTATTATCGACTGCCAGCACAAGCAAACAGCAGACTTCCACCAGCACAGCTCCGCTCTCTGATAAGGAGCTCAGGGTCTGAGATTTGTTGAGATCAGGACATGAGCTGGGACAAGGAGAGCCTCCTGATTCCTGGGCTGAAGACAACAAAACCAAAAACAAGACTTTAACTTGCTGTCATAGTCGATACTTTAGTAGCGAGTTTACAACTTCATCAGCGTCTCAACTCTAAAGCAACCTTCTTCTTCTTGTTTACCTGTCTTGATCACAACAAGGTGCAAAGAGTCATCCCTGATGTAGGACACGGCAGCAATGTCATGGATGGGCACCCTCAAGATGATGTCCTCTCCATCACGCCACACAAGCTTGATGTTGTACGCAGACAAGCTCACCACTGCATCCTGCTCTGATGTCAGCTGGCCCGCCAACTGATGGGATTTCTGAACAGGGACGCAGTGTTGTTGTTGTTTTTTTTCATTCAAACCTTAACTCCTGCATATGACAACTTAAATATTGAATTCTCCGTGGATAAATCACTCGATTTTCTCTTTGTGTGAACAGAACTTCCTCCGATACTTACTCTTGCATTGTCAATGAGCTGGAGGACTTCTGTCCGACTAGATGGGTTCAAGTATCCTGGAACTGATGTCAGCTGCCCCAAGTACTGGATGAGACACACCATGCAGTTCATCAGAGGGCTGAACATTAATCCATCTTTTTTTTTTTTTTTTTTTGGTCTGTACTCTCTCCTGCTGCACCTGCCACTGCTCTCTCACTCAAACAAAACAAGTGCCCCCATCCCTCCGGTTTCTGCCCTTCATTCCTCCAAAAGTCGGTAGAAAAGGAAGATTTGACATCAACGTGGAAGGCTTTGTTGTAAAATGTGGCGAACAGCGGTGAAATACATCACTGTTCTTCCGACCACATGCAGAAGGTTACGACACTTGCAGCTTCTAACATTAGTGCCACAACACACCTCATCAGAAACAGAAGCACACCACTCGCCTCAGCTGTCTGTCACTTAAAACTCACATACTCTCAAACATGCTGTTAGAGGCATTACAGCCCCTTTTCTCATACTCACTTTCACTTCCTTCTCAATGTAGTCGTTGAGCAGGATGTCAGGGTCGATGCGGTGGTCAGGTTGAGAGAGTGAAAAGGTGTGAAGGGCCCTACGCTCAGTGGCCTTCTCCTGGGCCTTCTTGTCCCTCCCCTTCTCTCCTTTCAGGAAGACTCGCTTGAAGGGAGACACGATACCAGGCTAATGAATAAAGACAAGGAGAGAAAATTAGAATATTGTTGTTCCTGTGGTATCTGTCGCTGCTTTTGTGGTCAACTCCTGCTTACCTCTGCGAAGGACGCCATGTTTTCACCCAGGTTTGTTGGTTCGTCTATTTTGAAAAACTTACGTTAGGGGTGTAACATGGACCAACGAGGAACCGGTTACAGTTTACAACACAATGATTCATTGGATGATTTTAGGTCACAACCTTTAAAAATAGTTGTCTCAGCTTTATTTTAAACGACCCATCTTAAAAAGCGTATGGCTCTCGGGTTGAGATCCTCCAATTCAGGGCATTTTCTTAATGGTTTGGATATTTTTACTTTAAATTACAACTTCATAAAGAGGTCTTCAGTGTGTCAGGTGACAACCTAAAGTATGGAGTTGACTATAGAAAATGCACTTGCTTGGTATAAATTCAACAAAATTAAAGACTAAGTTTCGCATGGCAGGATCTCTAAATTAGAAGCCAATGATCTCTGCAAAAGCATATTATTACTTATCGTGAGATTTACATATCCACCAACAGCATGTGTAATTACAATGGACTAGCAACACAGGAAAGCAACTGACTTCTGCACTGCTACAAGTCCAATTTTCTCCTAAAAAACAAGAAGCTCGACTGAACTTCTGCTGACTGTTGCACTTGCATGCGAAGTCATTTCTGTTTTCTCTTGTTAAACAGAACACTGCTGATGCTCTTTGTGTATCTGTTGCTCAAACATTAACAGCATGTGCAGAAGAACATGTATTTTGCAATATTTTAGTGGTTGAAACCAGCGAAAGAAAAAAAGATTACTCTCAAAAAATATTCGGGAATCAATCCACAGCATGAATGATTACTTAACACTTCAGTCAAGTGGTACAATGTTGTGGCACTGTGAAGTACAATTAGGTGAAACATATCTATGTAGCACCATATCTTGGACCTGCACAAAGCAACACAAACCGCTTTGCAGAAATACACCTATACATGTCAAGTAAAAACATGCATCGTAAAAACAAGAAAACCAATAGGACGACCCCTGGCCACTAAGAACGTTCAGAAACCAAATCTCAAAGTGAATGATTGACAAATAATAAAAGAAAGTTGGTTAAAGGTAACCTTAAAAGACACATTTAGATTTTAACTGCTCTAAAACAGCCCTGAGATCAAGTGCATGCACATTCTGAACATTTCAAACGCCTACCTCGTTCTCCATGAACTAGAGGTTGTGTATTCATTCATCCATGCTCCACTAACACTATCTACACGAGTCACCTGTTGCCTCCACTAGTGTCGATGCAGCTGGTGAGGAGTGTGCATGTGACCCCTCAGAAAGGAAAGGAAGTGGCTCTTTCTTTATACACAGACACTACCACAGGAAAAAGGGACCTGCCACAACTTCCTGTGATGATATGGTGCATGAATTTGCGCTTTGAATTTCCAAATGCATCATATGCTGCTGCAGACTTCAGCGACACAGACACAAACAAGAGTGTGAGGATAAAACACCTTTATGCTGAGCCATTAGTTTGTATTTTGATGGGATGATCCACTACCTTCTTTCCCACACTCAAGATCTACAAATTAAGGTCTATCTTGACACATTATACACAGCTAAATCACAGATATATAACTTGTATTCAATTACACTGCAGATTCACGGTGCTAAATCTGATCGAGTCTGTACCACCTCATTTAAAAGGTCAGCAGCAAAAACAACAACGAAAAGACTAGAAACTCCACGTGACACACAAGTTACCACCCTACAATGTCTCAATGGCTAAAATAAAACCTTAATCCAGAGCCATGCAACAGTAACAGATGCAGCAACCATCTCAATCTTATATCCTACCAACACTTTGGTGGCTGCCTGTTGTCCTGACATTTGATCACAAACTTATGAGGCTGGAGAGCAGCACAGTCGGACCAGTGCATTATTTATCAGTTCGTAGCCCCATGACACAAATCCATTAACATTGTATGGCTTGTTCTAATGAAATATGAGACCAGAGCAACTGATGTTGACCCCTGCGAAAGGCCTCAAAGGGGCACGTATGCATTTTTCCAGTGAAAGTCTTCTTAAAAATATGGTGCATTTGTAGTTGCTGTGGCCTGGATGATGAATGTAGGAAGGTGGCTTTTCACACTTCCTCACACACAAGAAAAACACAGGAATTTCATACTGAGTTGAGTAGATGTTAAAATGTCAATGCAGAGCAATATGGAAAACCAGAGCAATACAAGTAGCCACTTTCATGTTTTATGTGCATAAAACAGTAGAGTATCAAAATGATAATCAGCCCTGTTAATCATTAGCATAGCTTGATATTTTAAAAAGTTATTCAGTGAACAGGGGCAGACATTTCACTTGAGAATTATCATAGCTCTTTGAACACTTGATGTAAAAAAAAAACATCAGGGACTAAAACGATTCACCATCACCACCATGTGGCTCAAAAAAGAACTGCATGCATGCAGTGAAAGCGCGAATAGGTTAAAATCACCATGACTACCATCAAAACCTAGTTACATCAACATCCAAAAGCAATAGAAAAAAGCTATTTATTCCTTTCAATAAAAAAGCAACAGTTTAAATGTTTTATTTGTAGAAAAAACTATGCTACATGTGGGAAGATAGTTCAAGTTTTGAATCGTATGAGCACAATAATAGCCAACTTTGAATTTATATCGCTTGTATAAAACACCTCCTTTCTATAACAACAGACATGTCAGCCGTTAGGAGGAAGAACGGTTAGATGGAATGTCACGTCCATGTTTTTATCATAAATAAGGACGGGAATCAATACGATTTTAATTAATTTTTCAGATCCATTTTACTCTTTAATCAATTAAAACAGGATTACAATTGTTACGTACAGGTTGAGGCCAGGCACCTGATCGCACATTGATCGAAATGGAGATTAACAGAGATTATTGCAATTACGATATAACTCAATATAGCCATTGCTAAGGAAGAATTTGTTTATGTTAATTTGGTTAACACCTTCCCTGTAATAGTTCGTCATATTTACAGTACAGAGCTTGTCAGAGAAGTATAAGGGAAGTTTAAAAAAGCGTACAAAATAACTGGTCACAAATTATAATGCATTAAAGAATTATAATACTGATGTGAAGTCATTTCCCGCAGCTAAGGTAGGTATGTGAACGGTGTGAAAACACAGTGGATAAAAGGTAGCCATGGCACATTAATGCTTGTCTTTATACTGCCAGACACACAACATCATGCTGCTACTGTCACAAAAATGGGTCGGGATCAAGATACTCTTACACTTGTCTATTCTAGCAATGAATAACTCTTCTGCTCCTTTCCCACGTATGAAACATCACTTCAGCAACCTCAGGCATTTAAGGGCTTGCCCTTCAGTATCCTCCGGCGCCAAGACGCTCTGGATAGAAGAATACAATAGAAATGGAGGACAAAAGGAATATGTGCTTGATCATAAAAATCTGCAGTCATTAGGAAGACCATGTATCTGCTGTATGAGTGAGAGTGGGCAGGGTAGCTCAAAAACCATGGAGTGCTCATTATCTTGAGCCTGACAGTGATCAATGATGCCCCTGGCAGCTGGTGTTGACATACTGTTCTTCCCTGACCTGCAGTCATCCCAGAACACACAGATGACTCCAAGAAGCCTGGCTTTACTTGAGGGCTTCATGTAAATTTGACATGTTTTCCTGCAACACCTCCATGGTAAAAGTATCAAACTATTGATAAACTGGCCTACTTTTCGGTGAAAGAAAAGTACCTACAGCATCGGAATATAATAGTGGACTACAATGAATAAAAGTTAATCTATGCTTACTCAAAGTACAATGGATCTTTTTGGTTTTATCTCTTACGCCTTGTAGCAACTAACTCTTCACCTGATGAACGACATACTTAAACCATTTAATTTTACGCAATTTAACGGGAAATTCACAACATTTACATAATCGTGAGTGTTTGGCCCCTGTACACCATTGTGCTAAACCCGAATATCTACATTTGATATTTGGGTAAACTAAATCAGATAACACGAGCTAACACGGTTTGACTGGCTAAACTAGTGCGTTAGCAAGCTAGCCTAACAACTTGTGTAAAAAGTACGGTTAGTCGTTAGACTTGCCTTTTTCACTTTTTTCACATCTTCCTCCATCTCTATGCAAAGGTCCTCTTCTTCATAGTCAGTTCGTCGTGGTGATCCAATTAAGACGAGACATAACTACTCAAGTATTAAACCAACACTCATCCGACAGTAGTTAGCTTGATAGCCTAAGTTAGCCTAGCCTAGCCTTGGGGAAGTGATCCTAAATTTTAGCTGATGGCGAATTGCCATCCTCTTTTTAACGTTAAAACTCAAGCTTAAGGGAAAACACCGGTATGATTGGTACTTGAAAACGGCGTGTTGAAATGCCACTTAGTCACCTAAGGACATATTCTCTTGGAAAAACCAAACTCGAACAAAACAGTGAAAACTTTTCAACCGTGCCGCCATTTTGGGCGTCGAACTGAGGTCCAGCATGCTTTGCACACAACAGCTGCTGCCGCGGCGGAGAAAGTCCTACACAGACAAGACGTACAGGTAAGCCTGGTTCACCACACGAAACAAATCACAAACCAAACGAACGGGAGATGAATAAAACTGGTTAGGAAAGATAAAATATAAAAGAAAAATCTATACGCAATATAAAATATATATTCGTTACTACACACAAATACTGCAATACTCATTATTACAGTTTTTACAAATATAAGAAGGGATATGGATTTTTTTTATAGATATATGTGTACTGTATCCAGATATTTGATAGATAATACTATTTTAATTAAGTTATTAAGCTGTTAGCACGCACACCTTCCCTTTAAATAATTTATTTTTTAATTTGTTGTCTAATTCTTGCAAATTTGCTTGCTGTCGGTGTTCAAGTTGTAGGACAGACATACTTATTTCTATGGCAATGTAATATTCAAAGCAATATCAGTTTTCTTTAAGGGTGAGAAAAAATTGCCACTGTTTTATTAGACTCAGTAGTTATTTGATCATGTTGATCTGTAATCGACATTTTTTTGGGGGGGGGGGGCAAACTCTGTTAAAATATGAAGACAACATTTAAGAGTCATATAGGTCTCCAGGTTTGATAAAACGAGGTAACATGATTGTAATTATCCTCTCTGACCGGAGGCTGGATTAATTTAAGGCAGAACTATAACGCCAGCAATGCAGCTGCTAGATACTTGAGCTGAGTTAAGTGACCTAGTTTGTGAGCCGAAAAGGCCCGTAGACATGTACCCATGAAAGTTTTTGCTTTGTTCAGTTTAAGATTTGTTTTTTGTTTACTATATGCTGAGAATTGCATCCCCTCTTTTTTTTTTAATTGTGAAATAAAAAGGGAAGTTCTCAGTGTTGAGTCAGAACAGCACGAAAAATGAGCGTGAAACAGCTTTTCATCCTTAAGTATGTGAAAAGAAACCTTGGAGGTGCACGCTTTATTTCGGCAACATCTTTCTGATACTTCCTCGTGCGTGCTCATTTACATGCTCTGCTCAGTTGGCTGCTGTACCATGAATGACCAGTATGCACGCGGTGCGATGCACAGGATGCAGCCCCTTTTGTAGCATTTTATTTTTTCTCCCTTTGAGGAAGTTGTGGGCCGGATATGGAATCACCTGTCGGTTTTGACCAAGTGTGGTCAGGGCCTGTGATGACAGTGGATCACAGAGCGTCTTCTGAGTGTCCAGTTATGTTCTTGGCCTTTGTGCTCTTCAATGATGTTGATTGAAAGGTGAGCTGTGATGACTGACAGCAAAGCTATGATGGAGTGTAAGAGCTCCCGGACCCCCAGGGTTTTCTATTCTGTAGTCTGGAAAAAAACAAAAAAGTGGCTGATATGTCGAAGGGTACGAAACAGATAAAAGCACTAGGCTTCACTGTGAAGTCTACTATGAAGAACGCCGTGGTTGTGGGTCCACCATCTGCAGGGGCTTTTAAGGAACGCCCTTCCAAATTTACGGCATTTCGAGCAGCCTACGAGCGCGGAGAGTTCCCAATGGCACTGGACTGTGACTCCAAAGGCAACTGCATTGCTTGGAAGGTGGACATTGGGAAGCTGGACTACAACTACTACTTACCCTTGTTCTTTGATGGATTATGTGAGACCGTTCATCCGTACGAATTCTTTGCCTGTCAGGGGGCCCATGACATGCTGGCGCACGGAGGCCCCAAGACCCTTCATGTAATACACCAGCTCGTCATTCCCATTAAAAATGCCCTCAACACCAGGAACAGGAAAGTGATCTGCACCACCTTAAAGGTCTTGCAGCATCTTATAATTTGCACTGAGGGAGTGGGAGAGGCCTTGGTGCCTTATTATAGACAGATCCTCCCAATTTTTAACATTTTCAAAAATATGAACACTAATTGTGGCGACGGAATTGAATACAGCCAGCAAAAACGGGAGAATATTGGCGACCTGATTAAGGAAACTCTCGAAATGCTTGAGCGCCACGGTGGACCACATGCCTTCATAAATATCAAATACATGGTGCCCACCTATAGTTCCTGCATGATCGGCTCATTACACAAAACACATCTCTGAAAAGGCTGGATGAGGTAGGGTAGTGCCGTAGCATCGTTTGGCCGCATCAAAAAAGTTTCAGCAGTTACTTGTGCAGTGACGTTGACCAGAGGAATCCTCAAGTTACCTGATGTAGACAGAAACAAGTGACTTGCAGTTGCAACCCCCCTCTGGATGACGTCACTTCCCAAGATACCGCTCAGTGTTTTTAAAATGCAAACAGAAACTGGAAACTGCTGATGGTAGAACTGCGCCTCACTGAAAAAAACATTAAGTTTACTTATCATCCTGATTGTATGATTTTTTTTTTTTTTAATATAACAGGGCAGGAGGGGGAGGGGAGAGAAGGATTGGGGTGGGGGATTGTAGTTGGTAGTTGCCATTACAGCAGTGACATCACCCCACGATGATTTTTGACTGACATTTGTGTGCACATCTGCTCATCCTTGTGTCAGTTACATCACATACAGTGTGCGTGTGTGGACTTTTATTAAGATATGCTGACAAGCTAAGATATCCACTCTAAGGTTTTAGATTTGCTCTTATTTAATAAACCTAACATACTAACCTAAAGGGTGAACGCTCACGACATGCATCTTATCAATGCAAGCTCTTATGTGGCCACTTTCAGCCGGCGAAATGTGGATACTTTTGTTACATGAAATACTGTGTTTTTATTTTGTGGTCTACATTCTGATTAACAGATTTATCAGAACTGACAGCCGTGCAGTGGTCAGCACTGTCGCCTCACAGCAAGAAGGTTCCAGGTTTGAGCTCTGGTTCTGGCACAGGGGTCTTTCTGTGTGGAGTCTCCATGTTCTCCCTGTTCCTGTGTGGGCTCTCTCTGGTACTCCAGCTTCCTCCCACAGACCAAAGACATCAAGAGAGGACGAGGCTGATTGATACTCTAAATTGACTGTAGGTGTGTCTGTGAGTGTGAATGGTTGTCTGTCTCTATGTGTTGGTCCTGTGATGGACTGGTGACCCGTCCAGGGTGAACCCCGCCTCTCACCCGAAAGCTGCTGGGATAGGCTCCAGCCCCCATCCCCCACGACCCTTAACAGGATAAGTTGAAGAAAATGGATGGATGGATGGATGTCTAACATTTCCAAACTATGCTACGAGAACGTTAGCACCATATTATTTGTGAGATTCATATTGTTCCCTAATAATAAGCCAATACAGGGCATCTGACACAAAGAACCGGTTCCATATGTTTTCCATTTTCTAAAGATGCCACAGACTGTACAAGATTTGCTTGCTGATGCACCAACTGTAGCACGATCCATTCACTACTCGTATTTGTAGTCTGGGCTCTGAGACAGGATGTATCGTCAGGGTTCTGCCCTCATCTGTGACATCACTCAGGTTAACAACGACTGAGGCCTGTGATGACAGTCAAGATGACAGACTGAGTTGACTGGTCAGCAGAGATCACTCCTCTTTGGACTTGAGGGGAAAATCAGGATCACTGTGCGCCGTATCAATATCAGTGCTCAGAGGAGGTGGGGTTTAAACAAGAAGGGGGTTGGGGTTCAAACCAGAAGTGGGTTGGGGGTTCCAACCAGAAGTCAGTGTGGTTCAACCTGTAAATTAAGGTTGATCAATAGTTGTTATATTTATTCGATTATTATAACTATTTATTATCCATCCATTTTCTTCCGCTTATCCTGTTAAGGGTTGTGGGGGGCTGGAGTACCAGAGACAACCCACGCAGGAACAGGGAGAACATGGAGACTCCACACAGAAAGATCCTGAGCTGGAGCCGGGGCTCAAACCTGGAACCTTCTTGCTGTGAGGCGACAGTGCTGACCACTGCAGCACCGTGGCACTCTAATCAAAAACCTATTTTAGATCATCTCAGATTAAGATCGATTTGATTAATATTTATGATCAGAAAACGAAACTATTTACAGAACAGTCTCAGATTGACCATTTTTAGCCTCTTACATGTCTGTGTGACCACCGCCGGGGTCAACGACTCTCATGTGTCTCAAACGATAGTGAAACCCAGGGCCTCACGTATGTCCTCAACCACTGGGTAGACCAGTCACACCCTCTCAGCATTTAAAGACCGCAAGACTGGCTTCCCCGGAATGGTCTTTGTGCATTGTGAAATTCTGATTAAATACCCTTGATTTTTCGCTGTTTACAATTGTGTGTGTATCCTTCCGTCTAACTTGACTCTTAGGCGCAGGTCTAAATGTGCAGCCAGGCTTCAGTCTTTGCAGGCCTCTGTGTGCAGCCACTTTCGTCTTTTGCGATGTGAATACAGCACTGATTTCTTGCACTTTCAAATACTATATTTATTTTTCTCTTCTGGGATGAACAGTCTGATATATGAATCTACAGTAAGGCTTAACATTACATTTTCAGCATAATATTTCTCTTTTCATCTAAAAACCAAAACATACAAAAAGAACTTTAGCACCATATGTTATTAGTAATATTCATATTCTTCCCAAAAATAGGGTGTTGGTACAATACTGGACATCAGTTTTGCTTTTTTGAAGATTGGGGATTCCATGAAACAATTTACTTACATTTTATATTTAACAACCACAAAGAAAGTGTTCCTTATGTTCTCAGTCACAACATACATTAGGTTGTATCTGTACCTTTTCATAAAGATGCAACAGATTGTAGCAAATTTGCTAGCTGACATGCCAACTGTTATAATAAATCATAACCTATGGGGAGAGATTTGTGAAATACACCAACAAGTGAACACAATCTAGAATTGATTGAATATAAACAAAGCAATGTTTCCCAACACCTTTTTGATAACAATTTGGAAAATCAGCAGCAATTAATATGACAACCATAGTTGCTTCATTTGAATATCAAATCCATTTTTAAAGAAATATTACAGCCAATTCTACAATAACAACAAAAATAGATACACACAGATAAAGGACATATAATGACAGGAATTTACAACACAGCAATCACGTTCTATATATATATATTTTTTAACCCGACTTCCATCAGCAGAAGTACATTTGTGCTCCTGTGCCAGAAAGATGCGTTTTTGTCCTCTGCCATTTGATTATCTCTAAAGAAAAAAAAAAAAAAAACAAAGAAAAAAGAAAAGAAAAAGATCCTAGTGCAGACTGAATTGTATGCTGAAAACAAAATAATGAACACAATGTGAACAACTGTGGGTTTTTTTGTGCAGATTGGAAAATCAAAATGGCACCATTGGGAGTTAAGTTCTGCTGTAAACTGTGTGGATTTTAGGTGCAAGCTTTTGAGCACTTTGAGTCTGCAATGATTTGGGGCGCAGGCTCTCTGGAAGGCTATGCTCTTAGAAAGCCAACAACTGGACTGTACAGTCCACAGTAATAGCACCTTTTACATTTATTTATTCAGCACCAGGTTACTAACATAAATCAAATACAAGTAAAAGAAGGAAATGCACCGTTTTATCATCTCAACATACTGCTCCAGTGGTCTAACGGAGGGTCGTGACATGTAAACCAAGTGGGTCACTATGATAGCCAGCTGCTACACATAAATGTAGAAATCAGAAGGGGTCATTGCAATTGAGAGCACTTACATGCGAAATGTTGAGGGTCACCTCACAATGAGTCCTAAATACATGCGAAAACCAGGAAACGAGGTTATTCAAAAGCGAGCAAGTGATTGGACCTGTTTCATGTACATCACGTCATCTTGAAGAAAACGCACCATGTGGGATTTTTGCGCAATTTTCCATCCTTGACCTATCTTTTTTTTTTTTTTATTCCGACAGGAGTAATCATTTATTTTTGCTGGAGGACATAATGTTCACATAAAACAAAACCACACAGAAAGTCTTGGCACTGTAATCATTCATCATTGCAAGACAGAAGAAGATGTAAAAGGCATAGACGGACAAAAGTACAAAATAATCACTGACCAAAATAATTGGTGGCTGGCATCTGGTAAAGACTATTGATCAAACCATCCAAACTACTACTTGCTTACACATAAAATATGTTCAAGTAGTCACCCTCCTTTTCTACGTCTGAAAGGACCATGAACAGAGCACCCATCTGTTGGTTTTGCCACACTGTTTAGCTGTAACTGGTTTAACAGTGAAGTCCAGTAGGTAATGTGGACGGAGGTGTTAGCTGAGAGAATCGAGAGCTTGATTTGGAGTCGGGGGGGGGGGGGGCGTACTGTTTGGTATTGTCATTTTGGTGAGTGTGCTGGCACCTTAAACAAGTAAAGAAAGATATTGGCATTGTGGTTTGCGGACCTGGCTGCCATGGCGATTGGGATTGAAGCACCCAAAATAACAAGGCACAACAAGGACTGAGAAGAACAAGTTGGCTGTTCTGACGCACTTGCTGTGTGTTGTGGCTGTCAAGGGATGTGGAATTGGGGAGCTAACCTGACAGAAGCAATTCTCTGTATGGTTGTTTGTGACCTTGTATGTGGTGTAATGTCTGGTAGCCTGAGTACTACACTGTACAGTATAGAAAAAGGCTTTAAACTTATATTCTTGCTTAGCTCTTTAAACCCTCCTATAATTAGATAAACTAACAATTAAAAAACTGAAACCCATTGACTCCTTGTTATAGATACATAATGTGGTAAAATGGTGATTGTACTTTAGAAATATATGTAAAATATACTGCATGTTTCATAAAAATCCAGACTTTTACTTAGACTTAAAATCAATCAGTATGACTATTCTAATGACACAATTACGCAAGCATAAATACTCTGCGTTATTCGACACTAAGCACCACTAGAGTAAATGCAGCCCAGTTGCACATAATCATGGTTTCGATGCTATATAATACCACCCCCTACCCCAGCCAACACACAAATGAATGAATCACAGTGTAATTGCACCTGATTTGTACATGTATCTGCAAAAAATAACATCTAGAAAGGATGCACCGTTTGCCAGGCAGCCAACCACCACAAAAACAACTTCCCAACCCCACAGCCATTTATGTAAGATTGTGAAAACAAACAAACAAACAAACAAAAAAAATGTGCAATCTATAATCTAGTGGTATACAGTCCCAGCCGAGGAGTGGTCCAGGATGCGATGTGTTAAGGACAAAAATGGAGACCCTTGAGGACATGCCTGGGGATGACAACTGCATTGAGACACCCCTGAGTCAGCTGGTTCAGTGTTCTTGTTTGTTGGTCCTGAGGAACCCCTGTACTGGCTGTTTTGCTTATTTTTTTTTAAACTTATTATTATTAATTCATTCATTCATAGACTAACTATTCACATGGCTGTTCATTCACAACAACAAAGAGGAACTACTGTTGCTACTATGGTAAACAAGTTGTTTGCATACACTTATACAGTATATCTATACATATGGTGTGTTGGATGTTTGCTCCACCCAAGCTGACCCAACAGTTCTCAATTACTCAGGGCTGAACATCACTTAGAAGCTCAAGGGCGGCACACCCTGGATGTTGAAGCTCTTGGTTATGGCAGTATACCTCATTGCATGTTCTCATGTCAGGATCTCCAGTTGTTTCGCCTCAACCCCATTGTTCAGTTACCAGAGAGTGTGAGAGAATGTTTTTCACCGGAGTACACCAAGTCCCAGCACCGTAGAGATGGGTAAGAGGGTGGAGCAGCAACCGAGGATGGAGCCGAACAATTGGCAAGAGAACAGAACTGTGGGAAAGGGCTGAAGAGATACACACACACACACACGCACACGCACACGTACACACACAAGCACTGGCCCAAAATAAATCACATGCATACATCCATCCCCTCACCACACACACACACACACACACACACACACACACACACACACACACACACACACACACACACACACACACACAGAGCTAACCGGTAAACAATCAATTCTATCACACAAGAAATCAGTCACACCTCTAGTCAGGCCCTTTACACACAATCTGTGCTCATGTTCTTTTCCAACCCTGGCAAAACCCCCTCTTCCCTTTAGCCCAAACTTGCGTGGCATCTGCCTTTTACAGTACGATGTTAACAGGCACGTGTGGCCACAGCTAAGCAGAGAGCCAGTGAGCCAGGAAAAAGGAATCTCTGTTCTGTGTAGGCCTCTTGGGCATCCCTTGTTGGGTACGTTTGCACTACTGCCTCATACTAAAAGTCATGCTGAACACCACAATGTAAAAAAACAAAAAACACACTATATTTAGATGAACGATCGGGGTGAATAATTGGACACGCATTCATTTTAAACCCTCACTGGAATTTTTAGGCGAGCTCCTTTGACTCAGAAGGCAGGGTTTATGTCATTTTCCTTCATAAGTGAAATAGCAGGATAGAGGGGAAGCTCCTGTAGGTTCAGCTGGGAGATGTATTTAAGTGCTGCACAGCAGGCTGATGGCACACATTTTGCACAGACTCTACTGGTTCAAGGGGAAAAGACAGTACTTTAAGGATGTGATTTGGTTTTGCAGGTGTCCTGTACACCCATGTGACATTAAGCAGCCCCTTTGAGGGCATACTGATGTTGAATATACCTTTTAATATTGTTTTGTTATGTAAAATAATGTGGCTTCTGGCAAAATATAGTGTGGACACAAATATGCACCGAAGTATAATAGCATAGAAATATCTTCCTAGATTTAGTTTTTTTTCAAGAAGTTATTACAAGTCATTGCACCCAGTATATAGTCAGAAACCTAATGCTTTTGGGGATAATAAAACAAAATAAGGAGTTTTGGAAAAGGGAGTACTTTCTTAGATTCAGAGGGGAATGGTGGAGGATTTATTGAAGGCTGTCTTTGCACTATGAAACACGTGCACACATTTAGTACCCTTCTCCCCCTTTAAACACCTACAATCTTTAAAAAAGTCTTTGGAATGTTTTTACAATGATTTTTTTTTTCCTATTTTGTACCCACAAATTTAGAAAACTTTGTGCTCATTTCAGCTACATTCTACATTTTTATCATTGTATTCTCAAGTGCTTGTCTTATTTACTTTGTGCTGTCACAAACTACGGGCTAAAAATAACAAAGTAAGGCATGCTATTACCACTTGCCTTCACTGGAGGGCAGTCTGCACTGTTAAATTTGAACAAATGGGTGGAACTAATTGAAGGTCAGTGTGCTTCTTTTTTCTTCCATACATGATGCAATTATGATTTAGGATTTGGAGGAACCGGGATACACGTCACATAAGCTCACGGAGGGAAAAGCCATTTTAAACTGCTTCTCTTCAACACAGCTATTCAGAACCATGCTAAAAAACCGAGTGCGCTTTTATTCATTGTCTAAGACCTTGGTAAACATTATCATACATTTCAATGATTTACAAAAATAATGGCAGTAAATGTTGGGATGTGCAAAGACCTGCACCCTCTGAGACTCTCCTCCATCATTCCCATCAGGCTTTGCGCCAGTCCCATGTCACAGGGACATACAATATGCCCTTCACAAGTATTCACAGGTTGAATCACCAATACAGCGTAATGCATTAAACACATTTCATAGTGAAACATTCATATGTTATCTACACACTCATACAGAACCCTCCTCTATCAATGTAGAGGGATTTATATGAGATTTCTGTATATATCACATAAGATACTGTAGGTTCATAGTATTCTCTCTGTACTGTATTTTTTTTTATCTCTTTTTTCTCAAAAATAAATCATGACTGTGTGTTTTGACTGCCACGACAGGTTTTCAGTCGATCAAACATACATCTCCGGCAGAATAATCGAATGATTGTTGAGGACCACAGGAACGGGTGAAGTGTCAAATAGAAAGAGATTGTACCCGGAGAGAGGGAAGAGCAGAATGAAAGAAAGAAAATGCATGGTTGTGTATGAGAGGATGCCTTCAGAAGGAGGATTCGTACTGCAGGAGTTCATACAGAAGCGGACCGTCCCTATACCTGATGCCCACCGCATTAGGGCTAATGTACTGCAGCACATTTATGGTCCTGCGCAGGCGCCGATCCACAAAGTGTGCATCCCAGGCTGGGTAGCGTTTTCTGGGCATGTCTATCTTGATGAGAGGACCTTCGGGCCGGATGTGCCTGCCGGCTGCATCAACAGGCTCTGTGGACCTCACCTGGAAAACTGGAAGGCAGGTGTCTGTGGCTGTTTCATCGGACTCCACATGTTCCCCTACCACACCCCGTGTTGGGGTGGCCTGGGAGCCACGCGGACCTGGTGTGGGAGCCATGGGCTCAGCCTCAGGGGGTAATGGAAGGCCCCACAGCAGCTCAGCACAGCATGAGCTGGCCAACACCCTCAGCCGGGGGCCCATGGGGTGTAAAACCCCATAATAGAGAACCATACAGGCCACACCTGAGGCAAAGCACAGGAAGACGCCACAGAGGGCAAAAGAGGCATAGGCGTCAGTGGTGGCGGGGTCGCGGTACGCAAACCAAAGTGAGCTGAGGATGGCATTCTCTAACAGTACTACTGTATAATAGGCCACCATTCTATACCTTGTCCGGCCCTCCCGTACATTGAACCAACAGAAGACATACACCACGCCCACCACCATGTTGAACAGTACCTCCTCCCATTTTGACATGCAGAAATCAGTGCCGCCATGGATGACCCAGAAAGCCATGGCACACCAATGGAGCACCACAAAAATGCCAAAGTAGATGTGGAAAACTGAGGCAAACAGGGCAAAGGAGAGAACCCGTGAAGAGATGGTAAAAAGGCGCCAGAATAGATGCACCAGGGCACCCCGGTAACTCATGCTCTTCTTGTCATCACGTGAATCCCGCAGGAGTTTGTGGTAAGATGCTAGCACCCAGGCCAGGGACAGGAGGGAGGACATGGCAGAAAGACCTGGGAAAACAGACAGACAGAGAGAAAGGATAAAGACTGAGTGAAAGAACATATATAGATACACTGAAACTATTAGTAAAAACAATTGCAAGAGAAAACAGGATCCAGTCAAAGCCCGAGGTAAAGATCAACACGTCATATTTCAAGCAATCAGCACACTTCTGAAAGTCATATTATTATTATTATATCATGGGTCATTCAGTCAGAGCAGACTCCATTCACTGCACCAATTCATCTAAGATGTGTATAATGCAGCAGCTATATCAGTGCATGCATGAAATATTATCTGAGGAGCAGAAGCAAGGTGCCTCTCGGCAAATGTATTGATGGCCCCTATATAGACAACACGACAGAGAAGGATATCACTTGTTGTGATTGAATTGCATTCCTTGGGGAACTGTGTTGCATGGGGCAACTGTTAAAAAAAAAGGAACTCAATAACAATGGTAAATGTTGGGAAGTGAAAATAATGACGTGGAAGGTTGCACATAAGAATAAGAAAAGATAATATGAGCCCCACAGTAGTCGATCACCAGGTATACTTCATGTAAAGGTTTTGTACTACATTCATGTAATAATTATAATAATAAGTAATATATATAAATAATATGTCGTAATAAGTTTCTGAGAGAAATTTTACATGCACAACTTGAGATCTTGAGAGATTTGACAAAGGCAGGAAAAAAAAATCAATATTTGGAAATGGTCAGTCATTTTGAATTAATTTGTGTATTGAATATCAGGTGTGATCACACATAATGCATCATATAGTATTGGTGGTACCTGCTCTCCATTAAGGGTGAGCTAAATAAGCATAAGCATCCTTTACTAGCCTGACAAGACTGTCAAAGGCTTTTTTTTTTGCTCTTTATAGTCAAACTTGGAATGATAAACCAGTGTAAATGCTCTCAACGTTAACAAATCGTTCTTTGCGGCGTCCATGTTGTTCCCGTTCATTAACACAGCTAAGTCAGAAGAATGACTTTCCAACTGTATGACATATAATAAATGAAGGATCTCTCAAATGACATTAATAATGTAACTCTCAGGTGTTCAGGAACCCCTTACACTGCAGCCACTCAGCCTTGTTGCTCTGGATCATGATGCAGAGCTGCAGCACCAGCTGAGGGGCGCTTTCTAAGAAGGTCTCAAGCAGTCGCAGCATGTTGACGTCTGCGTACTCGTACATCATAGCCCAGTAAAAACGCCGCTGGTTCTCCTTCTGCCGGTGACTTTGTATGCCAAGATACATGGTGCGGATGTACCTGTTGAGAGAGGGGGGGGGGGGGGGGGGGGTTAATCCCAACATTGCAGTGTTGTCTAAATCCATCAATTAATATTTGACTGTGCTGATAGAACATTCATCAGAGCTGACACTCACGTCAATACATCTTCCTGACTCTGAGAAAGGCTCCAGCACACCTGCACATGAGGGATTTTTGACAACACTAGAGGGCATGCTTAGCTACACTTTTTAAATATACAGTAGAATGAATTCATCTGCATTCATGAAAATAACAAATACGTCTCACTGGGTTCTGAGAGGAGAATCATACCTAACAATGACTTGAAGACGTTTGACCGATGAATAGAGATAAAAACAGGAAAATCAAGAAACTTTTTTCTTGTAAATGCCAACAACCCAGCCCGCGTCGGCCTCCTCCCTTTATTCTTCATCCAATTGTAGGGAACTCATCATCAAAAGAGGAAGGATTTCCCTCGCTGTGCTTTCTTAACAGGTTTACTGCACAGTATGAACACCGTGGATCAAGTCAGACATCGCTGACATAACCTGAACTTGTTGTCTACTCTATACAGTAAGCAAGGCTGTTATTTTTGTCTGAAGTGCACCACATGACTGCTATGGTCAGCTGCTGCTAATTTTCATGACTGATGAGTTTTTGTAACAGTGAAGTGACTGGTGATGCCAGTGAGATAGTCAGTAATGCAGCACAGTGGCAGCTAATTGGATCACACTCCTGTTGCAATCAAAGCTACACAGCTGTTTTTTTTTTTCTTTTCTAAAAGACGACATAGAAACTCGTGTTCTGCAAAATGTAATATGCTCAGACTTGTGATATGGCTAATTAAGATCATAATCTTCTTTGGTTTGGGTTCCTTTTTGAAATGTAACACTGCAGTCAGAGCTGCCAATTAGCGTGTGCAGGAGAGGACAGTAAACAATGAGAAGGAAAGTAGTCGCTGGGCCACATGCTTTGAACTCCAGTGTAAAAACATCAGTCCATTCAACAAAAGAAATCAAGATGCCAGACAGAGGGAAAACTTGTGAAAGAACTTAAAGGAACAGGACAACTTTTTGGGAAATACGCTCGATTGTCATCCTCCCCGGAGCCAGACAAGAAGATAGAAACCATTCTCTACTCTGTCCGTGCTTTAGGGAGCTGAGACCCGTAGAGACTGGCTTACTGCTAGTTAGCTTCGTGCAATGAATGGACGTGAGTGAGCTGTGTAGCATCACTCAGACAAAAGTCTAAAGTTCTCTATGAAACATCTATTTATAATTAATACTGGACCTCAAACATGTTTGCTGATGATGAGGGGAGCAACTGCTACTATGGCTGACTTTGTAAGAGAGGATCAGGGGGGATTACCTCTGGACAAACCCAAATCCTGTACCTGATACTTGAACCACATTCTGGAAGCTGAGTGGTCAAGACACGAATCTGCTCATCTGCCCTTATAACATCATTCACTGTGCTAAGCTAACTAGCATTGGTGGATCTCAGCTCCCTAATGCACATAGAGCAGAGAAAGATATCTATGTTTTTGTCTGGCTCTGGGGAGGATGGCAAATAAGCACCCAGAATGTTGGTGTGTTCCTTTCAGCCTACCCAGGTCAGCATGTAGGGAAAAACAATCATTATCTCACTGGTTTATCCCAACAGTGATTGCAGTCATTGCATATTGGGTGGTAGCTGCAGGGTGTATCATCCTGAGCTGTGCAGAGTGGCCAAATAAATCCAGCACTTGATGTGAAGGCAGTCAACCGAGGACAATAGTGTAGCAAGGACAAAAATAGACTAGACAGTGATACTACCCAAAACAAATTGAGAGGCAACGGATCTAAATTCAGGTCCTAAATGTGAAACACAAATATACTTCACAACAAAACAAAGCCAGAAAATGCTTATGAGTGTTTTTCAACATAATTATGCGCCTCGATAGCTATTGGGAAAGAGATTACCGTTTAATTTGAAATGAGGTCGAGTGCAGTGCAGTGTAAAGGCTGTAAGGTCTAACAGGGTCTGATTGTGTTTGGTTATTGTTTTGGCTGAGATTGCAGTCCCTTTTCCCCAAAATACACAATAGGTGCAAATCCCCTGACTTCAACTTTGTGTGATAAAACATTGAGGCATTGCATGTGGTAGATATGGAGGAGTGGAAACTAATAAAAAAAGGAAAATCCTTTAGTTTCGACCCATCTGCCATGGTAAAGAATAAAGATACAAAAGTGTAAAAACTAGAAAGCCTGAAAGCTATAATGGATTGGTCTTTTTTTGCCTTCATATTCTTTTTTTTTTATTATTATTATTTTACAAAATACCTCAGCAGTCAGTCAATATGCTAACTGAAAAAGCTTCCAGTTTCTCAAAAGGAAAAAAAAGGGGCACCAAAGAAATGAAACAATAGAACAAAAAAACGTAGCTTGCTGCAATAAGATCAATGGCAAGACCTGAGAAACAGAAGGTACATTTTAGCAGATGTTGTAGTCCAGTTCTTGTATTTGTCCACAAAAATGTTCATGCTCCACTGAAATATTATCATTTTGAATTTATACAGAAGCTAAAGTTATTATGCTTGCAAAACTGTCGGTCCAGGAGGAGGGAGCTGGAGCACCGGAGCCAGGGATGCAAAAAAGATTTTTTGTTGTTGTTGTTGTTACTACTGGAAGTGTGGGAACATGGGAATGCTGATGGGATAGCGGGCGAGGGTCAAACCAAAGGGTGTGGAAATGGGCAAAAGTCTTTTTGGGATCAATAGCTCTGGGCTGTGAGAGGCACCATTACATGCAGAGGTAAGGCTGGTATTCTGTGACATTTTCTGTTGGACTGGTAAATGTCAGATGGAGCAAGTCAACCCCCCCTCTAATGACATGCCACCGAGACCTACATGGGCCCTTTGTCTCCATCTACCAATTTCCATTAGTTCAGGTGTTCAACAGATATGTCTCAGTGGTGTGTGGCATCTTTGCCAGGACGGCAATCTTCATGGCCTCTGATGCTGCCTCGATTTGCAAAGCCACGAGCGAAATGCTAAACACGCTCATAAAGACGAAGCAACTTTATCTTACTGATGGTAAAGAGGTAAGCAACTTTGAGGACTATTAAATGCTAAATTAAGACTTTTAAAACTTGTCTTTGACTTGGTATTCACAACTTGAGACAGCTAACCTGAAACGTCTCAAGTTCTTGGATGAAACTTTTTCTAGTTATTGAGAGGATATGTTAGTGCCAAAAGAATAGCAACCTAAGTAAGACAGCAGCAGAGAGCCACAACAGCGGCGCAAGCAGATATCAAAAACTTATTATGTGCATTGCTTGCAACCAGAGGAAGTGCAGTGTGAAGACTGAGGAGGTGCGGGGTCTGAGATGACAAGAGCCGTTGAGATGACAGACTGAGAAGACAGAGCTTTAGAGATGAAAGAAAGTATTATAGACAGCCGTGATGCAGTGAGGATGCAGGGGTGTAGTGATCAAAGCAGTCAAAGATCAAAGATGACAGGACAACAGACATATTTCGGGCACTGTACCAAGTTACTGATCACATCACACAACTCACGGACCCTCAAACAGGGGCCACGGCACAAGAGATTACAAAAACCCAAGAGGAAACGTACGTCGGTGTGCCATCCTTAGCTAACTTGTGAGCTGCGTAAACATTAGCTAGAAAGTAAAATTAAATCTCGTCAGGCTTTAGACTAGAAAAGTGGATTTTACAGAGACAGTCAGGGGCTGAGGGAGATCATCAGATGCTTGACTAATGGCAGGGACTTGAACCACTTGATTCCCGCCACAGTAGCTTAAGACTTGCCTGAGGCTAATGTTTAAAACCAGACTTGTTAGTGACCTAAGTGTGTGATGTACTCCAGCCTCCTGCTGCCATGCTAACATTGGCCAGCAGCTACAAAGAACCGATGATACTGATGTGAGGTTTATATCTCTATTTGGCATACACTGGAAAAGACCTGGTGGAAATCTTAAACCCAACCCAGCTGAACCTTTAGCGCAAACGGCTACATCACACATACGCTCTGCTATTCAAGCACGTGCAGTTAACTGACATTCCTCAGGGAACAGATTTTCCCTTTAGTTCATTTTCCTTTGGTTTCAAGGAGAAAAAAAAATTCTTGTACAGTTAAACACCTTGGTTTTCAAGGCTGTCAGAAAAATCCGAACTCACTCCATCATGTCCGCGAGACACACACATAGCATATGCTTTCACAACAATCTCACACACATCCCATGACTGTGATGCATGCTGTTAACACTCCCACTGTGCCTTTTCAGTTGTAGTAAAACAAATAGATCCCTAAAAATAAGCAGCCAGACATGTACACACAAGTATGCTTGTCAGTTATGAATGAAATGGGGGAGAGGGAGTCTCTCTCTCTCTCTCTCTCTCTCTGCCACTCCTTGCCTCCCACCCTTACTCCACTCAGACTATGGTCCTCCCCACTATACCTTTACCTCCATGGCTCTTCTATGAGGCTCCTCATGAATTATTTGTGGCAAGATTGTAGCGATCGCTCATGGCCCATTAAGTAGCGTATGCATGGCTTAACAGCTCAACACTGCGGCAGGGTTGTGCTCCGAGGCCAGCCGTCTGCCCATTCTGAGACACAGCCCCCCTCCGCCGCCCCCCCCCTTCAAATCCATTCCACACTATCTACAGAAACACAAAATTTGACAGCTAAACAACCAAGGATGATGTTTGCTCTACAGCACAGATAAATACAGGTATGAACCTGCTAACTGTAATGACAAGGTTTGCACCAGGAGACATCTTGAGGTCTTAATATGAGCAGCCGTGATGGGCAGGTGGAATGACAACACACACACACACACACACACACACACACACGCACACACACACAGCATGTGAATGACTAGCTGCTTGGCCATCTTGTTCCTCCTTCTCATCCAAAGTCATTGACCGATGATCATCTAGCCACTCTTACACTAATCCCTTGAGTGGGTGGTTAGGAGGACCACACACACACACACACACACACACACACACACACACACACACACACACACACACACACACACACACACACACACACACACCTTGGCCAAATTTAACAGTATCTGCCCTCTAACTCATGCTTGTGGGAAGGCTCAGCAGCTCAGACTGCATTCATATCTTGTCATAAGCTGATTCATAAGAAGATCACCAGTACTATTACAGCAGCGTGAAGCAGAGCTTATCCATCTCCTGTAACAGGAGGAATCTGACAGAACACTGCATGGAGGACACATAACATATGCTCACCTCTCCCTGACATCCCACTTTACCTCAATACGGAATTATGATTCTGGAAATCTAGCTTGCTTTAGGGTGCAGTTTTCTTCTGATTTATTCAACTCAAGTGTCAGGACGTGTGTGTGGATGTGAGGGGTGATGGGGTAGCAGCTTCTGCTCCTTGTCCATCTCTACTTCTTATCCCACATGTGGGAGAAATACCATCGATCATGACTGCAGAAAAGCCCTCTGTAAAATGAGAAATCAAAAAGTGTTGCAACTAAGTCTTTCAAAAACAAGCTGGTAGATACACAATATCTATAAGCTTGCTCTTTAGGACCAGTGGGTCTCACATATGCACTATATCCCATATGAATATATATTGCAGTACTACTGAGGTATTTATTTTCAACCTAGCACCTCCCTATAGCGAGTGCCACGGGTGCTCTGGTTCTTTCCAGTGCACCAGCACAGCCTCGGTCGATTGAAATGATTCTGTTTGCACTGATTAAAGATAGAAACGACACTAGCTGGAGTGTTCATTCTTTTCTGTCTTATGATTAATCACTTTTTTAAAAAATGTGACGAAAACTAGCAGTGGTGGCAGAGTTTCTCTCACAGGAATAATACATGGCCGCCAATACGAGGAAAAACATTGGGACAATAGTTATTTTTTTGTGCCAAAAATACCAAAGCAACTGTAAGCGCTGTGAATAACACAACAATAATAAACCGTTTTTCTTTTAATCTCTAACTTCTAACTTCTAAAATTGAATTGTTGCCAAACTCTTGAGTATCTACTGGCAGGTCAAAATATCAAAATTTAAAATTTGCTACCATTCTGAAATATTTTAAAGCAGAGATGCGTTCGATCTCAACTATCTATATTTGTTCTTTCTCATTCACCCGCTCACCCTGACATGCCGGCATTCTTGCGTTTTCTCTGTAAACCCACGAACATGAACAAAATGTCAGTAAATAAATTGTTTCTTGGCATGATGGTAAGGGTTCTTAACACTTTGTAGGACTGCGTTGATGTTCGTGGGAGAAAGTCATCCTTTCAACCACATCGAGGTCAGTAGCGAGGGCCACCTAAAGAGAAATAGCCTCTTTAAACTGAACGGAAGTGCCACAGCTCTAGAGGGAGCTGTGTTTGCTTCGCCAATTTGTACAGTGATAAAAAAAAAAAAAAAAAATGTATTGCAAACATTTCCTGAAGTGAGCATTTCAGTTTCTATTGGAGAAATAGAATAGAAAATATAGCATGGCAGGTGTTTAAAAAAATACCTTGTATATGTCAAAAGCGGGGATTTGTTCACTTTCCTGAAACCTTTTGTGGCTCAATGGGCTTCCCCCTTTAACGGTGCACCACTGATCCTACATCAGATATATCTTTATCCTCCTTATGGCAGTGATTTGGTCCTACATGAAAGGTTGGCTGAGCTGAGATCTCAGTCCCACAGGCAAGTCAGATACACTCACATACAAACACACAACGATCTGTGACCAGTGCCTTTGGGCGATTTCTACACCGAGAGCTGCTGGAATGTTGAATGAGAGCGAGCTGACATGATCTAAGCTGAAGGAGGCGAGGAGCGGCAAAACCGAGATGAGAGACGGTCCGTCAACTCTGCTCCGCGCTGTCAGTTCTCATGTACTGGTTAACCACCTCTGACGTCTCGGCTTAATATTAACACTGCAATTAAAACATTTACACGCACATATGATCTCATGTGGTCTGTTACAGAAATAGATTTATGACAGACGTGAGCACCTGTGGGATTGATTCCTGTTCAAATCTCACATGCTCCAAAGAGGTCGTAAAAGCAGCCAACGGAGGCGAACGAAAAGACGAGGGGGAGGCTGGAAATCGTACGCGCGCTCGGGAGACGACGACAATCAGGGAGGCCGCAGGAAACGCAGGTGCAGATAAAGTGGGCGGAGCTGGATGGAAAATGACCACAAATGGTGAAAAAGTCAAGTCAAATATTGGAGAAAGCAACCTGGAATACAGATGTGAGTTGAGGTGGTATGTTGTGTTCAAATGTACTGGTGTAGTCAGTGGGACCTACTGGGGGGGGGGGGGTTGTGATGTGTGTCAGTGAGAAAAGAGCTGTGTGGCCTGTCACATGACTAATACTGCTCGGCGGTATCAACACTGCAAGTGTTACGCTCCTTAAAAGTTTTCCCAACAGTTGTTAAACTCCTCCCAGGAATTTTCCAACTCCGTGTCCACGTGAAACGGTTGACCTACTTGGGAAACGTTCTCTGCTGGAGTGAACAGATCCGAGGGCTGCAATGCTGTTGCATGGTCGAGCATCTTAATTAGTTGGGGGGTAAATTTAGGAAAAAAGAAGTTTTTCAGAACTAATTAGAACATCTTTGGTCATGACAGTTTGTGTAACAGCTGAATGTAGACGTCTCTCTCTTAGCCTGCTAGCTGACACAAAGAGCATTTCTGATATTTCTCCAATGAGGTCATGCTTTTGGAGTTTGTTTGGTAGCAAGATTATGCAGAAAGAAACCGACTGATTTCCACCAGGCTTGGTGAAAGGGTGTCGCACGAGCCACGGCACGATCTAGTTTTGATTGTCTGACAGTTGGAACTCCTTTGATATGTTTTTGTTTTGTTTGTTTTTTTAAATATGTTTGAGGCTCAGCTCTTCCACTCCATGTTTCTTGGCTTCCCTCTTTAGTATTTCTCTTTCTTTTGCGTGTTTTGTTCTTCCTGTTGTCTGTTTTTTTCCCTCCCTTTTTTTTTCAAGTGAATCTCCTGCGTCTCGTCAGCCCTCGCGCTCTCCCACCTGTTTCTAGTTGTGTCGTCAGGTTGAGCTGTTGTTAGATCATCTGATCAGTTTGGTTAGTTGTGTCTTGCTATTTTTTTTTTTTTTTTTGTCTGTTGAATGAGTTATTTTGTAAATTTAGTTTAGATTATTTGATAAAATTTGCATTTTTTTCTATTCATCCTGCCTCTGGGTCCATCAGCCATCACCACCGCCGCCACCTAACAAAGTAGAGACCCATTCAGTTTCAGGTGAGATCTGTTCAACATTGTGAAAATAGTCTTTTTCTTATGCCGTGATTGGCTGAGGTAGCCTTAGGGGAGGGGGGCGCCATCTGAGTGCCTTCTACATTTAGTCATGCTATAATTAACACCTGTTCTTTCCCCACTGTTTGGCTACGGGTCAAAATGTCCCCTAAAAAAAGGCATTAAATGAATTTCAATGGAATGAAAGATCTCTTTAGCTGTAATTTTGATCTTGAAATAGGAAATGAGGTGGTGTGATCATTGTCGTATCATTCAGACCGTGTTAAGCGTTCAATGACGAGAGCGTGTGTCGCTATCACGCAAATCTTTCATATCTCTTTTTAGTGAACCGAGTC
The DNA here is from genome assembly GCF_037954235.1 of Aulostomus chinensis. Taxonomy (NCBI): domain Eukaryota; kingdom Metazoa; phylum Chordata; class Actinopteri; order Syngnathiformes; family Aulostomidae; genus Aulostomus; species Aulostomus chinensis. The sequence continues at coordinate 17,103,439 of NC_141339.1, read as the reverse complement.
AAACACTGAAACCCGGCCAACATGGTGGCTCCCTTTGCTGCATACTCCTCTGCCTTCCCTTCCTGCACAGCCACTCATTTGTTACCATTAGCAACGGTTCTCAGGTACCCTAACTCATGGAGTCACGTGACATTAAGGCATCCCTAAGATGGTAAAAGCAGAGAGGCTATAAGGGAAGGGAGGCGATGGAGAAGATGTATCAATTGGAAGTGTGGTGACCCTTCCTGCTTGTTCTCTCTTTCCCTGCCTGGATTGTGTGTGATTTCTTACAGGAAGTCAGGCAGAGAGACACGAGCTTCACTAGGAACGCTGCCTTGAAAAGCTTTTATAGCCAGAAAGCTGCTTTTCTTTGCCCCTTGTTACCTCCACATATGTTTGTTCAGTCTTGTTTTTGGTAAAACATTTCTAATTCACTTTTCTATTTCATTTATTTATTCACTGAAACCCTTTTCTGTATTATTTGTCTGAACCGTGAGCCATTTCTCACCGAAGTTGTAAAATAGAATACAGGCAAGAGGACAACACAAGTCACGTGATCAAGGCCTCTCTGTCTTCAGATGGACGGCAGCCAGAGATTCAAGCTGGTCGAAGATAATTTGAGACCATTCTCCAATAATGGGCATGATACAGATAAGGAGGTGCAGAGTGTGTATCAGCGCTAAAGAAAAGGGATGTTCCTTTGCCTTTCAGACACAAAAGGCTATTGATCACTCCAGCTGGACATTAGCAGCGATCAAAAGCAATGGGTCAGCACTATCCAATATCCAGACGGGTAATCAAATGAAGGGCAGGCTTAATTAAATGACTGATTTCCTTCAACTGTTGAAATTAAAACTGGATAGTGCAGCTCTGATCGATCGTATCAAAAGGAGAAAATGCAGACAGAAACAAAACACAAAAAATATGATCCCAAACCAGTCTGCGTTTAATCTAAAGATATTTAAGGAGTAGTCCTGACTTGAACATTTCCCTCTTGCAGCAGTAATACTCCCTGCTACTTCTCTAGGTCCATAATTTCATCCAACAGCCATTCTTCACTATGTCTGTCGTTTATCAGTTGGTTGGTTTAGTTGTTACTTTGGATCTACAGTAGATCGTAGATCTGTGGATCTACTGTAGATCTGTGGAAATACAGTAGAAAATGACTGTAACGTGAGGGTTTGATACGTGATCGAGAGAGGTGTCTTTCTGAAGCATCAGTTTACTTCTCCACACCTCAAAAACGCCACTTCCTGGTTTTACTACCTCGTTAGGGATCACATGAGCCTTCATCAACCAATCAAAAGTTGGACTGAAGTAAATGTTAGAATCACACAGGCAAATTCAGCAAGCCCTTTTTTTTTTCAGTTTTCAACCATGCTGTTGTATATTTGTAGACATGTAAATAATTGTGAACATAACTGTGCCAGTGATTAACTACATAGACACTTTCGATCTATTTTTATTAAAAATTGCCTAAAATATAGAAAAGTAACTTCACTTGTAAATCTAAAAATAAAAATGGTTGATATCCTTGAGAAAATGTGAGTGTATTTCGATGAAACTGATTGAAGCCATGGGTTGAAAATAAGCAGCTACCTTACTGGTTTTATCATCTTTTATTAAAAGTTGACTTTGGTTTGCTTTTTCATAATCATGTTAAGTGACTTTGACTCTGAAAAGCACGACATAAATTTCCATTATTATTATTGTTATTATTATTATTATCATTAGGCTATAATTTTAATAACCTAAGACCATCAGATGCCTAACCATGATCTACCCACTCCCTAACTGTTAGCTAACCGTTACCTAGCTGCTAGGGAAGTGCTACCTAAATGGATATTGTGTAGCTAATTGTAAAGTGTAACCAGGCCATGCCTTTTACAGAGACAAATCAAGTTCCAGGAGATGGTATGGATCCTGATCTGGATCGGTAACCCAGAAGACCTATTTTTGGTGGTTAAGAAGAAATGTATGAGAGGACTCTGGTGATTTTCATATTCTGATAGCATTGCAGCCTCCATGATAGAGTAAGATGCACAAATTTATTTCAGTCTAACACCTGCATACATATTCAAATGAGGTGCAAAATTGAACAACAAACATTGTACTGTAACTTGATTACTAATTTGTGCCAATATCTGCTGGTCTGTGCGAGCTGGGATATGCTCGTCATTCCGTATACGCTCATTTTCTAAGGGCACGGCTGGCGATAGATTTTGATATGCTGTTTGTTTTAGAAAGGTTAAGGTGTCAGACGCAGAGCTGTTTCTGAATTACCTTTGCAAACACACTGCACATTACGGCGGCTCTCACAGCTCCTTGCATCAAATGTACTGTAGAGAATGTACTCGTGGCACGCTCACACACACAAAATGTGCTGCATCTGGCTTCCTTTTAGAAACAAGCGTACGAGTTAAAATACTAGTATTACAGTATACATCAATAGCGTCTGGTTACTCTGGCCTTTTACTACCTGAAATTTGCTTTCGAGAGAAACAGACAGCCCGGAGAGAAGTCCTCCTTCCCTCTAGTCCAGTTTTGTGGCTGCTCTTCAACAAGAGGAAGGGCCAGATTATGTGCAGATTAAGAAGAAAAGGCTTGACCCAGTTGCTTTTCAAAGAGCACACAACCAAAAAGGACCACGTGCAGGCTGGCATTCATCCAGTGTCAGCACTTGTGTTGTACTGTGTGGGACACTTGAAGCTCATGTTTATTGCTCTTAGAACTATAATTAGCAGGGCTGACTTATTTAAAATGCCTCCCTGACTAACCAACTGATTGAAAATTCTCAGCGTAAATCCCCTTTGTCTGTGTGTGTGTGTGTGTGTGTGTGTGTGTGTGTGTGTGTGTGTTTACTGTCAAATAACCCAAAATAAATACCACTTGCTTGCTTGCAGGTAAGGTGGCATTATGCATTTTTCAAGCCCTGAAGATAACACAAGAATGGAGGTGAGAGCCAAGTCAGCACACAAGGAGGAAAAGAGGAGGAAGAGGGAGGAGGCGGTGGAGGGATGGAGGGAGGGGAGGGGGGGTAGACAGAGATAGAGAGCGGAGGCAGTGGAGATAACCGCCAAGAAAAGTGGCGTAGAGCGGGCAAGGGGAGGAGAGAATAGAGAGAAGTGACAGTGTGATGTAGTGACAGAGGAAGTGGAAGGAGGTGAGAGGGAGCGAAAGTGGCAAGACAAAGACACAAAGAAAATGTACTAGAGGTAGAAAAGACCTGGGGAGTGACAGGAGAGTGAAAGGAGGGGAGTGAGAGGGAATGAGACCCAGGAGGTAAACTAATCACTGAGCACGCAATGCAATTTTCTGGCTCTGTGCCTCCACTCCAACGTACTCTTCCCTCCTTCGCTCTCACTCCCTTCCACCCACCATGCATCCCCTCCACGTCTCGGGGGCTCTTTTTACTATTCTGCTCACAAACACTGTCTCCCGCTCCTCTATCTATCAGGCTATACCATTTCAGTTCACCCCTCTCCTCCTCTTTAGTACTGCCCCAGTAATCCCCTCCAGCTCCTAAAAATGGATCGAGCCACTATGGTTATCAGCATTAAAAATGAAGGCAGTTTGAATGGTTGGGTTACACTGATGCTGTTTAAATCAGTCTTAGTATACGGTGCGTGTGATATCCTCATAATGCAGTATGACAAGGTGGATAATGGGAAAATACAACAAAAAGCAAGAAGAAGGAAGCAAAAATGAAAGCAAGCAGCATCTGTGTGACTGTGTGTAGCTTCCCCCGAGGTGACGGCATTTAGGAGCCATTTGATACCGCTGCAGTAAAGGTTTGAAATGTTCAGTCTCGCTCCCGAGAGCGTCGGCGCTGCCTGCCTGCCTCACTATTTTGCAGCGCCTTGATGATGATGATAGATGTTCGTTCCAGACATGCAAATAAAGGAGGCGGCTCCCCAGAACTGAGCACATGCTCTCACTCAGGCGCACACACCAGCACGTGTGTATGTTTGACTATGATCAAGCCATCCCATGATATATTCATTTTTCTCTTTTGGTAATATGCCCTCAGGAAAATGCAAAAAAAGCTTTTGAGCACACACACGCACACACACATGCACACACACACACACACACACACAGCAGCCTCAAAAGTGGTTTGTTTCTCAAGCGCACTGTCTGGAGCGATTAGCAACATGCTAATTTGAACGATGGAAGCTGCTCAGTCTGAGAATGTATGAGAGGAAAGTGAGCTGGCTCATTATTGACGTGCAGTATATGTCACCTCATCCATCATAAGTGACACCGCTGTCACTACTGAGGCTAATAAGGACACTCTTATACTCTCTCTCTCTTTCTATCTCTCTTTCTCTTTCTCTTTCTCTCTCTCTCCCTCTCTCTCACACGTGCATACACAATTGCAAAGGACATACAGTCTTACAAGATCAATTTAATCAAGCTTATCAAATTTTTAGTCTTTGAAAATTGAATCAGCATGGACATTTTCTCCATTGCTGTCTGCGACACACACACACACACACACACACACACACACACACACACACACACACACACACACACACACACTTGTTCTGTATTTCTATCTTGAAGGATCCTCACTGACACAATGTATTCTTTAGCCCCTTACCCCGACTCTAACCTAACCCTCACCCTAACTGGTTTATTCCTGACTACAACTTTCAACAAAACCTCATAAATGTCATTCTGCCACATTAAGACCAGTTGTTGGTCCCCATGAGGACAAACTCATCCATGTATTTATTCTGAGTAGGCTAGATTATTGTAATGGTGTCTTTACAGGTCTCAGTAAAAAATCAATCAAGCACCTGCAGCTCATCCAAAATGCTGCTGCCAGAGTCCTGACCAACAGTAAGAAAATGGACCACATTACACCTGTCCTTAAATCACTGCACTGGCTCCCTGTGTGTCAAAGGATTGAGTTCAAAATCCTGTTACTGGTCTATTAGTCACTGAATGGGCTTGGGCCTAAATACATGTCAGAGCTGCTGACTGGGTATGAAGCATCCAGACCCCTCAGGTCGTCAGGGACAGGTCTACTCAGCGTCCCCAGGGTCAGAACCAAGCAGGGTGAAGCTGCTTTCAGCTTCTGTGGTCCACACCTGTGGAACACACTCCCTGAACCTCTGAGGGGGGCACAAACTGTCGGCTCATTTAAATCAGGGCTGAAAACACTGCTGTTTACTGCAGCCTTCTTATAGTGTATTGATTTGGGATTGATCTGGGTGATTTGGATCTAATATTGATTTGTCTGCTGTCAAATTGATTTTAAACTGTTTTATTGATTTTAAATGACATCTGAATATTAATATAATTAATTCACGAATTTGTTTCAATTCTCTCTTTACCTCTGTAAAGCACTATGAATTGCCCAGTGTATGAATGGTGCTATACAAATAAATTTGCCTTGCCTTGCCTTGTGGTGAGTGATTCCCAAAAAAAGGGTCCGAATAAGATTAATGAAATACCACAAAAAATATTAGCAAGGTAACAAACACCAAATGTGCATGCGTGCGCACATACACACATGCACACACACACACACACACACACACACACACGCGCACAAACAAACATGTTTTTTGTCCTCGTTATGTAGCATTGTAGCATTGATTAGCCTTTACATTTTCATCTCATGCCATGAATAGAAATCACCCATCAAACATCTATAGACATCCGAATAGGTAACCTCCCTTCCTTTGAAGTGAAAAAATGGAAAATGATACACACACACACACACACACACACACACACACACACACACACACACACACACACAGACATATCACATTTTTACACCAGGCTTCACACCACCAGTCTGTGTCACTATGGGAAAGCCCCGAGGCCCACGCTAACCTGAGGGGATCCAGTGACACAAAGCATATGTGTGAGCCTGCGACTGCTAGTCAGTGAAAGGCCCACAGAAGAAAAGCTGTTGTGACAGATCAAAATATCAGCCTGCCAGGCGCGGGGAAGGGAAGCGAGGATAAAAGAGGAAGGCAGAAAGAGAGAAAAGGCACATTAAGTGGCCACCGTATAAACTATTGCAGAGATGCCTGAGCTGCGAGGGGGTTCTTTGAGGTCACAGACAGGCAGCAGTGCAGCAGGGATGCACAGCAGACTAAAAGAGATACGGTTACTGGCGATGAGGCAAAATTAAGAGTCATCAGAGTTTCCTTAGGGAACACACAAACACACACACACACACACACACACACACACACACATTCGGATGCTGTGTTTGTGAAGAGGTATCACAATTATGCTGACCTTGACCATCACACAACATACCTCAAGTTATCCCGAAACCCAATAACCTGAAAACATCTATTTGATGATGTCTCTGATATGGAATAATCTAAATGTAAAATTGCCCTCTCTCTCTCTCTCTCTCTCTCTCTCCCTCTCTCTGTCTCTCTCTCTGTCTCTCTCATACATACTCACAAACTCTCTTCCGCCCATTCCAGCATTTTCCATCTCACAAAACAGCTTCCTCCCATCACCAAAACATTGGCTACCACAATATGATGTAAATCCTCAGAGACAGAAGCCTGGATTCATGGTGTCAGCTTTTCCAGCTCTTAAACACACACACGCACGCACGCACGCACGCACGGTCACACAAACACACACACACGCACGGTCACACAAACACATACGCACGGTCACACAAACACACACACACACGCACGCACGGTCACACAAACACACACACATGCACACACACAAGGATGAGAGCACCCTGGGCCTAGCTAGATGGAAGGTAGAGGGAAAAAGAGATGGGGGGTGGGACAGATCAATAAAGGTATCCTGGGAACTGTTCTATTCCTCCTTTCTTCCAACAATGTATGCAGGGAAGATGGGACGCTGTCTTGTCTCACTCTGAAGGGGATTCAGCAGAGTAAATGAGGCAGGCGCAAACATGCTTTATACAGTGTTACCTGTCATTTTAATACAAGTTTTGTGTGTGTGTGTGTGTCTGTGTGTGTCTGTGTGTGTTTCTGTGTGCGCATGCAGCTATATTTCCATGTCTGTGCCTCAGGGTGAAGAATGAAGGGCTGTGATGCGTGATAAGATACACACAGTGCGTTTAATAAACAGTACACCTGCTGTGGTGTGTATGATTGACAAAATAACAAGAGGGGCGGGTGTTATATGTAACCGTTTAAAGTGATGCAGACAGGGCATCAGAAACACCATGACAGCTACAAACTTGCATTTAAAGATGTAAACCTGCAGGAGTTCATGCGCTGGTTCAATGTGATGCAAGAAGTCTTGTTCTCATGCACAACGCTACAACACTAATAGCATGCACAATCAAGCAACAGCTAAAACGTGTGTTTTGATGAGCGGATAGCCTGTTAACCTCCCTTAGCATTGTCATCAGCAGTACAGATCGAACAATGTAACTCATGAATTAGCATACTCGAATGGCCTTGGCTTCATATCTAAGTTCACTGTTATAAATAAAACAATTTACAGCATTTTTGAGAATTAAAATAATAGATAATACCCTGAATTTATAACGAAACTTTCAAGAGGCCTGAGGTAGTTATGTCAGGATAATTAAACAAACACTTTCAATTTAATTCAAACGGACTGTGAATAAGCAGAACGGTGCTTTTTAAGTCCCTCTTCCGAGCTCTGGGCCTCTGTTCCTGAGCTCCATAATCAGAGCTGACTGGCAGGAAATTCATGCTAGCTTGTAGTTCAGTAGCTCAGAATGGCACCGACATTGAGCCAGAGGTTGAAAGAAGAGAGGAAAAGGAAGTTTATTGGGGAAACTAAGGAGAAAACGAGACCCTTACTTACTGCTAGTAGCTCAGTCAGTGTAATGCTTGCTGTTAGCAACAGCAGGTTTTTTTTACAAACCGCGGTGAGTCCAGATCAGCAGTCCCGGAGGAACTTGTCACATTAAGTTACATAATGCTTTCGTCTTCATGTCTCAGATTTGCTGTCAAAATCAGGCGGTTTGTATCACGTGATGCTACAGTAGTGTGGTACTCTGCCAATTCTCAGATTTATGTATTTGAAGGTGCCTGTATTTTACCGTCTTATATCACCAGAGGTCACTGCTGTTCGGCAAATCTTCAAAATGCAGGGAGCAGCATGACTCTGGCAGTAGAGTGGCTGACTAGTAACTGAAGGGGTGCTAGTTTGATCCCTGCTTCCCCTGGAGACCACGTCGGAGGGTCCTTGTGCCCACTCCTGATGAGCAGCTCGGCTCTGAGTGGAGGCCTGTGTGTGTGAATGGGTGAATGAGGCAATATTGTACAGTATTTTGAGTCTGGTTGAGGTGGAAATTGCTATATAAAAAAATAAATGAGGTTCATTTTCAACACGTGTGTTGTGGTTATCTGTCATCTTTGTATTTCCAGCCTGAGCAGAGCCTTTTTAGTTTTAGTTTCAACTGATTGTCTCCCTCTGGGACATCCAGTCTCGAGATCACTATCAGGTAATCTATCCTAAATCGTGATTTCACAGTGGCACGCTATGTTTCGCCAAAGATAGTCTCCATGCTTAGTCACCACAGTTAAAAAAAAACAAAACACGGTGACTCACTCTCGGGGGATTTAAATTTTTCATTCAGCAATTTAGTTTCATGTCTACAAAGCTTTGTTTAAACAGTGTCATGTTTTAAAGTCAACATGGTTTTCCATTCATGCGTACCCTACACTTAAAACAACACACTGGTAAGTGTGAATGGAGCCCCCCCCCCTTCCATTAATGCTTTTTCCATGTCATGTGACATGATGATGATGCACAGGATGGCCATTACAGAGCACTTTGAGCGTGGGTGAGAGAGAGAAAGAGAGAGAGAGAGAGAGGGAGACTTTGTGTTTGTCTGAATGAATTTAATGAGTGTGTCTGTGTGTGCACATTGGGGCTGAGTGCATGAAACAGAAGACAGTAAGCAGTAAGTAATGGTGACAATGTAATGTGTGTGTGTGTGTGTGTGTGTGTATATATATATATATATATATATATATATATATATATATATATATATATATATATATATATATGTCTTTTGTGTGGTGGCCCTTTAACAAAAACATGTGGTTCTCTCACTCAAGCTACATTAAATATGTGACTCTCCATATAAATCCACAGTAGACGGTGAAAAGACGAGGCTCATGTAAATCCTCATAACATCTCACAGATTTACGAGATGAATGAGATAATTCGGCCCGTTCCTTTCAGGCCTCATGTAACTGCATACGTGGTGTACCCTTTCAACAACACCACAACAATTCTTTGAAGCTGGAGTGAGAGGGAGTAGATGATGACTCCTGGGAGATGCTAAGTGATGGTAACTGGACTCCAACATGTTGCAGTCTGGGAAATCTCCTGATGAATTGGAAGGAGAGAGAGGGCAGTGGAGGAGGAGGAGGAAGAGGAGGAAGAGGGATGGGAATAAAGACGAGAGAAAACCAAGCTCTAATGTACAGGCAGGGTGCCAAGGGGTCCATTTCATTCACAAAACCCCCAAGCATGTCAACCCCCCTCCCTGCTATACAATGTGCTCCAACACAGGAAAGGAGGGGATGGAAGGCTAAATACAGCATCTCTCTCTCGCTCGCTCTCGCTCTCTCTCTTTCAATACCCGAGCTTTCTATTTATATATTCTCAACATCAGTGCCATTCATTTTATAAGATTACTCTTTCTGAGAATATCAATGATATCAGTGTTTTAGAATAATTGTGAAGTTGTTTTGTATTACGGGTTTTTGCACAGTTGGGGGGGGGGGGGGTTGCAACTAGGCAAAAATGTGGGGACCTTCCAAATAAATTGGATACCCTGTAATAATTGAATATTCATGAAAATGTGATTATTATCGGTTATTTAAAAGGGGACATTGTTTGGTTTTTTTTCCATCCGAAATTTAAAAGCATTTTTGTGTTTATTAATTAATTTGCAACTCTCATTATTATAATTGAAGTATGACATACCTGCATTCCTCCTCATTATTTTAGTTGAAAGACATTCGACATTTTTCCCCAATATGCCAGTATTTGAGCTCATGGTTTTGGCAGAAATCAACAAAATTGTTTACATATCTTTGTATTTTGTGTTTGAAAACAAGTTTATTCCATTTTGACAGAAGCACCCGTAGACGTGGTGAATCTGAGAAAAAGTCACGTTTCTCTTTAATCTAGTCATCGTTTCTCATCAGCGATGATGAGAAAAGACGACTTGAGCAAAGCTGAGCTGATGTAAATGTCGGCCATCCAGTCGATGGTGATTTAAGAAAACCAGCAATATAACAATGACGTACCAATATGAACTGCGGGATAGGCTCCAGCCCCCCCCCCCCCCACGCAACCCTTAACAGGATAAGCAGTAGAAAATGGATGGATGGTACCAATATTATTTTGTGTCACTGATAATTATTGTCCATACCCAAGTATCTTTGTCTCATCAGTAGTATTTGTGGTATTATTGTATTAAAGTATAAAATAGTTCCCTCATTTGTATCTCCCGTTCAATAACCATGGGCAGTTCTAATGAGAATGACAGTTTAGAATGCAAAATAAGCTTTTTTTTCAAGGAAATTTATTAAAATATATACGTACATGTACCTCAACCCTAACTGCCCCTTTTATAGATTTTGACTGCTACCTGGGATTGTTATTAACCGCTCCAGACAAACAATGCACTATCTGGCTGAAATTGCTGGCTGGGGTCGTTTGAGTCAGACGAACTGTCTGGTTTGACAAAACAAACAAACAAACAAACAAAAGGAAAAAAAAAACAAAAAAAAAACAACCCAGCGTAGTTATACCTTACAGCTCTTTGTCTGAGACATAGATGACCTTTCTTCTGCTCCCAAACACCATGCAGCCTTCTCCATCTTACAAAGCACAGCGTAGAGCGTGAGACATGACTGGACCGGCAAAATGGTCGAGGAAACACAACTCAGAGGAGGGAATAAAATGCCAAAGATACGCCAAAGACATTGCAGAAATACCTATCATACGCCTACATGTTCACTTAACTGCATTTCCTCATTTTAACAATCTGAGAAACCGTTTTTGTCCCCATGCTACCATCCCTAGTTAACTGGACTTTAGTCTGCTGTGCATCTCTTAAATGCGTATGAATGTGATTTTTTTTTTTTTAAATGTGAGAGCTAAAAGTAGTCACAGATTTTCTCACAGGATAAGAAGTTAAGGGTGGGTGAACAACCAAAAAGGAACAGGCATAGAGGAAAAAAAAACAAAACAAAACTGCAGGATTTTGTGATTCTTAAGCAGCAGCTTAGAGCACAGTTGTAGGAGTTGGTGGTGATGTATGGAGAAAAAGGGGAAGAGCAGGGAGAGAAAGTAGGACAGAGATGTGTGGGCCTGACTCTGGAAGGACGATGGCTCTAATCAGAAGAGAGCAGCTGCTTTCTCTCAGGGAGGACAAGCAAAACCATACTAATGCTTTAACATCAAGGGGGGAAATCTAACACACGCTGGCAGCAAATGCTTTGGAAAACCATCCCATTTGACCGCCGCCCTACACCCTCATCGTCACACATATCAACAGCTGCCTTCTAGTAGCCACAGAATGGCTAGCTAGCAACTGGAAAATGAGAGAGTGAGATGACATTCAAATATATCGAAAAGAAGAAATATCACATTGCAGTTGTATGACTCCGTGACTGTGCCTGTCACAGTGACCTTTGACCCCAACCAAACTTTTCCCTTCGCTTTCAAATCCGGGTAGTTGTTTTTCGTCCAAGCCCCTCCTGACATATCATGATCACGTGAGGTGACGGTGACCTTTGACCACTCAAATCTTTTTCAGTTTAATTTGTGAGCCATTTGGGGCAGATTAAAGGACATTTTTCTCAAGGTGTTCCTCAGATATTATGTTAATATGAGGTGACCTTGACCTTTGACCCAGGATCAATAAACTATACTCCTTTAGTCTAAGTAGACAATTTTGCTGAAGTTGAGAAATCACATTCATGGGAATGTTACAGAAATTGCATACATGTCAGGGGAGAGTGACCTTGCGACCTTGGTCTTCTGAAAAATAGAATCGCCCCTGTTCATCTTCAAGTCTTAGTGGATGTTTGTGCCAAATTTAAAGAAATTCCTTGAGGTGTATCAATGCACATTGCATGGCGGCGTCCGTGTTGGCAGTGGTCGCACTGGCTTACAACAAAAACACAGAAAGTGAACGTGCTAGTGTGAGTACATATTTCTGTATTCTATCCCTGTTTTAAACAAGGCCACGCTGGTATTTTTGTTCTGCTCCGCGTCTCTGACATCTTTGCTGAATGACAATAAAAGGAATCTTGAATCTTGTGTTCCTGAGATAAAACGTCATGCCTCCAGCCCACCTTTACTGCCGACTAGGGACGGATACGAGCCCCATGAGTGACTTTAAACCTTTGTTTTCAGCCTAAATTGAACTGAAATCTCAGACTTTTGTGGAGGGAAGTGGCCAGTAGTGCCAGTCGTAGTTCCAGCATAGAATGAGTATAGTTCCGGGGACATGCCGGGGTCACCAAAGTGTTGTACTCCACTAGACAACACGCATCCACCTTTGAACCCTTGTCCTTCCTCCCGTCTCACAGACCTGGCCGTCCCTCCTTTGTCTCCTCACTGGTAACAATGAGCAGTTTCACAGTGATTTCCACTGATTTGCATCATTGCTGAGATAAAATGATGACAAAGATATACCTTTTATGTCGAACCCGATGGGATGTCTGAACAGACCTGAACAGACTGATGAGAAGGAATTATCGTGATAATCGTACTGTCATATCATAAAAATTTCAGGATGTTTGTGAGGTTCTCGAAACTGTCTGGAAAGGTGATGAACATCCAGAAGGTTTACAGAAAATCTGAATTTCTTTCGGCTGTGACAGTGCTGCAGAAGATGTAATGGTGGTGGTGGTGTTGGGGGGGCGGTACCGTTTTGCTTATTTTATGGTGACATTGCATCATTACAGATGGCACATTTGGGAGATAAACAGAATGTTCCCAAATTGTCTCCTGTAGAATAAAGATTTTAGTCGGGGTCTGACTGAGTTAAGTCAGTGTGGAGACAAGACTTTAAACTCTCCACACGCCAAATAAAATCCTCCAAGTCGCTGTAACCACCACTAACCAGTACCATATTAGTCATAACTGGTTATTAGTTGCAAAGTCAAGCTGCTCCAGAATCAACGGTCTAAGGAACAGAGTGTGTCATGTCATGCTGGTACAGATCGTGAAGGCCCTCCAGCAAATTGTGTCGTGGTTTGGTGCAGAATTTGATTTCATTTAATTTCTGGCAAATTAAAACCAAAAAAACAACAAAAAAAAACAGCAGATGCCTCCTAGAAATGATAACAAATTGTGCCTAGTGGGGGATGAATAATGAAGTCCATTTTAAATATTTTTATAGTGCAAAAATGGTTGACTACAAAGTTTTCAACTTACTCAGTTTTCAGTTGGACTATATGATAAAATGACACTTTCCCCCATGTTAAAGGAAAACAACCTACGGGAGTGTGTGTTCTGATACGCCCAAGAACGAACCACACCGAATGTAGTCATCATTCACCATCTGTTATGTACCAGACAACTGTTTGTGTCAGATGTTCTGAAGGAGTTATGTTCTCTAATTTATGGAGGATTACATTCGCTGGTTGTCATACAAACCTGTAGTATGACTTTACTTTCTCACCAAACATTTTTACGGATAAATTGTTTTTTTTTAATCGTAAAGAGGATGATATTTATGAACAACATTCAATAAAAATGTCAAGATTCGTGAGCCTTTCCTCTTTGTCGTGACAGTCCACCTCTTCGCACACGTGCGGAATATCAAGATGCTGATGAGAAGCATCACTACACAGGTGTTCCGTGTGGTGGCCTCACAAGCTGGCATGTCAAATCGACAGATTGCTGCAGCTGTAAATGTTCATTTTTCAACAATAAGCCGCCTCATACGACGGTTCCAGCAGTTTGACACCGCAGCCAATCGACTGCATGCTGGCAGAGGACTAATCACAGCGCTGGTTCAGGATGGGGACGGTCGAAGCTGCTGCATCTGCTGCATGTGCGACTGTGTGCACATGTGCTTCCGATGAAGCAGAGAGGTTTGAATAAGCACAGAATCTCAGATGGTTCACAACGCCCTGAGTGAAGCTGGCTCATCAGAGGCCTGCCTGCTGTCCAGCGTAGGAACCAACCAGAGGTTGGATTCCAAAAAATCCAACCCGAATATTCAGTCATTACACGAACCTTATCCAATTCAATATCGTAACTTGAAATAATACTGGAATGGAATATTAGCGTGCATGTGAAGCAGTTGTGGTGTCATTTGTCTGACAGCGTAATAACGCTCGGCCTCGTGTCGCTAGGTTGCGCACACTTATTTTTCTGGAAGCTAAAATCTCCCTTGATATGTTTCCTATGAAATGTCTTCTGGATGTTCTGGATCACGTGTTCGCATCCCTGAGAATATCTGAAAATTCTGCAAAGCTTCTGAATGAGAAAACACTCATCAGGCCTGAATCAAGACTGTCATTCATTCTACATACACAAAATGTTTAAATGAGGCTGTTATACGAATCAGACTTTTATTTACTATATTTCTCGTCAGCCTCTTCTCGTGTGTCTTTTTTTTTCTTTTTTCTCGAACGATTCTTCAGCCTTATTTTGTCACCAGTGTCTCTTTATATGGATACCTTTGCATTGCAAAACTAAACATCTGGGAGAGGATAATTAGCTTAGTTTAGTTTGTGTTTGCATACTTATGTGTTTTCACCCAGGTCACCTCCCTAATTCACAACAGACCACATCAAATGGTTGCATCTCAAATCTGTGACACACTTTCATCAAAGGCAGCACACAAGAGAGAGAGAGAGAGAGAGATCTCCTCAGAAGGTTCAATATGTTACGGTCGGGTTGCCTTCCTACAGCAGGCTTGGATATATGCAGGACTATAAAGCGCATGCCGTGACACAAAAACTCTGAAAGAAAAGCCACAAAACAACACGTACAGTCTGAGGCTAAATGTAGCTCAAAATAGAGGCTTTTATGAAGGAATATCCTCCATCAGCTACGTGAGAGAAAATGACGCTCAGGGATTTCACAGAGCTTCTTCTTATTTTCTTAGATTTGCTTTCTTGGCAAAGTATCTGTGTGTGTGTCAAGAGTGCAGACAACGCAGAGTTGACTTCAAACGGTCTTGTCCCATTGAAAACACATCACAGCGAGCCAGCTCTACCTTTGAAGCATCCTGGATAGAGCATGCTCAGTGGCGCCCGGTCAATAAGTCATTAGTGGAGGCTTCAATGGCAGTTGCTCACCTTGTGAGGCTGTGCACTGACCCAGAGTCAGAGGCAAGACGACCGGCTTACTGCCCGGAGTATGACTGACAGAGCTGAAGAAGATATGTTGAAGAATGGTGTCTAACCTGTTGTTTTAAGTGCATTACTGTCATTTTAAAAATAAGGGGTTGACATCTGCTAATTGTTGGTTTATTCAGTTGAACGCTGCAGGAACACTCATGCCAACATTTAAGAGCTGGCTAAAATAAGTTTCACAAGTACGCACCTAGCATGTAACGCTATTGCGCTGCATTTAGTCTCCATCTTCTGACTGTGACTGCTGTTACAAAAACAAACAAAAAAACAAAATGTCATCGTGTGTTCAGACTCCAGTGTAGCCAAGTTATTCTCCATTGTCACTAACTCAGCTGTTAGTCCTTGAATACATGAATAAATAGTTTTGCTTTACATGGTTTGATATCATAATTTGATTCATTTGGTCTGACAAGATTTGGTATATCTATATCTCTATATCTCTTCCGCTTATCCTGTTAAGGGTCGCGGGGGGGCTGGAGCCTATCCCAGCTGCCTTCAGGTGAGAGGCGGGGTTCACCCTGGACAGGTCACCAGTCCCTCACAGGGCCAACACATAGAGACAGACAACCATTCACACTCACACTCACACCTACGGTCAATTTAGAGTATCAATCAGCCTCGTCCCCTCTTGATGTCTTTGGACTGTGGGAGGAAGCTGGAGTACCAGAGAGAACCCAGCAGGATCAGGGAGAACATGCAGACTCCACACAGAAAGATCCTGTGCTGGAGCCAGGGCTCGAAACTGGAACCTTCTTGCTGTGAGGCGCCAGTGCTGACCACTGCACGGCTGTGCCACTCTCATGACCCTTAACAGGAGAAGCGGTAGAAAAAGAATGGATGGATGGATAAACACATATATACACATATACTGTATATCTATAAACCCACTGAAGCATTCATGTAAAAACCTCTGATGCATCCATTAACGAACACGGCCATCTTTTCTAACCTTCTGTCTGCCCCTGTGAAATCCTCACAATTCCAAGTGCAACTGAAGGCCACAGACTGAATAAATAACTCAACTCTACTACCAAGAAGGGAAAAGCTTGAATCAGGTCAAGTAAAGATATGTAGACATTGTAAAACGATGTGAAGGCAAGTTTTAAAAGTAAAACTCACAGCCAGATCAGTAGGCGTTTATAAGGTCTGCAGCCGGAGATCAAAACCCCCATGCACTATGCATGGGGAGACGCTTCAGGAAGTCTCTTTTATGGCTCTCCTTGTTCTTACCCACTCTGAACATGTCTGTAATTTATTTTTTCCTTAAGTCTCTCATTCCTCGTCATTCCTATTCCCTTTTTTTTTTTGTCAAGGTCTTTAAAGAAAGACAGGAGAAACATCTTTGTGACAGCATACAAATTCTGCGCATTGTAGATGAACACACGGACATTAAATATAAATCGGAGCTTGTAGCCATGGCCCAGACACTTTGTTCAGGAAGTATGTTCTATAAGAAGGTTTTGTGCACATTCTTTAAGAGCTCTGATACATTTTGCCATGTTTTTTTTTTTTTTGCATTTACTAACACGGACAAAGCTGTGGTGAATTCATGTCGCGTCCTTTATGAATGAACGTTCTGAACCCGTGTCTTTCATATCTTATTTAATTAGCTCTTCAAACATAAGGCAATTCACTAAATGCTGCTTCTGCCAATATGAATTACTATTGGATGATGCAACAATGGAACACATTAGTGGCCCTTTTTCATCATAACAGGCAGCATTGGCTTGAACCTCTCCACAACTTGGCAGTCAGATGACTGCTGACAGACGACGTGTTTGTAGTCCACTAAACTTCAGTGTTGCTAAGCCAAGTTGAGTGATGCTGGTGTTATGTTTACTCATTCTTTATTTTTGCGAGTAGCAGCTTATTAGTTAAAACTTTCTCCAATTAATGCAACAGCGGTGTAGTGTTGTGCATCTAACAAGATTCAGCTCTGAAATGGAGCCTTAGCTTCTTGCGACCTGCATGAATAGGTTTGAGGAGATTTCACTAACAGGGTTTTAATTTCCCTTTCATGTTATAAAATGTGCCTATTTTGTTGTTGTGTGACTTTGTATCATGCGTTGTGTAGAGAGTTCAACAATAGAGTTGATGCTCATACAAAGAGGGCTAGAACCAGGGGCAGTGGCATCGTGCATCTGCATCGACGTCCGCAGCACAGCACCACCTGCTGGCCGCTGTTACAATTTTGGCTTTATGAATGCTCTAAAACTCTTCCGTTTCAGAATTGAAAGTGACATTTTTGGAAGATAAAGACTTGAATCTTATTTGAAAATGTCATTTTGGGCTGTGGATAAATATTTTTTTGAATATTTTTCTGATAAGATTATAAAAGCAATATTTCACCACAAAACTCGAACTTGGTTCGGGTACTTGCTCATAGACATCTTGAGTTCATGAAAATTATTTTTCTTTTGTGCTTGACTTCGTGATGAATCAGAAAATGCTAATTGGCATATTTGGTGCTGGAAGCTACAGGAGACTGATGATTATTGGACAGCAAAACTATACAATGAGCAGAACTAGTAAACTGGGAGCCGGTCACGTCGGGTGGTGATCAGAGCCAAGGCCGTTTCAGTTAGTAAGTGTGTAGTAGAAGACGAAGATGAAGGGCATGTGGTCCCTCTGAAATGTGGCCGAATCTTTAAAAAAAAACACCAAAAAAACCCAAAATTGGAATGAAAAAAAGGAGAGGAGAAAATTATTCATTAATCTATAACTTTTTTTTGGCAAGTTAATTACAGCTTCATTACGAGAACGGAGTCTCATCCAACAAAATGTGAACCAGAAAATTAAAGTTGGATTATTAAAAAGTTATCAAGTGTGTTACATATCATGGCATCTCCCTGGATCAGTGTACCGTTTCCTCCCAGGTACTGCGTGTACTACTTCCAGAGCTTGTGCCATAAGTCCACCATCCTCCCTCTATCCCCGGATTCCTCCGTCCCTTGTCAGTCTCCCGTCTCCACCAGGCCGTGTGAGAGATTCTCTAATTTCCAGGGAGAGGAAGTGGATTGGCTCGGTTGCGGTGCAGCCTGGTGCTTCCACCATAGGCTCCTTTACCCAGTTCTCAGGGGACCTGCCTGTAAACTTAACCACACCTGACAGTCAAAAAGGAAAAGGGAGGGTGGGTAATGGAGGGAGGAGCCCAAAAATACTCTAAGTGGTTCTGTCGCAAGATATTCGTGTGTACCCTCCACCTATTAGCTCTGGTTTCACAGTACTTTTGGAAATAAATCATACAGCTCATGCATGCCTGTTACTCTTACATTAATACAGGGCATGCCCAGTGTTAATAGGACCTCTCAAAATGGATAAAATTATTCAAACCAAGTGTCTCAAGCACTATGCCAATAAATGTTGCAATACTTCCCACACTTTCATGATTCAGTGGAACAAAGGGAGCAATAACTAGCATCAAAGTATAGTCTATGTGTTTGATAAATTTAGTATTTCTTTCCTAAAGCTGTAGGGGTTAAATTAAAGAGACAAAGGCACTTGGTATTGGAACTGGTGCTGGGCTCTGCTCAGAAATTCCTTGATAGTTTTTTTTTTTGTCTTTTTTTTTCTGGATGTTGAGGGGCTGCATTCTCAGCCATCACTTCAACCAACCCAATGGTTTGTCACCCATGAAAAAAAGAAGCATATTTGATTCAAATGGTTCCCAGAGGAGGAATCCCACTGACTTTTAGGCTTTACTTTGTGACCCAATCTACAAAAAGTTGCGTGGATACGAATCGTACTCGATTAATTTGTCTAAAGGACAGACAGACAGGAATTATTTTCCTGCAAACGCCTTCATGACTTCAGTGTCAGGTCAATATTCAAATGTGTGTAACCCTCAAGTTCATCACTAAATACCCAGCAAACTATTGATCTCTCTACCATCCACAGCTGCCTTTGTGCAAATTAGCATATCTTAGCACTTAGCATGCTAATAGGCGGTGGGCTATTGAGTGCTACAGGTATGATGAATTTTGTTGTTGGCCAACCCAGGAGTTAGCATCACTTCGTATTTCCGTAACTAAAAGGATTGGACTATTGTTGAAAATCCGCTCTGTGGTACCAAATGAACACCATTTTTTGACTTTTAAAGCAGAAAAATCCAGTTGTTAGGAATATTAAGCTGACATTATACTTAAAAATGACATTTGTCCCTGATAACCTCAGTAACGTTGTTTAGCTGCCCTGTTAGCAATCAGTGATACATAAAGAGCCATGAAATTATTATTTTATACATGTGAACAAAAACAAAATCTTAAGTTTGTGTTAACCTTATTTTAGGTGTGTAACATAAAATCTTTTAAAATAAACAACCTCATAAAGCAACTGGATGTTCAACAGTGTTATCTTATATAAATACTGATATTAGCATTTGGCGGGGGGGGGGGGGGCCGCACAAGGACACTTATGTCTGGAAAAGAAGTTTCTCTGTCTTCTGCTTAAAGGTAGAAATAATCAGACACATCTTATACAACCCTAGAATCCACCCACCGTGACTCTCCAGTAAGTTGAGTGGACACCTGCTGGGTGGCATGTTGGAGTGACATCATCTGAAGAGGGCTCAGAATGCCCCCGCACTTGGGCCTCAGCAGGAGGGTTTGTGCTTGCAAAGGGATGCTATGGTTACTACTTTCTTTAGAGTTTTGTGTGTCTGTTTCTAATGATCATTGGAGAGGAATTAAGTGGCAAGATGCAAGGTGTGTGTGTGTGTGTGTGTGTGTGTGACAACACTGACAAAGAGAGAGGCGGTTGTCTGCATGCAATAGATCTACAAAACAAGCACTGTCTTACATTTTAGATTCTTAGGGACTCCCCTCCTCCCACCTCAATCTCTCCATGCACAACGTTCATATCTCTGTTGGCTCACTGATTCTACACCTTATGCAAAGCCTGCGAAACAGCGAGTACCTCTGAGATGAGATGGTAACAAAGGTTGGGATACTGTGGGAATACAGACCACGACGCCATCTGTAAGACAGGGGATGTTATATCGGTGTCTATGAAATCTACCGCAGAACCTTGTAATCAACACGATGTCGCTCGAAACCGAACTCCAATCCAGAAAGGAAACAGTGAGCGATGGGATTTAGCAACCGAAACTCCGCGGCAGCCAGACCACCAGAATCCAACAAGCATGTGCTGATTGTCATCTAACACTTAATCTTGACTTGCTGCTGTGTTTGAATACTGGGTCAACAGCTGGATGAGGGAGGGGAGTGTGTGTGTGTGTGTGTGTGTGTGTGTGGGAGGGGACTAACATCTGCATTGGGGTGAGTTTCGACGGTGGACGGGGGCTTGGTTTTGGCACAAGCCTTGAAGAACGACAGCGCCGAGGCTGAGTTAGAAAGTCCTCAGTCTCCTTCTTTCTCGCAACCTGGTGACTAAAATCTCTCAGGGGAGCAGTCATTCTCAGCCCACTCGTTGCCATGGCGATTAAACGTCAATCAAGAGATGGCGGGGTTCTCTGAATTAGATTTTACACCCACATGTGCTGGCGCTCAGTCTCACACTCGCCTTATTCAAAGGGAAAGGACAACAGCAAATAAACATAAACATTATGTAGGTGGAGATCATGAAGCAGGTCATAAAAATCATCCAAGCCAAATGGATTTTTTTTCATTTTACACCGCAGGAATAAAGCATTTGAATTTTTGTGTTCAATTTATTTTACCTTTTTATTAAAAATATTTTCACTCATTACTGGTCTGCTCCCCCCCTCCCTCTCTATATTCCTTCTCCAGTATTTTGCATGTCCTCGCCCTCCATCCCCCTCCTCCTCCTCCTCCTCCTTCTTTTGTTTCTGTGGCTCAGACAGTGCTGCTACGTCTCAGTGGGGCTGAGTGAAAGTGACCTCACAATCGACTGATAATACAACTGTCATCGCCTGCAGTCCTCGGAGGCCCACCAGGGTAGGTCTGTGAGAGCGAGCAGAGGAATGAGACAAAGATGGGGAGAGAGAGAGAGAGAATAAAAAAAAGGACAATTCAAGCCCAAAATTTAAGGAAAAGATGGTAAAGTGGTCGTCCGAGGGATCCGTAGCATAGCAGACAAGGCTAGTGAGACAGAACTTATGTCAGTGGGTGAGCCAGAGCTGAGTGTGTTGCAGAGGCAGACTGCTCAGACTAGCGTGAGTCACCGAGGTCGTCCAGTGACAAGGCTGCACGCTGTAGCATCACGGTCAGCAGGTCAGACAGGTGGATGGCTGTGAACGGACAATGTTTTCTACCTCACCGGACAGAACAAGGGACACACGGGTGCCCTTGCCATGACGTTCTCTAAAATATCTCCATTTTCACCTTAACAAACGCGCTGTTTGATGTTGTCTTCACTACATCATTCCCTCTTAGCGATGTGGATCAAGACCGTTCAAAGTCTGACCATTGACTGCATGTAGGAATGGCAGTCCGGTGTACTGCCTGGAAGAAAGTACTGCGACTTTTCAATCTCAATCTAACCGCCCTTGACAGGTGACACAGTATCAACTATGGGCAACATTTCATCATGGCGTTAGTAGAAAATATCAGCATTACATTTACCTCATGAGCAAAACCTATGTGCAGTTGCAATTTTCTATAGGAGACTGTGAGTCCCAGAGCAAAGCAACAGATGTACGAATGTAACTACAGTCAAGCGCTGTGTGTTTCTGGAGGATTCTACGAGAGGGAACAGTTGCATAGCCCTTTTGGATTGGGACTCTTATTCTGAAAAGCATATCTGACACAGTGAAACAGAAATGACATATACAGTACAGACACTTTGTCTGCTGATTTCAAAACTTTCCTCCGCTGTTTTTCACTAATTTACCGTCACGTCCACACTGCCACCACCGTTTGTTTGAGTATCACATCTTGCAGGGGTTTAGCATTTATTTCTGAGGAGGTGCACAGAGGAAGGAGAAGGCAGCCATCATGCACTAACACGTGAGTTAAAAGCAGCCTAAAGAGCCTGAAGTTCTGGTGGAGAACAAAACTAGATGAAATTCGAAACATTTTTAATTCATCAGGTCACCAAAAAAACTTCAAAAGAATGCTAATGTTGCTGTGAGTCTACTGATGTGCGTGTAAATATCAAGTGTTGCGTTGTTGCACTGCCCTAATTGCAGGAAGTCTATCAATACCGCCGATGCTATAAATACCCATGCAGATAGATCTATCTATCTTTTAGCAACCCATTATCTGAGTTCGTCTTGGATTCTTGCAACGCTTGGTTTAGTCACGTATATGGTATGTATTTGAATAATACATACTTGTGAAATTAGGTAGAGGGAGCAGGAGAGATTAAGGGGAGGGGAGAGAGAAGGGGGGAGGCATTGCGTTCACTCTGTTCTATGCATGGCTGGAGCTGAGTGTGAACTGTGTTTAAATGAGAGCAGAGTGCTGCCAGTGGGTCAGCCGGGCTCTTCCTCATTAACCCGGCTGGGGCTGAACGTCAGCTAAACATCCGGAAGACAATGACTAAAATCAGGTTGATGTGTGGAGTTCAGCAGACGTGTTGGTCACAAGAAGGAGTTTGCAAAAGTTCTTGCTACTACGGAGCTGTAGCATCCACGGCGGCAGCGGCATCGTCTCCCTCCTTTGGTTCCTGTGTCTCGTTCACGGCGCCGTTAGATTGCAGGTGCTTCCGACCTCACCCAGATCATCTGAATTGCAGTCATGTTCTTGCCTCTTCTTACTTCTAACATGGAACCACTTCTTTTTTGTAGTTTTTCTGTTTAGATGTTTAATTGTAGTTGGCAAACAGCTTTCATGCGCTTCATTATGAATGATAAATGGATTATAAATGTCCATGGTGATGAACAGGTTTGGTCCAACATCCAGGTAGTGTGTTTCCAGGTCCATTCCGGTTTACCAGATTTTTTTTTTAGTCCTATTTAAGTTAAATCCTGCGTAGAGGGAGGAGAAACGTCATCTATAAGAACAGCCATGGTTCTTCAGTTACAACACAACAGATTCAGCCTTCGCTGACACAATCTCCGTCCAACCGACGGCTGACTCTGCAGAAAAAAAAGATCCCCTCAGAATCTTTTCAGCAGCTTCATTGAGTCTAGTAATTTTTCACTATTGAAGTTTTGAGTCAAATCAAATTCAGAAGTATTGAGTTAAAAACACACAAAACCACTTTACATTCCAAAAGACAGTGTTCATTCACGTTTATTTTGAAAATTTCTTTTACACTGCGGTTATGTTAAATTTCAGTAATTCTTGAAAAATGACGTGTCAGATTTTTTTTTTTTGTGTAATTCTGATGGGCAGATGTTGTGTAAAGAGCTAATTAAAACTGCAGACGGAGTTCAGCGGGGAATAATTAATTGCATTATTACTGTACCGCCAGATGATCTACTTAATAATTGTCACTGTAGAACAAATTAATTTGAAAAGTCTCTGGGAAAAAGAAGAAGAAGCAGAAGACGGAGCTGCTGGTGTTTTCACAACTCCATAATCAATGTACACAGCGGCACTTTCTTAGGATCCCTTTGTCCTCTCTTCGTCTTTCTCTGCTTCAGTCAAACACACACACACACACACACACACACACACACACACACACACACACACACACACAAAATAAATTAAGATAAAACAAAACAAAACAAAACAAAACAAAACAGTGGGCGGCACGGTGGTGCAGTGGTCAGCACTGTCGCCACACAGCCAGAAGGTTCCAGGTTCGAGCCCCAGCTCAGGCACTGGATCTCTCTGTGTAGAGTCTCCATGTTCTCCCTGTTCCTGTGTGGGTTCTCTCTGGTACTCCAGCTTCCTCCCACAGTCCAAAGGCACCAAGAGGGGACGAGGCTGATTGATACTCTAAACTGGCCGTAGGTGTGAGTGTACTGCGCTGATGGCAGCTGAGATTGGTTTTAAGTTGTGTTAAATAGCATCCAAACAAAAGAAAATGTTCACATCTTGTAGATATTAGATTCTACATCTTCCATACATATATTTTTTAAAACTGACAACTGACAACGAAAACCCACCTTTCTCTTTTATATGAGGCACGTCGATAAGTCGTTGGACATTTTCAGAAAATGTCAAGTCATCATGGGCTGCACGGTGATGCAGTGGTTAGCACTGTGGCCTCACAGCCATTCGGTTCTGGGTTCGAGTCCCGTCTCGCGCGTGGGATCTTTCTGTGTGGAGTTTGCATGTTCTCTCTGGTACTCCGGCTTCCTCCCACCGTCCAAAGACATCAAGAGGGGACGAGGCTGATTGATACTCTAAATTGACTGTAGGTGTGACTGTGAGTGTGAATGGTTGTTCGTCTCTGTATGTTGGCCCTGTGATGGACTGGCGACCTGTCCAGGGTGAACCCTGCCTCTCGCCTGTAGATGCTGGGACAGGCTCCAGCCCCCCCCCCCCCCCCCCCGCAACCCTTACTAGTAAGGAATAAGTGGAAGACGATGGATGGATGGGTCAGCTCATAATTTTTTTTGGGTGAGTTAATTTCTCAGCGTCTTTGGGCGAGCACATTTGTAAACGAAACCTCATACTTCAAATCCACCGTAACTATTATCACGCCTGAAATTTTCAAGGAATGCAATGTAACGTTCCCCTCGAATGAATGAAAATGCTTCTTGTTTAGAAATGCAGATCTGCAGTTTCAATGATCATAGCCCGGAGTCGTCCACCCCCCCCCCATCTTGAATTGCCCCCCAAATGAAACGCATTCTTGCTCGGTCCACTCTCCACCCCACCACC
The DNA here is from genome assembly GCF_037954235.1 of Aulostomus chinensis. Lineage (NCBI taxonomy): Eukaryota > Metazoa > Chordata > Actinopteri > Syngnathiformes > Aulostomidae > Aulostomus > Aulostomus chinensis. Next base: position 17,078,403 of record NC_141339.1, on the reverse strand, counting down.
AAGATTCGTGACAGCAGGCCCAAGGACTGGTTGCATAATTCTGGCAACGGACGTACAAACAGATTAACATACATCCTTGAAGATGTGACTTCTTTGGTGGAGGATATAAGCTCGCATCATCCTCAAAAGAAATCTTCATCCAGGATTTATGTCTTCTTTCGGTTCCGGCTCTGCAAAACTCGAAAATGATATTACGAGAGTAAGAAAACATCCGTGTCTGTGTTAGCGCATGTCCAAAAAAATAAATAAAATAAAAATCCTCTGGTGTGAAAGCTTGGTAGGACAACATATTCTCATGAAACACTCGTATGATATCGGACGAAAAGTTATGCGCACTTGAGAAGCAAAAAGTACCCGTCATTCCTTTTGTTCCCACTGGGGAATACAGTAACACAGAATTTGAGGAAAATGTTGGGTTTAGGCAAAAAAAAAAAAAACTCAGTCAGGGTTAATAAGAGATCATGGTTTTGGTCAATAAAGTAATAAAAGTCTCGCTAAAATCAATTTAATCACCAGGGGAATCGTTATAGATGCCTCCTTGTTCATAATTATTTCGTTTAGAAGTGATCGTTTATAGTGGATTACCTTCCCTAGGTATAAATACTTAAGAGGGAATGTGAAGTGATAGGAAGCTACCTTAAAATCCTTTAAATTTGAGCTTTCCACTGAAGATACAAGCATAAACTGATCAAGGGGGAGGGGGGGGGGGGTATTATGCATGCTGCCAGCCTGTGGAGCACGACAGAGCTGTTGTTTGTTACATTTGCTTGTCTTCAAAAAAAACAGAGATTTGTGCCCAGTGGGGAGGTAAGGGAGAGGAGAGCTTGGCAATGCCAAGAAAAAAGAAAAAAAAAAAAGACCAGACAAAGACCATTGTAGGCTCTCCCGTGGGATGAAAAAAAACAATCAAACGCAAAAAAAAAACAAAAACCAAAAATAAAACAAACAAAAAAAACCTTCTGTCTCTTTCTTGGTCATAAATGTTTTGGGAAAACCCTCAAAGTCCTGTGTCGAAAACACAAATCAAAAAAACTCAAATAAGTCCAAGATGAGACACTCAGACCTTTTAGATAGTTTGATTTTGTACTCCCAGGAACTTCCTTTCTCCTCACTGCAAATAAAAAGGTTTTTGGGAAGGGTTGTGGGGGGGGGGGGGGGGGGGGGCATTCAGATAAATGCTAAGCTTATTTCAAAAGGCTCTGTGATTAAACATCCCGCTAATCTTGGCCCGTTCTACATAAAATTCCACCGAGCATAGATCCATTGGTGGCAAAAAATGTGAGCGGAGGCAAATAGAGACTTCGGGGATGCTGTCAATATTGGGGTCAAAAAAAAAAAAAAAAGACGTATGAGGAAATGTGTTTCTCATGTCACAGCCCATTGTGGTTAAAATGTGTAAATATACCGTACGGGCAATGACAGAAAGAGACAGTGTAACGACTGTTAAATTCCATGCGCTAGAGGTCCGCAAGAACACACCATGCACATTTTTAATTTCAAATGAAACAACATAAAATACGGCAATAACAAGCGAGATGCTGCTCTATTTGTTGTTCGTCTCAGATCCATACGGAGGCAAGGGAATCGCAGCAGCAGTTTGTGAACTGTTATGTCCCTTAAAGGAACACTGGACTAATCCACTCAGACACGGTGGCTGAAAATATCTCTCTGACTCCATTTCATCCTGACACCACAGTGGAGGAACTATCAAGTGGAACAATATTTATCCACACGCTGGACCCACACCGGCTAATCATATTGTACATATATTTGCTTTCCATACGGAATCATGTATGGTTGTACACAATGAGAATTTAGCCCGAATTGACATCAGGGCAGGAAAAAAAAAATTGAAACTGTAATATATATAGCATTCCTCTGCAATTCAAAATCAACACACTGACACACTATGTTTTTCATTTTTATTTTTGTCATGGTGAATTGCAGTTAAATTGTCTTGAAATATGTGTTTTTATCTGATGTTGTCAGGTGCTCTTCATTTTGCTTTTCCTTGGTCAAGTTATTATTTTCATCATATGTAGCCGTCCTCATCCTGTTTTTGTGCAGTCAAGGTTCACTTGACTAAAAGTCTGAGCACTCCGATCTCATCTGAGTGAAACTGTGAATAGTTTTGGATTATCGCTAATTCATTTGAGTTTTGTTGTCGTCAACAAAATCTTTTAAAGCTTTTAAAGTTTTTACCCAATTTTGATTTTAGTCAATGTGATTATTATTAGATTGAGTCTGACTTTAGTGTTTAGTCACAAAAAAACAAACAAAGTGACTCCTGTTTCGAAATCTACAACATTTAAAAAGCAAGACAGATTATTTACCCCCATCAAGCTAGCAGAGAGCTAACCAACATTAGTCGCCTAAACTGCTGTCACAAATTTTGCCCGTAAAATGGGACATATTGTTCAGAGTGTGAAGCATAGCATGTGAAATTACCTGGATAACTATTTAAATATAATCTATCTGGCACTGGCAACGCTCAGAGGAGTTTGCTAGAGCTAGGTAGTGTTGAATTAGCAGCTAGCGGGTAGCTTGTATAGAAACGTCACCACATGCACTGCCACCATCTTGCATGACAAGAAGATGAAAACTGTGTGAGCTCATTTGGCAAGGGCTTAGCATGACTGCATCAAGGCAGCAGATTTAGTTTTTTTTACGACGGCAGCAACACCGCGCCATGTCCTCCTGCAGTCGTGGAACGTTAGCGCATCATGTTTTACACTGTACCATATGAGATGAGTCAAGAGCCTCTCGACACAACATAAGGCAAACGAACATTCACACCTTCGAGGCATGTGCTCACACACGCACTTGCGATTGTACACTGACATTTGCACATGCACAGTATGAGTTAGAGGCAGGTGGTCGATGATGAATAGTAACTGGGGGAATGTCAGACAAGTGTTGTGAGTGAGCTTACTTTACTTTTGATGCAAACTTTGCAAAATGACACCTCACAGGCCACTGTATGCAATTTCACTCGGTGTGCAAATATACCGGGAGCGCAAACACAGCAGAAACAATTCAACAAAGAAAGAGACATGTCGCCAAAAAAATGGAGAAGAAGACGGAGGTAAAGGGTTGTGAAAAGAGCAACTGGGGAAAAAAAAAAGAACTGTCTAAGATTCAACATTTTGAAGGCCACTTTTCATTGGACGCACTCGTTGTCTGGCCTGAAGGAGTAGCAATGTGTAGCTGATGACCTCTCTACCTCAATACTTTAAGTTCACCCTCAAGAACCCATTTTAGCAGCTGGGGCTTGACACATTTACCTGAAGAGTACAGGATACAATCAAGAATGGAGACGCCGACGAAGCAGTGATGGACTGCTGAGAGGGAGGCCTGAATATGTGCTGTCCTAAATATATGAGGACGCCTTTCACATTATGTGGGACAGATCGCTTTCTCCTCTGTTAGGGATCAGACTGTAAGGAACAGGACACATGCATTCAACTAGAATTATTATGCCACCGCCAGCCACTTCAGTTGCAGTTGACATTCATCTTTGTCCAGACTCATAACATACACACATGTACTGCACACTTTTAACGATAATGGCAACTTTTGAGGATTTTTCATCCTACCAGGAACCACACAAGAGGATAGATCCAAGCAGACCACTAGTTCGCTTAGCACCATGAATGGTAGTGGAGGGGAAGGTAAGCACGCTTCTGTCAAAAGTTATCTAATAAACTTTGCCTGTATTGATACAAGTAAATTTGTGCACAATATTTATCATGAAATAATTTAAAATTGCCAGACATATAGTTAAGGATCATCCATCCGTCCATACATTGTCTTCTGTTTATTCCTATTAAGGGCCGCGGGGGGGGGGGGGGGGGGGGGGGGGCTGGAGCCTCTCCCAGCGGCTTCAGGCAAGAGGCGGGGTTCACCCTGGACAGGTCGCCAGTTAGTTAAGGATCACATAATTGGAATTGCTGTCCTAACTGGGTGCAACCTCAGAACCAAACAACAAAAAAACAAAATTAGGCAAGTGGCTCCTACTACGAATCATAGTTGACTTTGTAAGAGAGGAACTAAGATCTGGAACCCTTTGACTGATTTATGCTAAGACTTACCATCCACTACCATTGATTGAGCCAAGCTAACTAGCATCCAGCCAATGGAGAGGAGAGAGGAGAGAAAAAGATAACAGTCTTCTTGTCAGGCTTTGGGTAGAATGGTGAACAAGTGTTCCTCCTCTTTTAAAGGAGCGTTTTTGGTAAAATAGGACTTGTTTTTACTGAATATTAAATATTGAAATTGATATAAATGTCAATATAATTTATCAGATCATGAGTACTTAATTAGATTATGATTACTGATCAAGAAAAGCTAAATCATTATGTGTAATCTTGCGCTACAAATAAAGCCCTGACGCAATATTAACTAGTTATGACAACAGAAAAAGTTGTTTTTTTGTTTTGTTTTTTTGTTTTTTTTTACATGCGAACGCCTTAAAAAGAAAATTAAATAATGTTATCGCCTACTTTAAGTTCCTACTGTATGTAAATCCTCAGTTTGTCTCTGTTGGCTACGGATTAAAAGAAACAATAGTTAATTGACCAACTGACTAAATGAATTCAACTACCCACCAACCACCTTACATAAACTGTTAAAGAGATTCACTGTGTAATCAAAAAGGAAGACAACTGTAAGATTTGAATAAAAAAAAAAAGAAATCAGGGAGCTAGACAGTCGACAAGAGCCTGTTGTGTTGCTGGTATTTACTGCTTCATTCTGCCTTGTTAATATTTATGTTTGTTTCTTCCAAGTTAATGTTTTATTTCTGAGAAAAGCCACAGCTTGTGTTTTGACTTTGTCAGCATTTGCAAGGTTTTTGAGTCATTTCTTTCTCATTGTCGGATTTAACACCCCGCTTAGTTACCTTAGACATAATGCACACTTTGCACAACAGCTCTTACATTTTTGAAAGGAGTGCGCTCTTCTGACTCTGCAGGCAGCATATCTTCATAGTCCTCATTTTCTCAGAGAGGGTAACAGCTCACTACACAGGGTATCACCATGCAAATATGAGAATGAGAAGAGATAACTGTGAAACCCCTTTGAGTGTGACACTGTGAGAGTGAGAGAACTAACGGGGCTGTTTAATTATTTATGAGCAGAGATTGTCTGTTTATCAAACTGACGCTCGGAGCGTCAACTATGATTAGACTCAAACAATGGGAGTCTTCTCTGAGCACTGCTGATGCAGCTTCCAAGACGCCACATAGATAGGATGAAGACACAGATACCATCAAATAGAGCTCTGTGCCTTTAATTATCATCTTAGGACCAATTTCGGTTTTGGCCCTCACGTCTTCAAAAGGCTGCTTGAAGGCAAAATCTTGGTTTCAGGTAAGTTAAGGGTTTGAAGGTCTGAAATGGCTTTATGGTACAAATTTGTGCCAGTCTGAAACCTCTGCATCAATATTTTCGATAGTAACTTCAAAGGGTTTGCCAGTTCGGATTGATTTCAGTGTAAGAAAGTTGACTTTTGCTCAGATTTCTGATGGATCTATGACTAGAATTCGTTAAAAGTTAAGCTTCATTAATGCAGCCTTTTCCAAAAATGTTCCAGCATCTTTTACGAGAATTCACGTGTGAATGGGAGCCACCTTAACGCCATGTAACATTAGATCGCAGTGAGTCTGACGTGAATGAAAGCAGCTAAATTAATAGGAAGGGCGCGCAAACGGTTAAACCTGTGTGATGAAAGACTGCGATATTTTAATCAATGACTTATTTTAGCACCTTGAGGTTTAAGAGCCTGTGTGCATGTATGTGTGTGTGTGCACGCGTGTGTGTGCATGTGTGTGTGATTCTTATCTCGTTCGACTGCTAAACTAACTCAAGCTCATGCAGCTTGAATCATTACGATTGGCATTAGCGAGCTCAAAGGTCTCCATCATAACAGAACAAAAACAAACCACTATGGGAGGACAGTGACAGCGGGAAGCATTTTGAAAAACGCTTATCAATTCGAGGCTAAAGCTGTCCAACAAGCCCCGTGGCTCATGTGACCAGTTTGGAGGTGGATGAGGAGACGCCGGACCGGTGCCGGCATGTCACGTGTGAACAGACACGAGACAGGAAAGTTCCACTGCAGCTTTGAGTGGTGAAAAGCATGCCTGGCATTTACTGGGAACTATGCGTAAAAGAGGCTTTAGCCTGCTGAAATTTTTTATTGATATGAGTGAGGCAATAATGGTCATTAGCTTAATGTACTCTAAGTTCTCCTGGTGTGCCCCAAAATACATACATCCATAATACTAAAGACTATGAGCATTTTAACTGAATTCTCCCCTTTCCTCCAACTCCCACCTTCTAATTACCCTCACATTGTGGTCCCTGTCACTTTGAACTCTTATTACTGGTCTGTGAACGGTGCTAACAGCCAACTACTGTTTTTCTCGTGACAGCTAGGAGTGAGAGTGCAGTACATACAGCATTTCAAGCTTCCACACCAAGACCCTCAGCAAAGGTGCCCTGACAAAATGTCAAGAGACAACGATACAGTAACAAATATGAGATTGCTTGCTAGCTTCCTACCTGCAATCACCAATGTGCTGCTTGCTGCTGTCTGATGTTTGAGAGGCCCTCTAAGATGAGTGCTCTTATATATGCTGGGCTCTTTTTTTAACCCCTTGTACCAACCAGAGTGTACAGTCTGATCTGGTGTCAGTGCAAACAAATTTTTTTTAGTAATTCATTATGGCAACTTTTGACTTTTGTAGGCCAATTAAAAAAAACTTAAACTAATGTATAGAGCAGTGTATTACTGACGGTGTCTTGGAAAATAATTGCATATTTACACCTTGATTTTTAATGTTTCAGTGTTGGACTTTTTTTTAATCTCTTCCTGTTTTATTTTGTAGTTCTGCCCCGGTTGTGTTGACGTTGGCTTGACTTCCTTTGATTTTTCCGCTCTTTTTTGATTGCATGCCGGGCCTTAATGGGTCTCAGCTGTGTCTTGTTGGTGATGAACCTCCCGTTTGTTCCCTGGAGTTTCATTGTGTTTCCTACGACTATTCATTTTATATCTATTTCATTTTTCTTTGGTTGCCTCATCACTGGATTTTCCATATTTTCTCAACCTGGACCTTTACATGGATTTCACACTGCCTGTTCACCTCCTGGGCTGTCGCCGCTACCAGATTTGATCCTTGTTGTTAATTATCACTTTATGTTCAAGACCTGCACCTGAGTTTGGTGTCGCAACACCTGAAACTCTCGACCTTTCTATCTTCTAAATCTACATCCGATTTTTAATTTTTGTAACAGTCACCTCATATCTCAGGACTCGCAGCTCTTGAGGGAAAACCTGTGTTCTTCTACTTCACTCTGGACATGTAGCCGTGAGTATGTTTGCATGGTGTCAGAATAGATTGGATTCATTTGTCAGTCTGATTAAAACTGGACTTTTAAGATTCAAACTTGAAGCACTTTGCCGTCCTTACAAAGGCTTTCCCTCCGGTCTAAATTCTTGCTTGGGTTGTACATCGCTTTGGGCAAAAGTGTCTGCAGAATAAAATTGTAGAAATAAACTCGTTGGTCTGACTGAAATCTTACAAATCAATGTTTTCAAAGTCCAACTAACAGACTTAGATCCTGCAGGTAGGGATCGGTGTTCTGAGGCGTGCACATGCTTTAAACAGGCGTCAGCTGTCTGTGCATGTTTCAAAGATCCTGCTGAGATATTAACCCAGGAGCTGAACAGCCCGAAAACCCTTTCACAGCACAGGAAGACTTGAATTCAACACTAATATCAAGATTGTATTTCTAAATAATACTTCTAACTTCTCACTGTTGGATGCATCTGATATTGGTTTGCTTTATTTTGAGTGTCGAACTGCATGAATTGCAGATCCAGGCATCGAAAGGAGGGGCATAACAGTCAATTGACAGGTTTCCCGTGCGGACATTTTGTCAAAGAGAGATGAACTAAAGCATAGTAGAAAAAGATGGGTGATACGGCAGGATGAAGGAACCAGGGATAGAAGAGAAGAAGAGGAGGAGGAGGAGGAGGAGCTGTGCAGTTGTACTGGGGCAGGAGCCAGATGCTCCAGTTTCCTTGACAGAAATGGAGGTCAAGTGCAGCTTTATGAGAAGGCAACATAGGGAGAGGGAGAGACATAAAGAGAAAGATGGAGGGCAAAGATGTGCCATGATGACTTTAACTAGCAGTGAGGGATACGGCATTAGAGCTGGCACGGCCGAGAGTTCCCAGTCCTTCAAACTTTAGATAATAAGGAGAGGATAAGACAGGGTAGAGTAAGATTAGGATGGATGGAGGGAGATAAAAGGCTTTGTGAGGAGCCTAAGAACATGAATATGTGTAAGTGATGAGGGGAGGGGGTGGGGGGGATAAAAATAAAAACATATGTTAACTTTGTAGGGAGGACAGATGGTAATATGGTGGCTGGAGCTTATAAGGAGTACTAAAGAATCTACAAGGAGAACACATGATGATCTCAAATAGGACTACTGGGAGTGGAGGCCTCACTTTATGCTGGAGACAGCGACATGTAAGTGTATATTAGGGATATGGCTATTAGGCTAGGGAGTCCAGCTGAAAAATAGCCTTTTGTGCACGCATTTTAAGCCACAGTGGGCTTAGGTAATGAGTCTTAGTGATGTGCGTCACTTTTCTTGTGACGGCTCCAAAGGAAAAAGCGGCTCAATGGCAGACGTAGATTTTAGTGCGTGGGCAGCTTTGGGGAGGTTTGAGAGTTTCAATCATGCAGCCACTTTTTAATTGCCAACAGACACACGTGCCAATGCGCAAACAACAAGACTTCAAAGTCAATAAATCCTCCATCATTACAAGTTCCACAAGCTCGCCGGCTACAGCACAATTGTAGCAAGGCATGTAAACATGCTACGATACACAGAGGAAAACGGAAAATATGGATGTACACAATTTTTTTAGGATGAGACTGGATTAACTTCAGCTTTTGCTTAAGTACCATGAAAACAAAAAGATAAATCCAATTACGCATTAGCCTCCCTGCTAATGCTTTCTAACTTAGTCCGACTGTGGCACTCAATCTACATAAGAAAATTGTGCTTATTCTAAACAATGCAGGGTAAGAAATCTAGTTTGCAATGGCTTATCGGGTGAGAAGTTCCTTAACTCCCTATGTACACAGTCTTGTACCTTTTGCCTTTTTCTTGGTTTTCCTGACGTGCCGAATCAAATATCTTGTGGTGAGGGTTCCCTCTCTCGTCTGTTAACTTAGCACTAGCCGTAAAACCTTTTATCAAAGGAATGCCTGACACATCAATGGGGGAAATGAATGGGAAATGTACTTGTTAAACTGTTCTCAGTATGCATCTTTGGACATTACCATAACAATATCAGGTTTTAGGCTCATTTTTGGTGTTCTCATGGGATTCTTCTTGACACTTTAAAGAATCATTTAAGTCTGACTTTTACCCTGCTTGTTCTCATAGTTTCGGTAAATGAAAGGTGTGACTTCAATTCAAACGTCATATAGACACAGTCCGAACTCTTGCACACGACTGAAAAATGAAAGTAAGAAATATGAGGCATATTTATTCCTATGCACTCCAGGGGTGGAGTTTCTTCTTGCAGAGAGAGAGAGAGAGAGGAGGGGGAGAGGGAGAGGAAGAGAGAGAGAGAGAGAGAGAGAGAGGGGGGCTGCAGGGGAGTTCATTGTCCATTTGCTGCACCACCTCTCTCTGATCTGAGCGCCTAAAGAAACAGGACATGGAAATGTAGAATTCTGCCAAGGTGTGTGTTTCTGTGTCTGTGAGCAAGAAAAAAGGGCTGCGATGTGAGACTGCATATAAGGAGGTAATTCTTAAAAAAAAAAAAAAAAAAAGGAGCCACTCTCTTCTCCCCTGAGGTGTGGTTTGTGTATGTGTACGCCTGCACACATTCTGTATGTGATATGCATGCAAATGTGTCTCTGGTAACCCATCTGCCTCTGTGCTTAATATTCCCTCATGTGCGCCGGCGTGTCTCTGTCTGTTGACCGGTGTTGCGAGGCAGCATGGATGTAACATCAGGGGCCTTCAGGCTTCTACTACAAAATATCATTTTGCTCCGGAGGCAGGCCAAAGACAGTTAAATCAAGAATCATCACAGGCTGTTTATCCACATTCATTCATGCTGCACTGAATGTAAGAGCTCTCTGCAGTAACGGCGGGTGTTATCGCCTGTGGAAATAGGTTTGCAATCAGCTAACATGTTAGCTACTCATCTGTTTAGGATTTTACCATCAAGGCAAGGTCAGAAATCCCCCTCTTGTCTACCACCTCGTTGATTAACTGTTTAATCGTACATCTGTCTGTTCAAATCAAACATGTTGCAAATTCACTCTAATTCAATAACCCATCTTGAACTCAATGACTCCCCCTTTTTTCCCCTCTCTCTCTCTTCCTCTTCCTCTTCCTCTTCATACTAACTGAGCCTCATATTTTGCTGTCATTTATGTCTTTCTGGGTCTTTACCCCCTGCGGTGACACGTTCCCAAGAAAGCCACCTCTTCTTGCATTTTGAAAGGCTCCTCTGTCACATAATTGGGGGTTTGCTTGGTGCACTGGTGTTAAAGTTTTGTCCCCTGTTATCAGTGGTAATGAGAAAATGACTGGTGCGACGCTGCCTGTAAACACAGTTAGATGTGCACCTTAATAAAGTGGTTCCTGTTTGTAGCAGTTTTCATCTTCCGTAATATGAAAATAGACTGTACTTAGGTGAATGTTGGTGCATCATTTTCAAGTTGAAAAGAACATCCCTCACGTTTAAATCCTTGATGAATAAGGTCACACAATGCTCATGAAACTCATTGCTGCCAGTGTGGTGATTGCATTGCAAGCTTTGAACAGTTTATCCACTGTTTTACAGCTGAAAGTCTGAACAAGGAAGCAGACCACAACTGGAATGGTTACTTCCTGTTAGCGCTGTGCTAACTTGAATATGGCTGAATACTTTAATCATGCAGCTCTCATGGACTTCAAAAAGATTATTGGACTAAATTGCTTAAATTGGGATAGTAAAAACAGTCATTTTACAGCGGTTAGATGATGCTCAGAACACTTTACATTCAGTTTTACTGCAGAAACAGTAAAAGCGGAGGCTAAGGCTGGGATGATGATTCCTCCAGTTGGCTCTCTGCTAACATAAATGTGGAATGTAATTTCTGGGGCTTTTGAAGAGTTCACAAATGTTGTAGGACACAATCGTCTGTGGTAAAAAGTCATTTTGTGCTGGTTGTGATAGTTAAGAACAATTTATCAAATGTTTTACAGTACCAACAGTACAGCGTGGTCTCGCCCCTATTTGTCAAAGGCCGACGTTAGGTCAACTCCCCCTGACGTCCACAGCCAACATTGAAGGTACCCCCTCTGTGTCACTTGGCAATGTAGAGGGCAATCCAATAAATTTGAATGCAAATCCCTCAACTTTGGAGTTTGACGAAAGGGGATTAGCCATCCAGGCCACACGGTCTCTGCCCTATTCCCTAACCCTAACTAGTCAAAGAAAATATTAATACTGAGTCCTGCATTTCAGGTTGAAATGGATGAGAACGTTAGCGACACATGTGACACAGAGGGGGGTACCCTCGACGTCGGCTGTGGACATCAGGGGGAGTTGACCGATCGTTGGTCTTTGACGAATAGGGGTGAGACCATGTTAAACAGTAACAGCAGAATAGGCCAGGCCCAGGGCGACTACTTGTAGTTGGCACTTTGCTAATTTAAATGTAGAAAAATTATGGGGTTTTCAAACTTTTCAAAAGTTATCAGACCAAATGAATCAACCTTCTCTCATTTCATGAGGGTTGCGTGACCGTCACCATAACTTAACCACCGTTTTAAAAGCCGCAACAGTAACGAAAGAGTAGCCTACAGCGGAGTCCAGAGAGTCATGTTATGCACTAGAGCTTCAAATGGGTTTCCCTTTTTGGAAATGAAAATCAAAATGTATATTTTACCTTTACAGGTATTCAATTTGAGGCAGATTCCCTGACATGTTCTATAGCAAGTGTAAGCAGTCCAGTATGATCCAGCTGTTATCAGCTGTTTCTTTCGCTCCAAAAATACTCCAATTGCTTCCACTGTACAGAGAACAAGATGTCCCAATCGTTCACTATTCTAAACTCTCTATACATGATTATATGGTTTGTCATCCAAGCCTTCATCTTTTCTCTCTTTCACCTCCTCAGCTCTTTTTTTCGTTGATAGGGCAGCTGGTTGCATTGGATCATCTCAATGTCTCGCTTCGCCGCATGTACAAACCTTTTTTGGCAACGACAAGCAGCCCAGTCAGCCAAGAGAGGCTTTTGTCGACTCCTTCCAGTCTGTATTAATATTTACAAGTCTGGGAAACACAGGCAGATGTCAACCGTGTTGCTCGGTGGAGAGCCCAATCTTGTACTGGATTAAAGCCTAATCCAAGCATCAGATTTGTGGTGTGAAAACATGCTGTACAATTGCAAGGAGGGAGTCCCGACTTTGGCCTCTTGAGAAATGGGGAATTCCTTGTTCTTGCACAACACACCAACAACAACTAAGATGCTTATTTATATTTATATGTGTATATAATATATATATATATGTGCGTATATATATATATATATATATATATATATATATATATATACGTATATATATATATATGTATATATATACATATATAAATAAATGTAAATTTAGCCTAAATCTGGTCCCATCTGATCTGACACCTATAAATATTTCCTCTAATCTTCAGAGCTCATTTCATGGCTGAATATTTCCCATTTTCCACACACTTTCTAATTCAGCATCATGAAAGAAAACAAAAAAAACAACAACAAGAAGCCCCTTTTCACTGTTAATAATTACTCAAATCCTACTAACACTTCAACACATTGTACGACACTTGAATAATTAACTGTCAAAACTGAAGCGAGTTGCATTTGAAATGCACTCTGAATAAAATATTGAATATAAGTATATATAATTCATCATTTCAAACCATCTAGATATAATCTTTACTGTGGTTATGACAGTCTTCAACATTTTTTTGCATTTGTCTCGGAGACTGTCCGACCCAATAAATCAACACACTCTCCTGCGCACATTATGTTTGATTATAGGCAACATGGAGTTAAAAATGTAAAGAAAATGAACTCAGGTCACTCAAAACAGCCCCCTTGTTCTTTTTATACATACATGTAAATATATGATAACCAAATTTCATATTTTAACCAATCAAATAAGTGAAACCGACAATCAGGAGTTGAATCAAGGCTGGCACACACACAAACGGTCCAGTGCAGCTGCTTTAATGTGCCGACCTGACATTGCAGACTAGCTACCTGTTCTCGCTCGCACATTTAGGGAATGATCAGGTGTTAACCCAGTTATTGTGTTATATTTAACCATGTATACATTTTAATAACTGCAAATATTTGTGTGTGTGTGTGTGTTAGCAACATTTGGAGCCGTCTACAGCAGAGATGTGATGTTGGGCATTCACTGCTCAGTGACATTCTAGTCATGAAGATTCGTTCACTTTATGTGAATCTTCCTATAATTGCCAATTATGGAGTGTTTTCAACCAGTTCTGAGAAATTAATAGGGAAGAAAAGGATGACACCCAGTTCTGCTGGGATTTTCCAACAACAAAGAGGTTCCAAAACTTCTACTTGGAATTAATTGCGGGAGCAGAGATGGATGCATTTCTTTTTCAGCCAGACACTAATTTGGGTTTACACTGATTAAGTTGTCCATCATAGCACCGGGAGACCTCTGTGCATGTGTGAGCCACTGTGTGCCTGAGCAGAATCCCTGAGCTTAAGGAGACACCGTCGGCGGCGCCGGGGATTCACCGGGAGGACAACATGAAAGAGCTGTGGAGAGCCAATGACACACTGAGATTACAGATGGGAGGAGGACCCTCCCCGTTCTGTCAAAAATTAACAAGGAGATAACTGCAAAACAAGCTCGGCCATTCTGTCGCCAGCGCAATCCTCACCGGATGCATGCAGGGATAGCCGCTAATTGAATCTGAGGCTAGAACTGAGTAATGAGACATGATCAGGCAGTGTTTTTGACTCCTGTCAGCACTTTGTCTTGTGTCCCCACCATAACGAGTTAGAGATATTTCACAAACTGATACAGTGGCATCTTGTTAACGGTGCTAAAGAAAGGCCGTGATACTTTGAAATCCAGTCGTCCGTAACCGTCCGTTTAAGACAGATATCAGACGAAGATGCAAGATTAGAAAAGTTCAAATCTCAATTCAAAGCCCCACAATACTGTTTAATATATATTAATCATCCCATAATACAGTTTAATATCCTACCAGCATATTGGCAGGATGGCCTCTTACACAGGCTAATAATCTCCATATCAACTGTTAGCCTTCGGGTCTGAGGTTGTGAACCCGTACTAAGCTGACAAGAGCAGCTTTTGACCCCCCGCCCCAGACCAGCCGCCAGGCGGATGATGTCCGAGGGGAAATGGTGGCCTGACAATGATCCCTCACCCCAGGCTGTGGGCTGTCACAACATCCACAGGAACACATTGTGTTTCCTTGTGTTGCTTGTAACTACATTTCATTGTTCTCCTTCAGCTCAGTGCAGTTCATCTCAGGTGAAGTCAAATCTGATGCAAGCTGAATCTGGTCCAAAGGTTTTCTCCTGGCTCCGTCTGTTGTCTCGGAAAACATCTGAAAATGCTTCTCCGGAACCAATAAAGCATCAAACAACCTGTTGTTAATCAAACTCATAATATTATTAGGCTCTCTCTGTCTGTCTGTCTGTCTGTCTGTCTGTCTCTCTCTCTCCCCCCACACACACACACCACACACACAGCATCACATTAGCTGCACCTTGTGATTCTTCACCTTGACACATGAAGTGCTGCATCCATAAGACGAAGGATGTAAAACCACCGTAGCCAGCAGTGTTGTTTACAGTGCACCGGTTCACCCGCACTCTTTATGCCAGTTTCCGCTACAGACATGAGCAAACGATCAGCTCAACCACACCAGAGTAAATAAAGTTGAGCCAATACAACTGCAGCTGATCAATAATAAAAAGCCTTCAAGTGCGGCTCAAAATGAGTGTGATACAGAGTGGATCGTCTCACGCTGGCGAAACGTGAGCTTGACAGACGTGAACGAAACACTTAAGATCCTCTTTTCAGAGAATAAACCGAGAAGCACAATAGATGGATTAAAACTGATACTTCATCCAAAATGTGTACTCCACCTTAGTGAGCGACTTGAGCTCACAAAAACATTTTTTGTTCCTTCTCCACTGCCTCTGTGTGACTCCAGAATGCAGAAAGAGCCAGCCACGCATGTTTAGCTTGAAACCGATGGTGAGTGACGGCTAACAACGGCGAAATTAGCTAAAAAAAATTTTAAAAATTCCAATTCTCACGAGTGTGGTCTGGTTTAATCTTCCTTATCCAATATCATGCTCACCAATCTACAATCACTTTGATTTGAGCTAAAAACAAGCTAACACTTTTGGCTCCAGCCACTGTGTTGTGCTATGTGTTTACTTTTAGCACAAATCAAATTGTGTTACATGTTGGCTGGATAAAGAACAACAGAATTATAACAAAAGATGCACTTTAGAGTTTGTAAATGCTTTTTTTTTTAAATGACAGTCTTAGTGTGGTTAACCGTCATGAGTCTCAAGCTAGATGCATGGCTGGCGTTCCATCGATGTGATGAAGGTTGTGTGTGTGTGTGTGTGTGTGGGGGGGGGGGTATCTTGGTTACCTTTATTTCATTAGTACTTGAAAGGCAAAAAATACTCTGGCTAAAGTACTGCTTGAAGCCTTGTGGTCAGTTCCCTGTGACCGATGTAGCATGTAGCTTCGACAACAAATTGGCTGAAAAATCCATGAAACTGATACAGGGGCAAAGTCAGAGCTGTCAGTCACAAACACAATTCACAGTGAGCAGTGAGCACAAAGACATCTGCTGGAAGCTAGAAATCCAAGATTTTTTTGGACCCTGTCCACTGAATCTCAGAGTGCTGTTGTACATGTTCTCAGCCGTTGGCGGTCCTCTCACAACAGCCGTCACGCGTGACCCCCCCCCCCCCCCCCATTAAATGCCAGCAAATGCGTCCGTCTGCGCTAAAAACAATTCGCTTGCCTGGGGGAGGACAAACTGCCCCTATCAGACTCACATTTTACTACCACAGTCATATTCTACATGTCAGCAGATAACGCGCAAAGACGTGCGCCGGTATACCAGCCGCCGCGGTCCATCCATCTGTTTGGCAAAGAAAAGGGGGAAAAAAGAAAAGAAAAGAAGCGATTTGCGGGACCAAAGATGTCGCAGAAGAATCGATGACATCATGTCTGTGGGGGGGGGGGGGGGTAGTTTTGTGAGCTGTGAAAACAGATGCTCGTCTGGCCTCCAGTTGCAGAGTTGGAGTATTTGATGAAGGGGAGGGAGAGGGTGAATCGAGGCGACCGTGTGCACTGTGATGTGACGGCGCGCCTGACTCACACTCAGACACACACACACACATACACACACACACACACACACACACACACACACACACACACACACACACACACACACACAGGCACAGGCTCGCAGCTACCTGTCCATCTTTGAACAAATAGCCCTCTTCCTTCCCCACACAAGCGCAATGGCGCACTGTGATGAAACACTCCAAGGTGTCTGAGTGCATGTTTGTCTGCAGCATTCGTTAAAGTTTTTTTTTTTGGTGCTGTTTTTTGTACGTTTATTTGAATAAATCGAGAACGAATAGACTTGCTACGATTGCTGAGAGTGGAGAGTGAGAGGCGGGTGATGGCATCACCAGGGTGCTGATTTTCACTCCAGTCATGTACACGCAGACGGGTTATACCAGGTGACAGTCAGGAAGAGGTTACAAGGCTGAGTGAACGGAGCTGGCTGCTCTCTGCTCAGGGAGCTCTAGCTGGCTCTTTTAAACTCAAAGTTTGTCTTACCTCCAAACTTGTCCCATCTGAAAGATGTGTAGGATGGTCTGCCAGACCCAGACAGACAGGCGGCAGCACTTGTCTCTTTGCAAACTGGCTGTAGCTCTACGACTACTCAGCCCCTCCACGGAGCCCAGTCCGCCCCCAGTGTAATCCTGCACAAACCACCTGAAGCTCAGGATCTGGACCAGAACCGAGGGCACCAGAACAAAGAACAGGGTCAGGCCTGACCACAGGAAGTCCTGCTTGTGGTAGTAATCGATGGCCAGCCACAAATCGGTCCCCACGTCCCAGAAGAAGACCAGCAGTGCCAGGATGATCCACAGGCAGTCCAGCCAGAGGCGCTCCTCCTGCGGTGGCCGCGCCGCATCTCTCCCCTTCCCCCGGAGGTAATGCAGGCAGGCGCTCCGGCAACCCCAGTAGCACGACGAGGTGTTGCAGCAGTGGCAGATGTGGAATGAGCTGCTGTTCTGTGTGTCGTCCTCTCCCGTCCCCACCACCTCGTCCAGGTTGCGCAGCTGGGCGAAACCGGTGACGACCCCGCGACCATCGGATTTCGCTGCCATCTTTCCCTCTGATGTTCCCACCTCCTCCGGCTTCCGCGGTTCGTGACGACACTTCCCTGACACCTGTTTTGCACCCCAAATGTTGGAGCCATCTAAAAGCGGGGTGTCAGCGCGTCGCCGTTGCTCACTCTGTGTCCAGGCAGCGCGCCACTGGCACCACGGACGCAGCACATCTCTCTCTCTCTCTCTCTTTCTCTTTCTCTCTCTCTCTCTCTCTCTCTCTGTCTGTCTGTCTCCTTCGTTCTCTCCTCTGCAGATCTCTTTTCACTTGACAACCTAATCTATACCTGCGCTACCAACAATTTAATACTAACTAGCGCATCTAACGTTGAGCAGACATTTTCTTTACCTGTACTACAATCCCCCTCCCGCTGCTCAGTTGTTATCCCTCTCTGCAGCTCTCCTCCAGCTGCAAGCCATGAGCAGACCGTCCCTTCACTGTCCCATGCCGACGTAATTCACCCCCTCCTCCTCCTTCTCATCCCTCCCTCCCTCACTCCCTCCCTTCTCACTCACTGTTTACTGCCTCTCCGGCTCAACGTGGTTGCCATCTAGTGTCTTGTTTTCAAGCCCCCCCTTCCCCTCCCCCCAAAACATACAGGACCACATGATGTAATGCAACATGCTTTTTTTTTCCAGAGCAGCAAAGGAACAAATTCCCGCTGTTTGAACACAATCTGTCTCAGTGTGAGGACCCTTTAGACGGAGGGAGGCGGAACAAACGCTCCCTCTGATGAAGGAAAGTATCCTGCAGGTTGAACGCTGTTAATCTGACCCGACTGTGCTTTTGGTGTTTCTCTTCTGCTGTGAGTGTAATGCCTCTATTAACAGGAACGTTTGAGAAAACTGATTCTTTTTGTGAGATAGTAATTTCTCACAACAATTTCACCCTTACACACACACACACACACACACACACACACACGACCGGCTATAGGCATGTTCTACACACTTTGCCCTCCTGGTATAGACAGACCGGATCTATAGGCGAATCTATAGACCTCTGTCTAGATTGGTTGCTAAGGAACGTGTTGGGCTTTCTCTCCTTTCTGCCGCATTTTTTCAGCAGCAATCAAGGGGTTAAACATTTGCTGAAAGTGACGCTTTCGCCTCTGGTAGCATATGCGAGCAAAGAGCTGGTGAATCCGCTGCAGGCAGAGGCGAGCAGGGTCATTTCCAGCGAGAGATTGATTGGATCATGTCAGCGTCACCCCGCTGCTGCTCCCCATGCCCGGACCGCCCGATGGGATGGGAGCTGTCCGGTGCTGAAATGGTGCTGAACCCGTCAGCATCTCTCTCTCTCTCTCTCTCTCTCTCTCTCTCTCTCTCTCTCGCTATCAATCGCTCTCTCTCTCTCTATCAATCACTCTCTCTCACACACACTGTACTTATAGCTTTTGTGAGGACCTTCATAGGCAGAACGCATGCCTTAGCCCCTTACCCTAGCGGTTACCATCACACTGACTCCAAATCTAACATCACCTGATCCTAAACCTGACCCTAAAACCAAGTCTTGACCTACAAAACAACTCTTCAATGCTGTGAGGACCAAATAAAATGTCATTTTACAATTACATTCTAAAATAATGTCCTCACTCTCAGTCCTCAGTATGTAGTAAGCATAAGAACACACACACACACACACACACACACACACACACACACACACACAAACATGCAGGTCAGAGCAGCTATCCTTGTAGAGCTCCATTCATATGGACAGCCTAAACTAATCTCTAATCCTAATCCCAACCAAACCAATGCATGCCCAACCTTAAGCTTGACCTGATCTCAATTAAACTTTTATGCTAATCTCATCCGGGAGCTCAGACATTACCTTTTGACACATCTTTGGTCCCCATCAGGACTAAGGGTCCTGATAAGGGGTGCAGTTCTCTTAGTGAGGACACACATTGACATTGTGTAGTCCCATGCCCTTTACCCTATAAGCCCAGCCTAAATCCAGTTCTAACCTTAACTCCTAAATTACGTCTCAAACTGCCCTTTAAGATGTCTCTCAGAAGGTGAGGACCAGTCAAAGTGTTCTTTTTATTCCAGAATGCCCTGCCAGAACAGCAGTACAAGTACACATTACATTTAGGTCAGTCACTTTTGGGGTATTTGCATGTATTGCTACTAACCTGTGTTTTCCCCCCTTCTTTTTTGTTGTGTTATGTAATCAAAAGTTGAAATTATGAACAGAAAATAAAGGAGCAACGATAGCAAGTGCATCATAGTTCCCTCTCTTAGGGGAATTATTGTTGTGTCTATCACCTAATAACCTCCAAATTGACGTTTTGATAATGGGGCTGAGGGTGGGGGCATGGCTTTTGTTCTTGATTGACCCCTCCATCCCCAAGTTATGGAGGACCCCCCCCCCCAAAAAAAACACACCTCTCTTAATTTCATTTTGAAGTATGAGGAGTCTGACTAGAACAAGTTTTGCACCTCTTTGTGTTCCTGTTCCTCCCCAGCAGCAGCGGAGGGAGGAAACTCAGGCTGAATACATAAAGAGTTGTACTAACTTTGGAAGAACCCTGCTCGGTTTGACTAACAAAGACTGCTGGAACCTTGAGTTGAACTTGGGAATGTACTGCTGCACCAGAAACAAACAGAACCCCTCTCCTGGTCAGTTCAAGGCCGAACCTCAGCTGACCGACACTTTCCAACATCTGAAAATCCACATTGTATCAAAATGTTTAACATCTATATCAAGATGAGCAAACGTCAAACGGACTCAGCCAGTTGACAGAACATACGGCTTCTGGAGTAAATATGTTTCTTTTTAATTTAGCTGATTCATGATGGCAGACACACTGTTTTTTTCACTCCTTTATTTCACGCTTCTAAGACAAGATTTCTGAAGATATTTGGAGTCCAAGTCCAGGATTCCCCTGACGTAAGCTTTGGCCACCCCACATGTAAAGCTTCTGTTCCGCCACTTCGAAATGAAACTATCAGAAAAAAACTGTAGCGCAAAAATGATCTGTATCCCTTCACGTCTCTGCATCATGTGAGATGAAGTTTGCTTTTAGTGCTGCTTCGTCTTGAACTGCTGCTTCTTTTATCCGTCCGGGTTAATATCAGGGAGGGAGAGCAGGAGGATGGAATAGCAGGAAAAGTCACACCGATGCTGGGTGAAAAGAATCAGGGCACGGCCACTCCTCTGGGCCAGATTATTTAAATGTGATCGAATGCCCACCAGAGAGTGTGTGTACGGGGTTGGCGCATCATAAAACCTGCTTCATCTGAGTGGCCTTCATTTTCTCTCCCTCCTCGGGGCTGTTCGGCCTCCACAATGCCCTTTGAGTGGCACACTGGATGCACACTCAGCTCTAATGTTCACCGGAGACGATAATGCGGAAAAGGCCTCACAGCAATGAAAACAAATCAAATCACAGCACATCCTTTTGAATTATACGGTACTTTTAAGCAATTGGCCGCTAACTGCTTTAATGAGGAATAAATGGGAATTAGTCATTTCAAACAAAAGAAAAATAAATGGCGGTCATTATATGTGACTCAAGTGTACGTGAGACTGGGGGGGGGGGGCGGATGTTAAACTCAGCTCTAAAAGAATACAAGGGAAGGGAAGCGAGGCTTTTTAGGGGAATGTAGGCTAAATAAATCTGATAGTCAGCCTGTGATTTCCAGGCAGTGACAGGAAGCTGCAGGGGGATGGGGGTGGAGGGGGTGGGGTTTCTCTGGCTTCCATGATACCCAATGAAGGAGGACTGGACTTGGTTGTGTTGCCGCCCCTACATATGGAGGAATAGTGACCTTTCCCTTTGACCTCTGACCACCAACATCTTGTCGGTTCATCCTTGAATCCCAGTGGAAAGTTGAAGGCATTCCCTCAAGCCTTTCCTTGCTTTTACGAAGCGAGTTGATACTGCATTTTAGGTAAGGTTGTGGTGTAAGTTTGTGCAAATACACGAGAAAGTAATAAAGCCAGTTTGTGTTAGATTTTTGTGCTGCCACCATTTGTCAATATGGCTAACGGTATTACAGCAGGAGAAAGAGCAACAACAAGGTGTGATGGTGGAAGAAAAAACAATCTGTGTGTGTGTGTGTGTGTGTGTGCACGCGCGCACACTTAATCCCATGTCGGTTGATTTTTAAAGTGAAGCTGAAAAGTAACTGGCTGCATATCAAACACTGGAAACACAGAAATCACTTGAGATTATTAGAATAACTGAGCTGTAGAAGTACGTCCAACATCAGTGGTGATAGCGCAGAAATATTAATCAAATAAAATCTTGTGCCAAAATTCATGAGTTTAACCTCAAGATGAGGTATGAGTGAGAATACCGCAAGTGACAAGCCAGTAATTACTAAACATTTTCTTACAGACTTTCTAATAATCTAAAATACGTTCAGATTTAACCAATAAATTACAATTAACATGCAGAGAGGGATTAAATCTGTTGAATATTCTGAGCAACACAAATGCTGACTAATCAAATGGAAATTCAAGCAACAAATAGGTGCCCTACATTGGTTTTCCTGGCTGTGTTGATGAAGACTAATGACGGACGCTTTGGAAAATGTAACATATGAAGTAACATTTCATGAGCCACATGACAACATGATATACGGCAATAAAAATATATGCGATGAGACCAAGTCTATTAACCCTGCTTAGTTTATGTTCTTCGGCATTTACATAAAATACCGTCACCCAGCAATCCTCCCATCACCACCACACACAAGAAACCAGTTCTGAAGACGTATAAAACATTTATGAAAACAAATAGGGAAGCATAATTCTCAGGCTTACGCAGTTCACAGGAGCACACGCGTGTTGGCGCGGCACTAAATAATGCAACAAATGCAATTAGCGACAAATCCTTCAGGAGTCTTTATTCTATTTCCTAGTGTTTCACATTACTCTCACACTGACTGTGAGAAGTGCGTATATACGTGTGTGTGTGTGTGTGTGTGTCCAGACAATAAACAGTAATACAACACATGAAATGTGGGTTTTTTTGGTTGTTTTTTTCCCAGGATTAGTCAACTAGGCTACGTTCTCGAAAGAAATGAATTCATCTGCTGGATGTGTCATTAACGCACCTGATGGAGCTTTAAGAATAGAAATAATGACATTTTCTGGGACAGATTACGCGACGTATTTTCTATTAGATGCTCCTCTCATTATCTGCCACAACTGCCTGCTCTGATTCCTTCCTTTGGTATGAATCCATATCCAAACGCATGTTACTGACTTCTCCACTTCCCCAGCATTTAGACCCAAAGATTTTCCTGCCTGGGCTGCCACCCTCAGAGGATGACCACGCTACCATTACTATTATTTGTAGTATGATTAGCATTTTTAGTGCTATTTCTATTAGCATCAGTATTATGAAGATTAGTGTTATAATGCTGCTGTATGAAGTAAAGAAATGTCCAAAAAAAATGTCAAACTATAATTTATTAGCTTCTATAGGCATTTGTTGTTGTGTATCATGTTCTCTGTCCTTTATCTGTCAATTTGTCTCTGTCTCTCTCTCTGTGTCTGTCCCTTTGTCTCTCTCTCTCTCCTTCTTTATCTCTATCCTTCTCTCTCAATCCATCTCTGTCCCTTTGTTGTCTCTCTATCTCTCTCTCTGTTGCTGTCCCTCTTTCCTTCTGCATGCCCTTTTCCTCTGCTGCTCCTCTCAGTCCATCTCACGCTGTCTCTTTCTTCGTCTCTCTCTGTCTCTTTCTTCGTCTCTCTCTGTCTCTTTATCTATCTCTTCCTTCGTCCTTCTTTATCTTCATCCTTCTCTATCGATCTGTCTGTCTCTATCCCATTGGCTGTCTCTCTGTCTCTCTCTGTCGCTGTCCCTCTGTCTCTCTCTGTCGCTGTCCCTCTCTCCGCCTGTCCCCTGCCTGCCTCTTTCTTCCACTGTCGCTCCTTATCCCTCTCTCTCTTTCTCCCTCTCTCTCTCCCTCCCTCTCTCCCTGTTTCAGCTGATCAAGGCAGATGGCCACCCACGTACAACTGGGGTCCGCACCCATGTTTCCTCTCATTAAAGGCAGTTTTTCGTCAGGCCGCTGTCACCGTGTCTTTGCTGGTGAGTGAAATGTTTGGTCTGAGATGTGTCACCAGATATCTTTTGTTGTAATTCGGCAGCACAAAAATAAACACTGACTTGTTATTTTGTCAAAACAGAAACAGAAGGGAACGTTAAAGGAAAGAAATGAATCATGGATGATATTTATTGAAAGTGAATGAATGGCGCGGGTGAGTAAGAATTCTGTAGGTGTGTGAACAAACTGTCAGTCCTTTTAAACATAAAAAAAATCAAATTAGTGTGAGTGACGGAGGTATTTGCCCCCCCCCCCCCCCCCCCCAACACATGCTTCAGCGCAGAAGAAACAAGCTCCAGACGCGGGATGTGAGATCCCACTGAGGATGAAAACGGTGTGAATCATAAATTTATGAAGACGATATGAGTCATATTATCGTCACAATCTCAATCCAAGCGAGCATGCGGGAGATTTAGGACCAAATGTGTCCCAGCTCTCTCCACCAGCATCATCAAATACCTCCAGGAGGAATGTTGTTCATCCCTCCAGTGGAGCTCCAGAGACTTCTGTCATTCTGAGCCACTTCACGTTTGTTTTCATCCTCCAGACTTCCGCAAGACTCTCTGGCAAAGTTTATTTCAGTGACTTTTAACATCATTTAACAACTGTCACGACATTTCCTTTCTTTCTGAATCCAAATCAAAATAATCCCCCGGCACACACACATAAGTATCCTGTTAAATAAAACATCTTGGTTACTGTTGCACCCCGCATGGGGCAGTGACATGAATATTTGCACTGTAAGCATCTTTCCCTCAGACGAGAGACAGTTATTTGGTTTGTAAAGCAACGGCGGATTTCAACCATGAGCTCTGCCATCGATACGCGATGTGAGCTGGAAAGAACATGAGCATATCATCTACTGTGAAGTGCACACTCACTGCAACTGAAGCAAATATTGAGCTCACACAGGTCCACATATATACACACACACTAAACACAAATATATGTCCACTCTTGCCTTCATCACACCTATTTCTTTCTTTGCTCTCTCCAAAAGTGTTCAGGTCTTTAGGGAATCTCCTGTTTAGAGCCATCGTGAGCGTTTGTTCCGTTGCGTGCTCTAAGATCTCGGCAGGCAGGTTTCCTTGCTATGCTGAAAACTAAGACAGAACCCTCAGGCAACAGAATGTTTTCCTTTTTTTTCTATAGGAGTGCCTTTTTTTGTTTTTTGGAAAAACTCCCAGCTGCTGTTAGGGAGGCAGGCGCTCCTCTGATCTCTAAATCTAGACACAAAACATCCTAATTATCTCCAGTGTGCGTCGTTTTCATGTTTTTTAATAAGAGTATTTACAACGCTGGTTAGTCTTCTCTGTTATGGTCTTTCCCTTTAGCCACTGTGTGCATTACTTGCTCCTTATCCTCACATCTTCTCAGCCCCCCCCCCCCAAGTCCTTCATCTTTCAAGTTACCCTGTCCTCCACTCACTACCCTACCTTGACATCGTTCACACTCCTCATCCTCTAAGCTACACCCTCCATTGACCTCTTCTTTCAACACCAAAATGTCTTGGAATGAATTGGATAATGTTGCAAATAACTTTAACAACATTGCAGTTTTTAATTACCTCTAACTATATGTATATATGTTTGTTTTTTCCTAAACTCAATTCAAGGAAGGAATCAAGGATTTTCTACTCCACGATGTCTTTCTGTTGTTCTGCAAACGTACATCAGTCCTGGAATTCTGTAGGACACACCAATGCATTTCCCTTCCCTCATTTTGTTATCGGGTGCATGACTTCCTGATCACTGCTTTCTACTTCCCAGTCCCTTTTACTTGCATTAGAGTCTCCCACTTTCTTTTCATTTTACATACACAGTTTCTTTTGCATGACCATCAAAGTGACTTGTTTTCCGCCATGACTCAGAACTTTCCAGACCACGGAAATCAAAGAGATATTGAAACTCGGATCCACACGGTTTCGTCTCACAACAGCACAAATCTTTGAATAATTGCAATGTTACCACCTAGTGGTCATTTTTGGTATTACTGAGATATGGTTAGTTTTCATTTACCGTAACGTGATTAAAGATGGATTGAAAGCACTGTTAAGTTAAGAAACAAAAAACAAAAAAAAAACAAAAAACAAAAAAAGCAGATAGAGACAAACAGTAAAAGTATCCAAATACTTCATGTAGCCTTCGCTTATCGCGAAATAATTCATGTGAGCAGTGGCTTAATTATAAATCATTAATCCTACACTGTTGTTCTGCGAAGAGAAAAATATATACAGCACAACCTTTGAACATATTTTCATGAAGTTCATGTCATTCTGTGGATGTTGGATAAAATGTCTTCAACTTCTTTAATCCAATGGATAATTTCCTTTTTATTTTACGGTGTAAGTAAAAATTAAAGTTGGGAATTTTCTGCCAACGCCCGGATATATTCATTTCGCAAGTCAGTTGTTTCCAGTCGGCGTGTTTTTGTGGACGTACTTGACTCACCCAGCAAAGCAATAATCGAAAACGGGCAGGTAATTGCATAAAAAATCGTTCTACTATCGAATAAACCTATGTATTTGTGTATTGCAGATTTATAGTGTTTGTTATTTTAACATTCTTATGAATTTTTTTTTAATGACGCGCTACTAATTTCCTGTTTCCGCCTCTGGTAGGTAGCCAGCTAACATTAGCCACTTCATTTCAAGGATTTAGGGAAGTGTAGCTAGCTCAGAATTGGGTGTAGCTTTGTAAAACAAATTCACCACAGTGAGGCCTGGGTGAGTCTTTTATAGCAGTAGCTATCAGCCTGTCCACATTAAATGTAAACCGCACTGTCATTGTTTTGTCGCCTTTGCATTTGTTTTATGTGCTGCCTTCACTCAGGTCTCACCATGGAGTTCGCCGAGCTGATAAAGACACCCAGGGTGGATGGGGTTGTCCTGCATCGACCTTTCATGCCCACTGTAGAAGGGACTTTGTGTTTAACTGGTCATCACCTCATCCTCTCCTCCAGACAGGACAACACAGAGGAGCTGTGGTTGCTTCATTCAAATATTGACTCTATTGAGAAAAGGTGATAAGACTCTTAATAAATAATCCTGCAATTTTTTTCTTGTTTCACAGTTGCTTTGCATTTTATGTATCCAAAATGTTACCCATTTGGTTATGTATTCTTGGCAAGATAATGTAGTGGGTTTTTTGGGTTTTTTTTTTTTTTTTTTTTTGCTGAGATCTTCCCAGAGATGTGCAAGGGACTAGAAATCTGCTCAAACATTATGCAGAGCAGATTTAAAAAAAAACAGTTGCTCCATTTATATGCAAACAAATGGTCGCCTGCTGCGTGTCCATGTAGATTTTTTCAGATGAATATGCAATGTCTGCTCCAACAGCCAGGGATTGTTGAGGTCTACCAAGCATAGTTTTTGAATCAAATCTTTTTGCCAATGTTTTTCAGATTTGTGGGGTCTATAGGTAGTATCATAGTCAAATGCAAAGACCTGAGAGTGATCCAACTAGACATTCCTGGTATGGAGGAGTGTCTCAACATTGCCAGCTCGATTGAGGTAAGAATACAATTAAAATATATTTACTGAAAATTGTTTACTGCAGGGCGGCATGGTGGTGCGGTGGTTAGCACTGTTGCCTCACAACAAGAAGCAATGAAGTTCCGGGTTCAAGCCCCAGCTTAGGCACGGGATCTTTCTGTGTGGAGTCTGCATGTTCTCCCTGTACCTGTGTGGGTTCTCTCTGGTACTCCAGCTTCCTCCTACAACCCAAAGACATCAAGAGAGGACGAGGCTGATTGATACTCTAAATTGACTGTAGGTGTGACTGTGAGTGTGAATGGTTGTCTGTCTCTATGTGTTGGCCCTGTGATGGACTGGTGACCCGTCCAGGGTGACCCCCACCTCTTGCCCGAAGGCTGCTGGGATAGGCTCCAGCCCCCCATGACCCTTAACAGGATAAGCAGAAGGAAATGGATGGATGGATGTTTACTGCTATGATATGAAGGATATCATAGAGCCTTGATTGGCAGGTAAGATGACAGGAAAATGACAGGCAGATGATAGTCGCAAGGTTTGCGTGGTAGTCACAAGACAGAGGGATGACAAACTGAGATGGCTGTTTAGATTCTGAGTGAGAGGATGACTAAGATGAGAGAAGGTTGGCAATCTGAGATAACAGCCAAGAAGAAATGACGATTCAGAGGACAGGTGTCTGACTGAGATGACAGCCATGATTTTGAGTGAAAGTCAAGGTGGCAGATGACGGATGGCAGTCTGATATGACAGTCTGAGTGACAGTCTATATGACTGAGATGAAAGTCAAGATGGTAGATGGCAAAATGCGGCAGGGATAATGACAGTAACGATTCTAAGTGACAAGTCAAGATGACGGTCAAGTTTTATGAGATTGCACATGTGGCCCCGCCCCAAAATGACAGGGGCCACACTAATGGTTGTAATTGCAGATGAAATTCAAGACTGTATACATCTCAGGTATTATTCTTGTCTCTCTAGGCTTTGTCCACTCTTGATTCAGTCTCCCTGATGTACCCTTTCTTCTACCGACCCATGTTTGAAGTCATAGAAGATGGATGGAATTCCTTCCGCCCAGAAGATGCCTTTAAAGACTTGGAGTCTATGGTGTGAAATTAATGAACACGAATGTTGTTTTACTGGTCATACAATAGTTAGGCTGTGATTTTGAAAGATGAAGCCTCAGATGTAACAATGAGTGTCTGACATCTGTGTACTGTATAGCAGTCAGGAATTCACCCATCTCCTCTGTACCTTCTCTCAGACAGATGAGTGGAGGCTGAGTGAAGTCAACAAGGACTTCAGCGTGTGTCCGACGTATCCTCCCCTGGTGGCAGTGCCAAAAGGTATTGATGATGACACACTGAGGAAAATAGCTACCTTCCGTCATGGTGGTCATTTCCCCGTACTTAGCTACTACCACAAGAAGAATGGCATGGTGAGTACCTTGTGTTCTCTGTTATTGTTCTATTAACTGGCTGGTAGTTTTTGGTGATATAATACAGCACTACAGACACTTGAAAAGTCATCCATTCTCAGGTCATGATGCGAGCAGGACAGCCTCTCACGGGCACCAACGGGCGGCGGTGCAAGGAAGATGAGAAGTTGATCAATGCCACCCTGCGGCCAGGCAAACGTGGCTACATCATTGACACACGCACCATCAACATAGCCCAGCAGGCCAAAGCACGAGGAGGAGGATTTGAATCGGAGGCGAACTACCCCCAGTGGAGGAGGATCCACAAGGCCATTGAGAGGTGGGCTGTGGTGCCTTTCCTTTCACCTCTTTCTTTTGCTAAGACTGATTATTAACACTGGTGTCATTTCCAGGTCCAGTGTCTTGCAGGAGAGCCTAATTAAACTGGTGGAGGCGTGTAACGACCAGTCCCACAGCATGGACCGCTGGCTAAGCAAGCTTGAAGCTTCCAGCTGGCAGACTCATGTCAAGGAGATCCTCACCACAGCCTGCCTGGCTGCTCAGTGTATCGACAGGTCAGGAAAAGACCTTTGCTGTGGTCGTGGATTAAACGATGTAAATGCAGCGTGTAGGATGTTGCAGCTCATGAATATCCACTGTATCTGCTTTACACTTCATCTCCCGCTAGGTTGATCATCAGCCTGTTAGCGCGGTACCGCCTTCCCTTAGATATCATTTTCACCACTATCATGTCTGTGTCAGGGAGGGAGCGTCTGTTCTCGTTCACGGTACGGAGGGGACAGACTCCACCCTGCAGGTGACCTCCTTGGCTCAGATCATCCTTGATCCAGCCTGCAGGACCATCAGAGGATTCCAGGGTCTTGTGGAGCGAGAGTGGCTCCAGGTGAGCCTCTCTGACCTTTGAAGCAGACTTGTTTCTCATTTTGATTGCCTCGGTTACGGAACTTTATGAGTAGATCTGATTTTACACGATTAAAAGATAAGGCACTTTATTTTTTTTCCTTCAAACAGTAGAAGTTGTTTGTATTTATAAGTTAATTCTGCAAGTATTCTTCACCTCCCTTGAGCTGATGCCCATTAGATTTTATTTTTTTTTTATGTGTGGGGTGTCCTCACGGTTCCTTCTCCCTTTGTAATTGCCATCTTTCTAGGCTGGTCACCAGTTCCAGCAGCGCTGCGCCCAGTCAGCCTACTCAAACAACAAACCTCGCCAAGAGGCTCCAGTCTTCCTGCTTTTCTTGGACTGCGTGTGGCAGATTCTTCGCCAGTTTCCATGTTCCTTTGAATTCAACGAGAGCTTCCTGGTGCTGCTCTTTGAGCACGCGTATGCTTCTCAGTTTGGAACTTTCTTGGGCAACAGCGCTGCTGAGAGGTAAACCTGAAGTATTTCTGTCAGAAATATGGCATTTTCTTTTGAAAGCATCTTGGAAACACCATTTAACGTCCACTTGCATTTGCCAATACAGTTAAATGCAGTTACCACTCAGCAAAATGCTTGAACAAAATGAATCACACGTTATTGTCCGTTTGATATTTTCATTCCACTATGTAAACATATATTTCATCAAGCTTCTTCAGCTAGTTGCACCTAAGATGTCACTTCATTGTTAATCTGGTCACAGATTATTGTGACATGAAATGATACCTCCCGGTAAATTCATCTTCATAACGCAAGCTAGTTGTTTTCGTTGGTAATGTTGACGTTGCTCGCTGTAATCATGTAAACAATCAACTAGGTAGAGAAACATTATCTGGTCCTACAAGAGACGCTCAGACAAGCTGTAGGTTACCGCTGCCCTCCTGAAGAACCCTGACACCCTCTCACCCCGTCACAGAGCTAAACTGTCCCTACCCGAGAAGACGGTGTCGCTGTGGTCTTGGGTGAATCGGCCACAGGAGCTGGAACGTCTGACAAACCCGCTGTACGAGTCCAATAGCCTGGTTATCTGGCCCTCCGTGGCCCCTCAGAGCCTGCTGCTGTGGGAAGGTAAGAAACTGAAAACGAGCGTGGAAGTGCACAACCTGTATTTATTTCATCCTGTTGGAAAAAGACTACAAATAAGACTTACTGACTAATAAATTGATGCAGGTTTCAGGCAAGAAGTGAGTACGAGTAGGTTGAAATAATGTTTCGTGTCAGTAAACTGTATTTTTCTTTAAATCGTCGGACTGGATGAAAAAACAGGGTTAGGTCAAAGTCGCTCCCTCTTCCAGCTGTATTTTGAGGTGTCCTTTATTTCCAAAATAAAGTGCCTATATCATATAATTCCAGGGTTTACATGGAATGTTTCCACACGTAAAGAGGAGCAAAACATATCATTAAATGTCAAAATAGCGCATGATGACTGTGTTTTGTGGGTCGGAGTAAACACCAAGCAGACTGGGATCAGAAGACTGGCAGCCACTTTCAAAAACCTGTGTCTGTGTATCAGCCAGTTAGATGCCAGACTGTATTTTTATGGCAGAGTTGGTCTGATATTTTGGGTTTGAGTGTGGTAACGCCTGAGGCGCAGCACTAATGTCTAAAGCAGTTGTTAGTTATCAAGTGCAAGCCTTTGACTTCTGACTGACATTGTGAACCTCTACCAGAAGAGGTCACCAGTGGCTTTCACTGCTCTCATGTATCTCTATCTCTATATATAGAACAACTTCAAAGCTACATCCGCCGTGTTCTAAACTGTATCCGTTTTGTTTTAAAAGGAAACATGAAGAACGAAACAAAAAAAAACAAAAACCTTTTGCGATACAATTTCCTGCCTTTCAATTCCCTCCCCTCGTCCCACGAACACAACCTGGTGAGAGCCAACGTACCCTAAACACAGATGTCACCACCTTCAGTTAGCATAAACGTTCTGTAGCATGATGGAAGTGTATTTGCCTTCCTCCCCAGAGCCAGAAAAGAAGCTTCTAAATCCTGTAGTTCCTAGTGTTTATTCTGGTTCAAGAAGGTTCAGGATCTTGCTACGAAGGTAATCCTCCTTATCCTCTCTACAAAGACAGTCATTATTAGTAGTAGAGGTTGCTGCTTTTTATTTTTTTCTGAAGTTTTACATTGAATCACTGCACCCACTCAGGACAGTCGTCCCACTATGAACCTGACGCCTTTCAAATTATAATGTCTTGTAATTACATGTTGTTGCTTTTTTATTCAAAGTGACTGTTAGTGTGGAGGGAAAAAAAAGTATATTTGATGAATTTTGACTTTTTTTTACATTTGCTCATCCACTGCCATTCATTGCGCTAAGCTATCTAGCGCTCAGTTGGTGTCTGTGGGTGTCGGCTCCCTAATGAATGCACAGAGGATAGACGTGTATCTGTAAGTGGCTTTGGGGAGGACTGCAAATAAGAAATACTTGAAGCATGTTTGCCAAAAAGTTGGCCTATCCTGCCCCTGCTGATGGATGTTTGTGTCAATGTGGCTGCAAGTGAGACAGCAGGAATGAATGTTCTTACTTTATGTGATACAGCATCAAGAAGGGCTTTGTGATTGGTGCTGCTGGTTTGTTGTGTGTGTGTGTGTGTGTGTGTGTGTGTGTGTGTGTGTGTGTGTGTGTGTGTGGGGATATATACAGTAGACTCAATGAACCTAGGCTTAACTGGTAGTCCATTTGTCTGTTGTTGTTTTTTTCATTTTCGCTGAGTAACACTGTTTGTGTACATGGCCTCCGTGTGGCGGTGCTGCATTGACTCATGCCTTTGCTCAATAACCTTTCAAGCTAACGCCACTCTGGATTTCTCTTTTTTACTGGTAAAGAACAATGAAAGTTCAAAGTCCCGAACACAGGGAAGTTAACAGGACGATGACGCCTTTGCTCATAGCTTGCTAACTCATCGACTATATCCTCTCATATTGTGCTAAATCTTATCTACTATATCCTCTCATAGCGTGCTAACTCTCATGGACTATATCCTCTCATAGCGTGCTAACTCTCATGGACTATATCCTCTCATATTGTGCTAAATCTTATCTACTATATCCTCTCATAGCGTGCTAACTCTCATCGACTATGTCCTCTCTTTGCGCGCTAACTCTCATCAACTACATAACATGGAGGTCTAATTCTGCCTGTGACCATTCAGTTCATATGACTTTTTGGCTTTCATTTTCAGAATAGCTCAGATTGCCTCTCTGGCATTGCTGGATTGCCTCTCTCTTCCCTGTCGGTCATGTGTTCAGCTGGCATGCAAGACTTATTATAGGCTCCCCCCCCGCCAACCACCACCACTCAACCTCCAGGACACCTGAGCCCCCTGACACGGGGGCATGTAGGACTGTTTACTACTAGATGAGTTAAGAGTCATATGCATGCTAATCTTAGACCTGTGGCACACTTCTGTTAGTCAGTCATAGAAAACATATTTAAATTTTGCCCCTTGTTTCTGGATATTAAAATAATTGGAGTCATTTAAAAAAAAAAAAAAAAAGAGGTTACATTCAATCAGTTACATTACATTTTCCTTCTTGTATTTATCGAGGCACACGGGTAATAATTTAAATGTTAATTTTAAACACACATTTACACAATTCAAGACAAAGACAAATAAGGATAAAGGATGATGTAGCAGACATTGGCAGGACGTGGCTAAGATAATAGAATAACTTGACTCTATTAGCGCTGTTGGTTAGGGACAGATTTCCAAGACCCTTCCCTCACCCAGTATCTCCTCAAAGTCAGTTTTTTGGAATGTGGTTGGAAAAAAAAGAACAAAAAACTAAAATATAAAGAAATGTTAAAAAAAGAGTGAAGGTGTGAAGACTGCTCAGGGGTCATGCAGTTCAGTGCCCTCCCCCTCGCCTCCATCTACATGAACAGAAACATATTTAAACAGACTTGGGCAGCGGCACGTGAAATACGACGTCGCGAATGACGCGCACTCCTGACTTGACCTGAAGGACCCCACAGACATCCCAACCTGCTGCTGTTGACACTGACTACAACTACAGATGTGTGCTTGAAGTCACTGCAGGACAAGTTTCCATGCCTGGTGATGAGAGCTTCGGTGCTCTCAGTTGCTGGGTATTTACTGTGTAATCCAGAGACAAAGATGCTTCGATCCCATGAGTGTTGTCTTTGTTGTTTAGGGGCACTCACTGCGACCTCTGTGTGATCATATCTATGTCACCCAGCAACAAAAAGGCTTTTTAATCTACTTTGCTGCCCACTGTAGTTGAATTTGAGCTTTATTATTTAAGTACATTTGAGCCCAAACATCCAAAAATGGTACATAATGATCCGAACAAAAAGAAAAGCACAGGACACTAAGTGCAATTCTAGACATCAACGAATGTTTCTCGGTCTTCGATGAATCAGCGTTCTGGTTATTTCATAGTTGTTCCAGCTGTGACCTGTACATCAACTCTGTATTTGTCACATATTCCTGTGACATATGGGTATATCCAGTCTACCAGACCCACAGGTTCCTCTTTTAAAATCCCCCAACCATCCCAATCAGGGAGAGTTTGATAGTCGCTACTGTCTTTTCAACATCATCATCATCTTGTCATCTCCTGATGTTGAAACTGAATCAAAGAGCCACGTACATTGTTGATCCAGTCCAACTTGCTGGTATTTCCTCTGTTCTCTTCCACTGTATTTAATATGAAAGCCCTGTATTTTCCACCTCCATCGGGAAGATGTCCTCGGTGTTGTATTTGGAACGGATCGGGACCAAAGGAAGCCACTTCCTTGCGATATGCTCTTAACTGAATTCTCCCCTCTTCTGCTACAGGAGTTTTCCTGCGCTGGAATCGCTCCTCAAAGTGTTTGGATGAGGCCTATGAGGAAATGGTGCATATAATTGAGTACAACAAGGAGCTTCAGAACAAAGTCAACGTCCTGCGTAGGCAGCTAGCCCAGCTGGAAACAGAAGACCCGCTGCTGCAAGCACCCTAGGGAGCTGCGGGGGAAGGAGGTAGAACATCTTTCAAGCTTTAGTTGAGCAAATCATTGTCACTTGATATTAAATGTTGTAAAAAAGAAAAAGATTGTAAACACGATTGTTACTACGTGTTTTGTTTCAGAAGAAAATGAAATTGAAAATCACTCACTGGACTGCTCTCGTGCAGTTACTCTCACAGTTTACATGTCCAGAAGTACTTCAAGGATACTACTGATGCTGTTTTTCAACGATTTTGCTATGTATTGAGGTCTTAAAGATGAAAAGGGACAACAATTATAGGAGTCGGTTCTATATTGAAAGACATTGTGTATTCATGTGGCCGAAATGGCTTTTGTTAGGAGTCTGTCAAACTCTTTCGGGTTTGACATTTACTGGCTCAACGTTTTTATAAATGTCTGACAACATTTATGGACAGAGATTTTTTGTTTTTTTTTTTGTTTTCCTTTTTCCAGGTCAGCGTTTTTGTACACAGAGTGATAGTTTTTCTTGCTATCTGGTCATGTTTTTGTGGCAGGCCAACATGCTAACTTTAGTTAATAACACAACCTTCATGTTCCGCTCCTGTTTGGAGTATTTATTTCTCCAGGAATGAAGGGTTTAATTTTTTTTGTACAGTCTCATGGGTCTCTGACACCATGATCTTCATTCTTGTGCAGTACAACTAGCGGAGCATGGCCCCGTTCCCTAAAGATAGTCAAGGAAAGCATTGCAACGTGTGACACATCATTTTGTTGCAACAGTTTGGAAATACCTAAACCGCTCAGTAAAAGCTTCAACTGTACTCTTGACTCGTACGGCTCCCTCGCACACTCACTCCCATCTCGTCTTTCAGTAAATGGGACGTCAGCGTAAACTCACCTCCTACCAGGTTTCGCAGCCAGACCTTCATCTTGAGCCAGATTTCTGTTACATGTTAAATAAACGTCTGTCCAAGCAAGGATCCTCTCCATCACGTCAGACACTTAGAATAACAAACTGAGCCTGTTGGTGGCCAAAACATGCCTTTTTTGTTTTTCTTGAACTGTTGCAGTGGTCTTGCTCTTGTCAGACACAGCGTTCTCCCTTATTTTGACCTCAAAACATAGAAAAATAAAGCTTTACATGCTGGTGGGAAACACAAACACACACACACATACACACATTCCTACTTATTTTGCCATGCGTCATTCAAACCAAACAAATGTGATCAGCTGATTGTCAAACTGATGCTAAAAGGCCTGAGCGTTTGTGGACGTTGATCTTGTTCTGGAGAAGTGTTGTTCACTTCCTACAGGCTATACTGAACATATAGGCTGCTGAAGCACTGCGGAGTAACTATGGTAACGTATGGGGGTGGGGGGGTGGGGGGGCTGGACGGTAGCATGTGACTCCGCTCCATGTTGAGGTGACATAATAAGCGTAGGTAGGGGTCAAGTACAATGAGAGAGGAGGCTTGATCAAGGTTGCGATCGGACCAAATAAACTGACATGTTGCTACATTTATCTGAACATTACTTGACATTCCAGGAAGTCTCGTGGCGAGATGACATCACACATTCATTTCAAACGGGAACACCCATCATCTCGCCGGGTTATGTTTGCTTTTTCATAATCGTGGAGGAGTCTGAAATGTGATTGTGATGCAGGGGAAAGAGTAGGGTCAGTGCTGAGCGTTTTGTTGCCATGGTTATGCTGGCCATGTTGTCTTCTTCAAGAAAATACATACAGCACTAAAAGCCCTTTTTAGTGTGTTTACATGTTGAACAAACTGATCGTCTGCTCTTTTGTTGTTAAAGATTAAATGACAGGCATTTCAGCAAATCTATATGCGATTAAAATATTCTTGTAATTAGCTTCTTGTTATTCGTACTCACCAGTTGCTGCCATATTGGACAATAAATGCCTTAATGTATATGTGAATATTTGCCAATATATCCAGGTGAAATACTTTTCATTTGAGGGTTGTTGCTTTTTTTTTTTAATCTTCCATCACCGTCAATTTTTCAGCCATTAGCTCAGCCAGGAGAAGCAGGTGGAATCATTCATGGTGTTACTTAACGCTTGAATGTTCTTTCCTTGAAGAATGAGCCACAGACGCTAAACTCAACACAATCAAAACGATCCCGACGCAGAGACGCGTGGATCATCTCGCAAGCGTGCTCACTGTGGAATCACGCTCCGAGGAAATCTCGACACTTTATGCTGAATGGTGGCGTTCTACAATGTTCGGCCACATTTCAACGCTTTGATCCGTTCGTCACCTCATTTTCTTAGAACTCCTCGCCAATTCTGCTTCACGAATGATGTAATAATCTCACCACTACATTAAACTGCATGAGAAAGGGAAATTTTAATATGTCAATTATGCACTAAATACATTGTTTGGCCCAAATAAGGCACTTTACTTCACTTCTGTGTTTCTGCATGACTAGAAGCCAGTTACATCAAGGTAGTGGTGTAATTGTACAGCCTTCCTCTTCTTGCATTAGGCAGCGTCGTCTTTCAATCTCTTGTCAATGTTAACGCTTGTTGGCACTGAAGAAAATTGATCTTTTTTGTATGTTAAAATGACAAGTTGTAAGTACTCACCAGATATCTGTAAAGATATATCATATATCAATCATTGCTGTTTTTTTTAAGTTCAAAAGGCATTAAAAATAATCTGTAAAACCCAAAATGATGTTTGAGTAGTTATTTCAAGTGTGTCTAAAGACAGGGCCAAAAATGGAGGGGGGGGGGGGGGTTGTGTGTGCTGTGGCAGTGTAATAGCAAACACTTTTTAATTTTTAAAAAATTAATTGTATTGTTTTAATAATAATAACGCCACTGTCGCCAAACAGTATGCATGCAAAACTGATGTCCTGTGCAAAGTGTCCCTCTGCTGCCTGATCAGATTATACAGAAATAATAGATTATTAGGGATCCTTCATATTCAAAGAGCATTTGTTACCGCACAAAAAGTTTTTTTTTTTTTCATTATTATTACACCTGTATTTAAAATAATAGTTTTAATTGGGTATTTATTTTTTGAACTGTTGTGGGCCTGATCTGGTCCCCCAGCACCACTTTGGGCAGCTCTGATCGAAGGGATCAGTCCCTGTCTTCGTGTTGTAACACTTCATCAGATTAATGTTTCTAATGTTAATGTGTCATAAATAAAAGTGACACGATAACCAGAATGATACGGTATATGATGCAGTGTAACTCTGGGTTGGCTCTCAATCTAAATGTTAAAGCTGCAATCGATGGGTTTTTTTTTGGGGGGGGGGGGGGTTCTTGGAAAGACGTCATAAACTCATCAAAAGAAAAATGAGAATGTTTCATTTTAAAAAGTAAACTCATGCAGCTTTAATGTCTGTGCTTTTTTTTTTTTCAATCAAATGTGAAAATGTGCTGACTTAAACTGCTCGACTGTTCTGTCATGAGCTAACCCTCAAGTGTAACTACTTAAAAAAAAACAACCAAAACAAACTAGGTTTTCTTTGCATGTGATTTAGAAGCGGCTCTCCTCTGCGGTGGCCGGTGGCGGTGTCCTCATAAGGCTCGCCCAGCGATTAGCAGCCAGCCACCTCATAAAGTCAATGCTGTGACGCAAAAGATAACCGGACAAGGAATGTAAGCGAGCGTCCGACCATCTGACTGTGTCATATATAGCCAAGCATCAGCTGCTACCAGGAAACGTGATAGCGCGCGGTGTTACAGTGCAGCCTCTCTTTTGTCCCCATATTAATGCAGCGTTGTCTGTCACTCGTCTGATTCTTGGCAGTCAGCTGTGCTCACACTAATCACACTAAATGCCATGAAAGCCTCGGGAGACAATGAAGAACTGTGTGTTCCTTTGCTTAAGTACCTAGTGGCGATGAAGGTTACAACACTGTTGAATCAAACTCATGTATTTTATCCCTGTTAAATAACTGACATTGAACGAGAACACAAACAAACGCTCACACACAAGATATGGAGCCGTTCCCCGATAGATCATTGCTTTGTTATTAAGTTAAAGTGTGTCAGATTACACATTAACTTGTTTTTGAGGAAGTCGTACCCTTCCCAGTGACGACAGATGTAGGGGTGTGCTCCAGTCTACCACTCACACACCAGCACGGACCT
This sequence comes from Aulostomus chinensis, assembly GCF_037954235.1. Taxonomy (NCBI): domain Eukaryota; kingdom Metazoa; phylum Chordata; class Actinopteri; order Syngnathiformes; family Aulostomidae; genus Aulostomus; species Aulostomus chinensis. The sequence continues at coordinate 17,039,885 of NC_141339.1, read as the reverse complement.
GAAGCCCACCCTCTGCTGTACACATTGTCAGCCTATACGGCCTTCCTCTATCTACTGCAAACAAACCATCAAAGTCAAACAGAAGGCGTATATATACTTGTTCCTTTGATAAATATCCTTTATCAAAGGAACATATTAGTTTCTTTTATTTTGCAATAACGTCCTACTGTTCAAACGTCACTTTACTTACTAAAACCATAAAATGCTTCCGTAAGGCTCACCTGAAGCTTCAACATGCCAGGTTGTTTTGAACAAATGTCCCTGATGCCATGTTTTTAGAATCACTGTGGCTTGTTGCGCCCAACCGGGACACAATGTTTTCACTGGATTTTCATTTTTGAGTGAACTATCCCTTTTAGAAAGCAACGTTGTCGTTTTTTTTTTTTTTTCACAGCCCTGTCCTCCAAATGAAATGAACATAGCCTGACCGCCAGGCAAACTCCACGCCATTACAGAGTTAGCATCTCAGCTCTTGAGTGTCAACCATGTGATCACAGAAAAGAAGCTAACTTCCTCATCAGGATGTCTTTGTTGAGTGGAGTTTGTCAGGCTGTCAAGTCAGTTTTATTTGTACAGTGCCAAAACACAACAAAAGTTCTCTCATGACATTTTACAAGTAGAGCAGGTTTAGCACCACACTCCTTCAATGAATTTACACCCAACAATTCTCCATGAGCGGCGACGAAAACTGTCTCTTAACAGGCAGGAACGTCGAGCAGATCGGGGCGCGATGGGAACCGACGTCTGCTTTTACCCGTTGGGGAGAAAGAGAGCGAGAGAGCAGGGCAGAGACAAGGACAGACAGGCTGTCAATTTATGTTCATACAGTTTAATTAAGTCTGGGAACTCAGAATGATGCACTGCAGGAAGTCTGGCAAAGTTGCACGAGCACACTCAGTTTTATCACATACTTTTATCTACACATTCCAAGCTCGTTGATGCATTATCGCGATGACAACGGCGAAGACAACCTTGAGCCCTCTGTTCCAGTCACAGCTATCCATACTTGTTTAAACTGAAATCAGAGGCAGTGTTTCACCGCCCTTTACTGTGTCGACACAATGGTTCCAGTGTGTGAAAAGATACTCATCAAATCACGGAACTAGTTTTGGTTACACGAATGCTTATCAACTGCTAAGCTTCAGTTACTCACTGCCGATTTAGATTTTTAATGCATTTGAATGGGGCACATAAGAACACATGAATTAATATCAGTGTAAACATGCTGGAGTTAGCAAGAATGCTAGTTTAGAAGCTAGGCGCCGTTAGCAGGTGCAAAAGTGAAGAGGACACGGACAGAGTACCAGCAACAGAATACATTCTACATATGTCCAGTTGAATGTGGGTACGGTTGTGGTTGCTCAAGAGCCATATTTAACATCCTAAACATTTCACAAGTTTAGAAAATCTGAGGGAGTAGTATCTCCACCAAAGAGTTCCTGTTTTTCCTTTGACTATCTTTTAGCAAGATTACACAAAAGCTATGAGGCTGATTTTCACCAAACATGGTAGAGGGGTTTCAAATGGGTCAAAGAAGAACCTGTTACACCGCAGATCAGATTCGACACAGTGCCTCCTAGTGGCCACAGGAAACGACACTTTTGTAACACTTTGATGTGCTCCTCCCTCCAGGTGACCGGCTCAAATTTGGTGAGAAATGTCTTAATAATTAGGTGGCGGGTTACTGTGAAGACTGAGGTTTTTCTTTTGGGTTTTTCTTTTTTTTTTTTAAAAAAAAAAGAAAAAAGAAAAAAGGGAAGTATATCGTAAGCTTGTGTTCGCCAGCACCAACTGGTGGCAACAAGAGGTGATACTTGCACAGAGGTGTATAAATATTAATCTGCACGACATGTTAAATTCTTAAATAATCTGGTTTCACCTCCCTCTCTCGGGGGGTCCTGGTCATCACTGTTTGAAGCTAGAATTAGTGCCTGATTTAAAAAAAAAAAAAAAAAAAGCTAGCAACCCTTTGGCCTCTTACAAATGCAGAAAATAGTTCTAATTTATATATATATATATATATATATATAGAGAGAGAGAGAGAGAGAGAGAGAGAGATCAGTGATATATAATTTATATATCATATAATTTTTTAAAGGAATTTTTGGTATTTTATTAATGAACGAACATACATGTATAAATGTAAGCAGTATTTAAACAGAATATAAACCACCAACAGCCAAAGATACAATGTGTACAACAAAGTTACGCTGAATACAGTTATGTATGCTTTTAACAGTTTCAAACAGTGTTCACGTATTTCAGAAACTCAACCAAACTGGATTTTGTTTGTACTTTGCAGTACAATTTATGAAGAATAACCGACACATAGAATGTAATTTATCAATATATAACCCGTTCTTACTTAACTCTGCATATCTTAAAATCTCACGGATAATGAAACTGCAAAGTTCTTCCCAGAATGATCTCATCAGCGTGGTGAGTACTTTATTTCAACACCCTGGCGAAACGCAGTATTAATCACATGGTTCGGTCGACTTCTGCCTAAAACAACTTCTTAAGGGGAGTAAACAAGTAAAAGCCATGGGTGAATGGATGCAGTGAGCTGCCGTGCGACGGCAAGCGGTGACGTCGTGTGGGCGTGGTCTGTGGAGGAGCACCGCACCTCCGGGGCTCGGCCAATCCGAGGAAAGCCGGCTCCTCTAGCAGCCAGATGGCCGCTGATATATAACTTGAAGACGCAGCTGATGCAACACTTACCGGAGATAACACAAGCATCACTCCACGGAGCTGAAGGCGACTGGATCCGCTTCTTATTTATTCATTAACGGATTTAGTTTTTTCTGCGTAAAACACTAAATCTACCGGTAAGTAAGCTAACATGTTTCTAGCCTTGTAGATGCTAGCTCTTTAAGATATCGTTCACCTCCGTAGTATCCTGCTTGCATTCATGAAGCGCTGCTCTCTCTCTCACACACACACACACACACACGCACACACAATCAAACGGCGACACATTTCTCACTCTCAGGGAAAGGAGGAGCCGTTTTCTCGCACGTTTTCTCGCCTTTTTGGTCGGGCGGATTTCAGTTAACGTCGCGTGGGGGCGCCTAGTTATCAGACGGGCGCTTGTGAACGTGTCAGGCGGGGCGCCAAGAGAGCCTCGCTCAAGCACACTGGCCTGCTGACACGGATGTCCGTTCGCTTCCCTCAGATTGTGAAATAAGTCAAATATCGATTCAATCATTCGTCGTCCGTGAGGCTTGGAGGACGTTGAGTCCAGGGGCGCTGCCCGGCGGGTATTTACGGAGGCGACAGTTAAGACATAAGACCCACTGTGACGCACGGAGAGGGGAGCAGCCCGAGCCCCCCTGTTACACAACTGACTTCTGTATACGTTTAGCCATGTTGGCATAACATTGGCGAGCACATGGCGGGGGGGGCTTGAAATGTTGAAAAGGGGATTTACGCAAGTTATTTTGTTTCTGCTTATGTAAACTTGGATGGTGTCTACAATGAAATAACACAATTATCTAAAAAGCACGATGAATTTGCATTTTATTACACAAATTCGACTAATATGCACTTAACTTAAAATTGTCCAACTATATATATAGATATAGATATATATAGATATATATAGATATATAGAGATATATATAGATATATATAGATATCATCTTTAAAATGTATATCATTTTTAAACGCAAAAGGTCTCCAATCTTGTTAGCATTGTTGGCAGTGTTTTCGTCTGCGGCTGCACGTCAGTACGCCCTCTCTCTGATTGGCTCTAGCTGAAGGCAGGGCAGTATAAGTACCCTCAAGTTACTTCGATCCTTCCTTTTTAGGGAAGCTTGTAGCACTCGGTAAGTACGCTTCTAAAGTGATGAAATGCAAGAAGAAGAAGAAAAGTGTAAAAGTCGTGGCAGCTCCTCTGATTTAAAATGTCGTCTTAAAGCTGTCATTTTTGTAGGAATAGCTAAAGATGCGGGTGCATAAAAGGACTTATTTTAAGAGCCTTCAGGCTGTGTGTGTTCCGTGTTGTGTTTGTATGGTTGTTGTTGTTTTTTAAGGGAGAAAAACAGGATGTAAACAGGTTTTTTTAGTAACGTTCCATTGTGATTTTTGGTTGTTGGGGCTGCGGAGCTTCTTGTTGTTGCGCCTACGTGTCTTCCCTGCTGACACGTTAGTTCATTCTGTAATCACTCTCTGGATTGGTCACTATTCCCAGTTTTACTTGGTTGCAGGCCCAAATTAAATCTTAACTCTCATGAATGGCCAGTTTTGTCTGTCTGTCTGGCGTCAGAGGTCTGGAAAAGAGTTGGAATTTCTTGACACAAAACTTGTTTTCTGCCGCCGCCGCCCCCCCCCCCCCCCTAAAAAAAATGTAGATGATGGCAGGCAAATATTAGTCTTAGTCTGGCTGACTTAAACCTGCCTGATTCCACTCCAATGCTCCATTGATTATAAACAACACTGAATTCCACCAACTCTGGTGCCCTGTTCCCACCCACAGGTACCAACATGCCTGTCATCAGAACCCTCAGCAAGGTGGCCAAGCAGGCTCTGCTCAGCGCTCCGGGGTGCAGCTGTCAACCTCTCACCGTTGCCGTACGAAACATCAGCTTCTCCCCTCGTCAGGTGACATCCGACGCCAGCTTCCACTCTGTGTCGTTCTCAGAAACAGACCACCCTAAGGTGCTCATTACAGGTAAGCAGCACCTGTTTTGCGGCTGTAGGAAGCATAGTTCACATTCCTGCTGGTTAAGATGGGATGAACCACATAGGCAGCTCTTCCAGCTATCAGATTGCCATTAAAACAAGTGTAGGCGAAAAATGTTTTGACCTTTTTTTTTCTTTTCTTCTTCTTGGGGCCCATTTTCCTTAAGACTAACTTCAGTTTCCATGGCGACTAGCACTGATGATCATTATCTCCTGCTTCTTTCAAACGTGTGCTTTATCTATTCCAGGCGGCCTGGGCCAGCTCGGGGTGGGGCTCGCCAAATTGTTGAGGTAAGAATTCTTCACCCCTGATGCGCCTGCAGGTTCTAATATGTTCCTGTGACCTTCTTTGCTGGGTTCATTTCTTCTTCTTCTTTTTTTTTCTTTTTCTTTTTCTCACCTTATGTAATACTGACTTCCCGCTTTACAGGAAGAGGTTCGGAAAGAACAATGTCATTCTGTCTGACATCAGGAAGCCACCGAGCAATGTCTTCCACAGTGGTGAGTCAAGTTTCTGGCGGCAGCTTTCATGATGGGGAGTTACCTGATTACACTCTTAGGAACAAAGTTTTCTCCCTTAGCGCAGCTGTGACTAATAATCACTTTTGAAACTCCAGTATTTGGCAGTGTGAATGGTTAACTTGTTCCTTGTTCCTTTTTTTTTTTTTTAACCATCTTTGCCTAAAATGAACCTTTGTGTCAGCCAGATTTCTTCTTTACAATTATACTGCAAATCAAAGAAAAAAGAACCATTATCCAAAGTTAATTTTTGTTGGACTCGTTCCTGCCTGTTAAAAGGAAGGTTGTCGTCGCCGCTGTTGCAGGATGCGCTCGCTCATGGAGAATTGTTGGGTGTAGATTCATTGAAGGAGCGTGGTGCTGGACCTGCTCTCCTTGTAAAGTGTCATGAGAGAACTTTTGTTCGATTTGGCGCTGTATAAATAAATTTGACTTGACCTGTACCAATAGATTTTAATTCTCCTTATCTCTATCAGGCCCCTTTATCTACTCCGACATCCTGGACTACAAAAACCTGCGGGAGATTGTGGTGAACAACCGCATTACTTGGCTGGTTCACTACAGCGCCCTCCTCAGTGCTGTCGGAGAAGCTAACGTGGCCCTGGCGCGCTCTGTGAACATCACCGGTGAGTGGGTTATTGATTGCTTACACACACACACACACACAAAAGAGCGCGTTTACGAGTAAGTCATTTTATCTATTTAAATGACGTCACGACAAAGAATTAAAGTTCAGCAAATGAGGTAAAATTCAAAGATCTATTGAAAAAAAAAAACAACAACCTACAGTTAAAGTGAGTAGGCAAGTTTAAACAGATGGGTTTTGAGTTATGTAACAAGAGCTCAGCGTACGGGTGTGCACGTGTGTGTGTGTGTGTGAGGGGGGGGGGTTTCCAGAGTCTGGCAGCATTTGTGCTGAGGTTGATTGGCAGGGAAAGAGATGAAGAGTTTCTGAAGTGTGCGGTTCTTCCATTCCGTCCCTCAGGGCTTCACAACATCCTGGACATCGCAGCTGAGCACGGCTTGCGGCTCTTCGTCCCCAGCACCATCGGCGCCTTCGGACCCACGTCTCCTCGTAACCCAACACCAGACCTCTGTGTGCAGAGACCTCGGACTATCTATGGCGTCTCCAAAGTCCACGCCGAGCTCATGGGAGAGGTGAGATCTCAACTTCTTTCTGTCGTCCCTCCAAAAATGACACCTCCGCATTTATAACAAGGATAAATTCCTCTCGCAGTACTACCACCACCGATACGGCCTGGATTTCCGTTGTCTCCGTTACCCAGGAATCATCTCTGCTGACTCCATGCCTGGTGGGGGCACAACAGGTGAGAGGGATTACATGCTGATATCACACACACCAGGTTCCAGCATTAATACACATCTATTCCCGTAGCTGTCCTGTCATGTTGCACACTTGTTGTGTAACTTTTTTTTTTTTTTTTTTACACGATTTTAATTTTGGACTTGCTCATCCTTAATTTTCTCCGTCCAGATTATGCCGTCCAGATTTTCCACGATGCAATCAAGACTGGAAAGTTTGAATGCAACCTGAGACCCGACACACGGCTCCCAATGATGTACATCGACGACTGTTTGCGCGCCACACTGGAGGTGATGGAGGCGCCGGCCGACACGCTGAGCATGAGGACGTACAACATCAACGCCATGAGCTTCACTCCCCAGGAACTGGCTCAGGAGCTCCAGAAGCAGATGCCCGAAGTGGATGTCACGTATGACGTCGACCCCGTCCGACAGGCCATCGGTAAGTTTTTAGGAGAACAGTCGTTTCAAAAGAACAGGCTAGCGGTGGGGGCGTTTAAGCTGAAGCCAAGTCTTCGTATGTGTTTCTTCCAGCCGACAGTTGGCCAATGAACTTCGACGACTCCAACGCGAGGAACGACTGGGGCTGGAAGCACGATTACGATCTCCCAGAGCTCGTCCAGACCATGCTGAACTACTTGAGCACAGAGACGCTCATGGCCCGAGCTAACTGAGTCGGCACAAGCCACTTCTTCTTTGTACATAATGTAAAGACTGACCAAAGAGAATAGAGGAACACGGTCTGTACATAGTCGTTCTCTCTGTAAACCCGAAGGGCTCTGCTTGCCCTGCGTGTGCAAGGACGTAAACGGTCAACGCGGGCTAGACAATCCCTCCCTGCTCCTGTCTAATCAACCCGGCTTTACTCTCCTGGCCTTTTTCTGCTAGTGGGGGGGGGGGGGATTTAGGTGAAGAGCAGCAGTCTGTTAGTGGAAGGTCGTTATCAGGGATATACGTCTATGTGTCTCGATGTGGCTGTTGAAAGGGAAGATGACTTGCATGTTGCTGAATTCCACACCAAATTTCTGAGCAAACAAAAGTGAAACAGGCGGGGGGAATTTAGGATTGTGACTCTGCAAAACCTTTCTACTGCTTTTTGTCTTTGGAAATCTAAATCTATCCAGGTTCTTTTTGCAAAGGATTTTCTAAATTCAGGGCCTTTAAAGCTCCTGAGACTATTGACTTTGGATTTGGGAGTATGGAAAAATAAATTGTGTTCTTTTTGATGCACTTTAGATGAATTTCTATTTAAAATTACTGACATGGAAACAACCCTAATCACTTTACGTTGTTGGAGGGGGGGGGGGTGATAACGTCACAATACATCTCAAAGAATTGTTCTTCTGTTTATTCCACAGCTTTATTTATTCTGTCTATTCACGTGAAAGCATTAAAAACTTCAGTGTTTTGTTTGGGTTTTTGTTAAGATTTTTTTTTTTTTTCATCAACTTCATGGGATTTATTTGTAATGCATAAAAAGGGGAAATGTGACACCGTTCGCCACATGTAGGGTACTTTTAACCACGTTCGGTGGTTTTTCCGTGTTTCAACGTTCTATAAAAGCGACGCATCGGGTGATTCATTCTGTGCTGTTACAATCTCAGCTTTGAAAATAAAAACTTTTTTTTTCCACATACATCTGCCTGACCTTTTTATTTTTGGGATTAAGGTATGAAACTATAGCTCTTGGACGAGCAACACGTCCTATAGTTCCGCTGTGAACTCTTTGATCCTGAGTTTGGTTTACTGTAAAGAGCCAATGGTGAAGGGATTGATCGGCCCTGTTGTCAAAGCAACAGCAGTGAGTCTTATTGAGTTGTCATTTACATAAGCAGTCTGTCTTACAGTGATGGGGGGGGGGGGGGGTGTGTGTGCGTTCTGTAAAGTTTGTAATTTGCAGAATTGACCTCCAAATAGAAATGTTAAATTTGACCTTTATGGAGTGTCGGGTTGCGTTCTGTTCTGAACAAGCTGAAACCCCCATGGTCTCAATGCTGAAAAGAGAAATATGAGAATGTCTTCATCCGCTGACACTGTGCTGTCTGAACTAGGAGCCAGAGCCGGCGCTGGCAAGGCGATTTCTATGTGGTAAAATAGAACTTTAGATGAAAAGAAATGGATAATTTTGTCCATAATTGGTGCAAATTAAAAAAAAAAAAGATTTGCTAAACATATCCTTATTTGGGTGTGTGCTGGAGAATCATGTAAAAAGCCCAAGTAGGATCACATGACATGGAAAAAGGAGAAAAGAGTGAGCTGACGTATGAGGAACCATTTTGTACAGTTGTGAATGAGAATGAGCTGCATTTTTTTTTTTTTTGAAGGGGGCTCTTTTTACCTCTAATTGATGCATGTTTATAAGTATTTAACCTGAAATGATCGAATATATGTTTCAGTTTCTAATGCAGAAAAACGCAGCGAGAACATTTACGCGCAAAGCCGAGACAAGAGAAATGTCTCAGCACATCAATACAGGCACTAAAGCACAGCTGCTGCGTTATCGAAACCAAATGGGATCATAAATTGGAACCCAGAGAGCAGCATTTTCCTCCGCATGCATGGCAGCCTTTCCTCCATTTTTCTGTGTCAGTAATTTCAGCTGGGTGACCTTGTGAGGTTTTTTTTGTTGTTGTTGTTTTGCGGTCCAGCAGAGAGGCAGCTTAGAGGGGCGAGGGGTACGGGCCCAGTTTGTTTGATTCAGCTGAATTCAGTGTTGAGTAAGGTGAGACGCCGGGACCGAGGAGCACGCTCGCCTCTCTGAATGTGAAATGTGCAGCTGTTTTTTTTTCTTCTTTTTCGCTCCAGCCGGAGGGAAAAATTACAAATCTCTTATCTTTGTTTAGCTCGCTCGTACGAGGAGAACATTACACCACCGCACGGAAAAGGACTCAAAGTACCTTAATCAAACTTGTCAACACTGACTTTTTGAAGCTTAAATTCGAATCTGGGGATCATGTCTATTTCACTTCAAATAAATATATGAAACATATTTTGGGATCTGGTGAAAATCCTAATGAAATGCAATAGTTTGTTTGTCTGTTTTTTTTCATTCGCGTTTACGCACGTGAATGAATGACTAGATGAGAACGTGTCCAAAACTTTCAGACCGTTTGTGCGTCTCGAGGCTTTCCAAGAAGAGGCACAGGAGGGGCATGTGGCTTCAAACAAAAACATAGATCCCCCTGAAGGGGGCCTTCACTTCTTTCTTCTCTAGTGAAGGAGACCTTACCTCTTATGTAAGACACTTACAAGGTTGAGTCCCGTCAACCAATCAGAGAGCTTCCTCGGTCGCCCTGGACCCCGAGTGTTTTGTTCGTCATCGTGTAATCAGATTCACATAGTGAGCAGCTTTACAGGGAACACGGCAGAAAGTGAAAGACGAGACATAAAGAAGGGGGGGGGGGGGGCTGTTGGGCACAGGGCCAAAAACACCATAACACGGTACCACATGGAGACCTGTTGCTATGGTAATGGAGGCCACCACCCCACCGCTGCCCCTCCCGTCTTCCAGCCTCAAGAGCGATCTGAGGGATTGTGTTTATCGCTCTTTACATTTAAAGGCTTTCATTACACGGCGGCGTCATGCTGATGGGAAGAGTCAGTTCGCAGGGAGAACAAATAAAACAAAGAAAAGAATATGTTAATCTTCGAGATTAATTGAATTAATCAATTTCATTTTTAATCTATACAGAATAAATTCAATTTAAAAAGGAAAGTTATTTTATTTATTTTTCAAATTTATATTTGTCATTTCTGTTAGCCGTTTCTTAGAATGGCTTTTTGCAAAAAAAAAACAAAAAACAGACGGGAAGGATTGTCATAAAAATGCAAATCTGTTCACTCTGCAGAATCATTCTTTTTGCTCTGGAAAGGAATGTAAAAAAGGAAATACATAAATGGTGGCTTTCACGTCGCGTTGCTCCAGTGGTCTGGAACAGTGCTGACTCCATGATGGTTAAAAAAAAAAAAATCAATTTTGACTTCGGGAATTCTGTCCCGTTTATGAGCTCTGAGATTTATTGACCTCACGACAGAGCTATTAATTTAAAATTAAGTTTGACCTCTTCTGACCTTTACACTGCAAGCATGCATTTTAAGACATGTCACCTGTGCAATGAGAATGATTTATTTATGCGCTTAAAATCGTTTGGCTACCTAGTCAAGAACTAGGATGAAAGAAAACACTCTTTTAATCTTAATTTGATAAAAAAATCAACCTGAACATTGAAAGCAGGACAGGTCAGATTAAGTTCAAGGAAACCACAGAATGTCCTTAGTAAATTTGTTGTATTTTACAGAAACTCTGGGTGTGTCGAGTTGATAATATTTCCTGTCACTGATCCCTTACAAACATCAGTTACACAATCTAATCCCATGCTCAAGGTGGTAATTTTAAACACAGACCTGAGATCAGATTAAATCTTCACATAATCCAGTATTGACTATAATAACAACGAATTCAACACTGACTCTGGAACAGCAGAGGTGATGCAGCCCTTAAATCCTCAGGTTAAAGCTAACAGAAGACTCAGAAGCGCACAAGATTACAAGTATCTTAGTTCATACAGTCAAATCTATGTCAACTGAACATATTTTACAGTATTTTTACTGCATTTTTTTGATGTTTGGAGAAACATCTTGTCTCTGTTAAAGCCACATGTGAAAACGGAACAGATGAACTCAAGGAACTATCGAGAATTTAACATGTAATAAGACACAGTTGGGGAAACTTCAAATATAAAGTTGATGAGTCAAGATCAGAAGAAAAACTAGAATGGCGCAATATGGTACTGTTTACGCTACAACTGGATTGATGTCATATCCTGGAGGACCAGAGATGAATTGACATTTTTTTTCTGATCACACGCCCCTCTCTTTAGGTTGAGTTTTAAGATGTAACGTGCTAGAATTCCTAGATATTAGATTCACTATCTCAGGAAGTGAGTTCCTTCCTAAAGCTAACAGCCTTTGAAAGTGATCTTAACATAGTTTCCAAAGTCATCACATCACCGCTGTGTTCACGCTGCAGAACGCTCTGTCTTAAATCTTTATCTTTTAGTTACCCTGCTTAGGGTGTGTCTTTATCTTGGACATGGTTTCAAAGGACTAATCTTAAGACATTTTCAAGGACCATGTAGCATAAATAAATATTATGCTCCTTTGCAGCCTTGAATATAAATACTTTGTTTCATATCAGCTGTTCAGTTTCTCTTTTTGATAAAGGTATTAAACGTCCCCAGGAAGCTTCGGTAATGTGTAAATAACTCGAGTCCCAGCTGCCATTTCAAACTTAAAAAAAAAATACAAAAAAAAACCCACAACGCCATAATTATAGTGTTCTCAATCATCAGTGAATGTGATGATAGAACTAGAATGATAGGTCTGATGAAAAGCTGCTACACCATCAAATGAACCCCACATCTACTACCTCTGAGGCTTTTTAAGAGCTTGAATTCAGTGTTTTCACCTCTAATAGCAATGACTCACTCCAGTATAATCAGACTGGCGTTCACGTACCAGACTACCGTACTTTTTTGCCCTCAGAGAGAAATATGTATTCCATTCTGCCTTTAGTATTTTAGATTCATTTTTCAATAATTGCACCATCACTCTCAATAAGTGCTTACTGGGTCTGTTAACATGTAAAACAGAACAGAATTGGTTTTAAAGATTTTTTTTATAGTTTTAGACCAGATTTGTTAGTTTTTAAGTGCACTCACACTCATTAAAAGTCTCTGACAAGATAAACTACTCCACTGGTACAGGCAGTAGAATGGTTCAAAATTCAATTTTTTCTTTTGCCATTTGGCAGCCCTGAAAAAAAAAAAACCTTGTGACCCCTGTGGACCTCCAGAACCTCAGGTTGAGAACCGCTGTCATGTTGCTACTGTCCTACTGATCTGCAGTTTGTTTGTTGTGAGATTGGTTTAATTTGTACTCTATTTGTTTTGCTGTGCAAGAGAAGAGGGGAACTCGTGGAAACCAGTTGGTCCACATCTCTGCTCCACCTGTCAAGTAACGCTGCTGCTGCCCTCGAGTGCTGCTTGTAAGCAGCTGATTTAGAGTTTGCATGATTTTGGTGGGCGTGAATGTGAATATGTATTCGCACATTCAGTCATAAAACGGTGCTTTGGCTGTGCAGTTACTGGAATGTGAACGACTCAGCTTCTCCACACTACATTGAGATATTCTTCATTGCCGCTTGTGGTGGTTATAATACAAAGAGTTCTAGAACACTGGGTACTGGAACATGTGATCTTATTGATGGCTGGATTGTCACATGGTTCTGGAACCATTATGACATTTTGGTATGCTGCAAGAACCACTGCAAGAACATATTATGCAATGCTTTGTGTGAGTTGGTCACATCCCCATTTTGTTTTGGCAGACACCCGGCAAATAAATCACCAGGCCTGCCAGTTGACATCATCACTATGGAAACATTTACTGAAAGGCAAAATATATATTACCAATATAAACGGGTATATATTTCAATATTAGAACAATGTTAAGGATAATGTACATTTTGTTTTGATATACCCAGAATATCACACACACACACACACACAAACACTCACACACGCACGCACGCACGCACGCACACACACACACACACACACACACGCACGCACACGTGTCCGAGTTCAATGAACCTGTATGACCTGACGGATGTACCCTGTTTTTATGGATGTAGCTCCCTCTTTTGGCTGGCTCTTGGCAGTGATACTAAGTAATGGCAGTAACAGCAGAAGCAAAATAAAATACGTAAATGCAAAATAATTATATTTAAATAAAATTATATCTTTCATCGGTAATCGAAAACGCGATGAATACCATATATGTTCACAACATGCAGCCAGCGTGGCTGGATATTTTCATCAGGCAAATTCCAGCGATCCTACTCGCCTTCTGTAAAGCCGCTGAAGGACCCCAGAATGTCCATGCTGGCAGAGCGTAAGAAATATTACTTTCTGGCTTTTGAAACATATTTTCCTTCTTCTTTCAATATAATGATACGACTTTAAGTCTTATGTGGGTCAAAATCCCGCTTTAATCTAATGTCGAGGATTTTCTTTGCAAAATATTCAGTAAATGTTGATTTAGAAAGTGTTTGGGTCGCTAACATTAGCATTAGCTTCAGCTGTCAGTGTAAACACGTGTTTACTTTTGTACGTCTGCAGCTCAACCACAATAACTTTTATGCTTATTTGTTGCTAAATATGCTGCTACTAATTCAATTTAGTGAGTTAGCGTGTTTCTTCGCAACAAGTCCGTCTGTTGTCTCTACGCTGATTGCGGATTCACACATGACGGTTGTCATCTACCTTAAGTTTGCGTAAACAACCCCTCTTATTCCGATAGTGCACTGCGTGTAGCTTTACCAACGGATGTAACTTACTTGAAGTTACCTCGATTTGTTGGTTGCTCAGTTTTTATGTTGAATGTCATGTTGCTGATCGGTTAACGTAACAGTGCTGCTCTTCTGTCTCCAGCCCGGAGGAAACAGAAGTGGTCTGTTGACCCGAGGAATAGCAGCTGGAGTAAAGATGATTCTAAATTTGGCCAGAAGATGCTGGAGCGAATGGGCTGGTCCAAGGGCAAGGTGGGTGTTTTGAAATGTAGCTCTCATTGTTTGCTTTTTTGACAACAGTAACCAGTTGTTCCCAGACATGGGCGGTTGACCCATCTAATGTTCCTCCTCTCATCTGAAGGGCCTGGGCAGAAGTGAGCAAGGTTCCACAGACCACATTAAAGTAAAAGTTAAAAACAACAACTATGGTCTTGGAGCCAGTGCCAGCCACGAGGTGAGCTCCTTTACCGTTTGGTTGTTGAGGACATGAACGAATATCGCATCGTTTTACAGTCTTGACACACTTTCATATGAGGAGGATGTGTTGAATCTACGCCTACGAAAATTACAATATTTGTTGGTGTATTGACAAAAACATCTCGATAAAGGCAAAAATTGCAATCTTGGTAGACACAGTATAGAATAGTGTGTTGTCAGAAGTGTACTGTAAGTACAGTCTGTTCTGAAGCATGTTGTTCGGGTTACTGCACCCAAAAAACAATATTTTCAGTAGATTTCACTTGTGTGAAAACGTTTCAATTTTGCTGAGCTGTGTTTCTTCCTGATGCAGCTCTAAAGGAGCCAGATGTTAATAGCACTTAACAAATTGAATCACTCGTTCAGCTTCACCATTAAATTGGCCAGATTTTCGAAGGCATACAGCAGTTCCTCGAACAGGTCTTTAATTTACACCTAGCGTCTCTTCAATCAGAGCCACGGACTGATGCTCAGCTCCCATTGTAATGTTCAGAATGTTTGAAAACCGTAATCGCAAGGATAAACCCTTCTGTTAATGACACTGTCTGTGTTCACAGGACAACTGGATCGCCCACCAAGATGATTTCAATGAGCTGCTTGCGCAACTGAATAACTGCCACGGCTCAAATAACAACACTGGTATGTAGAAGGAAGATCCTTCTGTCTCTTTTTTGTATGTCTCTGTTGTTTTTTCTCACTGATTTGTAGTTGGACACATTGTTTGTGATGGTTAATTTCATATGAATCTTAACTTACCAACCGATATATCACTGATGAGTGGTCCATTGATTGAAAACAGGGTCATGTTGCAATATATCTTTTTCTGACGTTGTGCAGCATGTGTAGAAACTGTCACACTGTCTTTGTGCTCACCACTCTCCCAGAACGGCACTCCATTAGCATTTGAACAGTTTGAAAGATTTCATATTGAAGACGGAGTTTGGTGTCTTTGTTAATTTGAATGAAAGTTTCTTATCTTTCAAAGTTGGTTTCGTGAAGAACAAATGTACTTGGATTCCTCAGCAGTCCGTATGTGACAATATCACGTCTCCCTCTGCTGGGCAGTAGATGGTGCCACAGTATAACATTTAGCTGAGTGAGTTGCTGCATGCTGAACATCATCATTACTATTTGGAACACTGTTCAATGGCAGTGCATATAGGAAAGCTATAGTGATACGGAATACATGATGAGCTGCTACCCGTACGTTACCATGTGACCTTCATTGGTATTTTCTCCTTATATTTTGTAGCACCTCAGCCAGAAGAGCAGAAGAGCTTCAGTTTGGAAGAGAAGTCCAAAACTTCCAAAAAGAGGGTCCATTACATGAAATTCACCAAAGGTGCGTTCATCCCTTAGGAGCTGAAAGCGGTGTTGGCAGATGGCCAAAATGCTAAACGTGCACCAGGACTTGGAGCTGAAAAAATAGGTTGCAATTTTAATGTCAATCCATTAACAACAGACCAGGATAAACAAAGGTTGAAATAAACCACTTTATTTGTAAAGGCACACATGCTAAGGCAGCAATGGAAAAAAAGATGCTTATTAGATTTTTAAAAAAAAAATGGTTTGGTCTTTGAACCATTGAGTTTATTTATTTATTTTTTTATATTATTGTTGCTGAGAATTTTGCCCTGGTGGGTTGGCTGTGGATGGTTTGGGATAAAGTGGCACAGGCGATAAAATAATTGCTCGTTGATTGGATCCATTTGTGTGGTCGATCAATTCACAACATTCTTACAAGATTAGTCAGACTTACTGGCAAGTTGACTGAGTTTTCGTATGTTGGGTTGTGAATAATTTCCTCCTCCTCATCACGCACTTTCCCATTCCACTCTGCTTCCGGTGTGCGCGCTTGATTATCAAAAAAGGCGTCTTGAACTCGAGAGGGAGCCTGCTTGGGCTTCGTACTTGCAAGCAAATATTTTTTTATTTTATTTTTTTTATAGCGTTTCCACAATTTCTGTGCAAAATCTCTGGGGGCCATAGCTAAAGGTTTGGGGCTTCCAGTGTCACCATTTGACATCCAGGCTCGAACTTCCTTGGTGAGTTAGCTACTTTCTGAGTTTAGTCTGCTTAGCAACTTGAGAAAAGAGTGGGACATGAGAGATAACATCTATTATTAAATTGTGTCACAACTAACATGAATCCATCCTGCATCCTTCCCAGTCTTGTGCCATCCTCTCCAGCTGTTGCCACATCATTCCCTAAGAATGCTAATGAACAAAAACAAAGCTGTCATCAGACGCTGGCCCGCACAGTCCAAGACGATGTTTCTCCACTTCTTTTATCCTCCATGCCTTGCCAACCAGTCTATCGCACATTACCTCCGTCCTCTTGAAGAAGTGTCTACTGGATGAACACAGCACTATAAGGCGTGTAAAGTTTTTTTTTTTTACTTTCCTCATTTTCTATACTTTTGGGGGTCAGCATTATTTTCTTGCAGCAGCAAGTGCTTTATTCACCTCCATGCCAGGCACTCCGACAGACACCCTCCCTTACCCTCGATGAGCCTTGTGCACTTGGCTCAGATCGCAGACGCTGATCAGAGCTCTGTCAACCTGTGCGAGGTCAGTTGGCCCGGTCAGTGCTAGGGGAGGTTATTAATAAGGCTTCCTTCTACTTTCATTACTCCTTAACATGTCAGGGAGTCAAGATTTGCTGGTCAAGGCCAGTACATCGCAAGGCACAAGGAGGAATTTAGTGTTCAGGATGACTGGAGACCAAAATGAGTAACCACTTTTCTTTATTGCTGAGTTGCCTTACTTGAGCTTGTGCATATTTTAGGTATTAGAGGAAGACAAGTTTAGTTCTGCAACGAACTTAACAAAAACTGTGTATCACCTCAACAAGCTTACCTCTCTCAAACTTATTTATTTCCCAGTTTGCGAGTATTTCTTTTTGTGAGACTTTCACATTCAGATGATGGGGCCAAAAAAAGGTCATTCCAAACCCTCCGTGTCCGTCACATTTTACAGTGCTACCGATGTCATAAATACACACAGGGAGGACATCATGTCCATTGAGCAAACCGCTGTTGCTTCAAATGTTGGCTTTTCAAGAATAAGTTGCCTTTAGTTACCTGGTTACAGCAACACCACTGCGAATGGACAGCATGCCTGCAGGTGGTGGGTCCCAATGCTGATTTAGAGTCTGAACAATCAGCTCCACCTTTTGCATCACTCCCTTAGAACAGCAACTCACATAGCTGAGGTGGATGGTTTGAACAACTGGTGTCAGCACAGGCAGCTCCCAATAGCCTGAGAGGAGCTGGCTTGCACACCCAGCCTACAAGGCCCCGACTGCAGCCTCCCTGTTCACCCGAAGTTTCTGTCTGGTAAGGATCTGTGGGACGTTCTGAACCATCGGGTACATCGGCATGTCTTGGAATATCCATCAAATCTGAACAGCTCCTGTGTAAGAATGGGGGGGGGGGGAATCCTTGAGCCTTGAGCCTTGAGCCTTGATCTAATTCATTCTGCAGAAAGTGAAACCAAGCAAACCAATGTACTGTGTGCAGGTTTACACTGAAATGCTGTAAGGTAAGGAGCCTATCCCAGCTGGCACTGAGTTGGAGGCGGGGTTCACACTGGACGGGTCGCCAGTCCATCGCAGGGCCATCAGGAGCAATTGGGGGCTCAGTATCTTGCTCAAGGGTACTTGGACGTGGTCACCGGGGGGAAGTGAGGTTCAAAACCTTGTAGCGGGTCAACAGAAAGAAATCCATTTATGGGATATTGCAAATGGCATTGAGTACTTGTCAGAGTTAATATTGCATTCTTCAACTTAGCTGTTTATTCTAACAGTTCAGAAAATTATGATATTGAGTTGACAGTTTCGTGCCAGTGATTTATTATTATAATCTAAAATAGCTGAATTTCCTTGCAATGCATAAGCTACATTAATGCCGCTTTACACGATTTCCTTAGATTGTCATGGCTTTTAATGAATGATGTTGTGGCGCAGAATTTGTAAGATTTTAACCTGCAAACATAAAACACTGGACACGTTCAATAATTTTGTGAGTTCTTTTGCAAGATTGAAGCGCAAATCCCCTTTTAATACTGCCATGTGTTGAAGTAATTATAATCAGTCAGGTCAGCAAACTTAGAATAACACAAAATAGTAACTTTTGCCTCACCTGGAAGACTTTATACTTTACGTCATTCAATAGCAACTTCCCTTTTCCTGTTTGTGGCATCTGGCATGTCCATTGACTGCCCCCTGATCAGATGACCCGACCTGATAAAACATGGCCTCTGTCTCTTTAGACCCTCTCACCCCGTTTTTAGGATCTCACTTTGAAAGGACCCATGAAAATAACTGGTACCCGATGGATGAGATGTATTTAATGCACCATTCGCGCAAGTCATGAAACCTGGACATAAGAATTCTAATCAGAATTAATTTCATGTGTTGGTTGATGTTTGATGAGTTTGCATCTTTGACAATGAAGCCATTCATGCATGTATGACTGCTTGGGACCATTTGGCTACGTTTGATTAGATGTGGTTCTGTTGAGTTTCATAAAGGCATATGGAGGTGCATCCAAGCCTAAACCCTGTATTGTGTCCCTCACTAAACAAAGTTTCCTGAATTGCTAGACTCCTATTTAGACCTCTCCTCACCTCTCTTCCACCCCCAAAATAGCCCAGTGAAAAGTGCCCCTAACAATACCTTTCTCGAGAGTTTTGACCAGTGATTTATATGGCCACGTTTGTGTCTTGTTCATTTGGACATTTGTGTCGACTGAACTTCTGCCTCCTTCATTGTCTTTGCCGCAGGATACACTTGTACCCCAACCTGTCGTCAACTAATAAAGTCTGATCCCTGGAGAGGACTAGTTCTAATCCATTTGTGGAGATCCCTTCCACTCTTCTGCACCAGCTATTTGTGAACCTTAAGACATTATGCATCTTCCTGCTTTCTGTATTTGCATTTTCTTTTAAGTGTTGAAAAAGCAGAAAGGAAGAGAGACTACAGGAAATTCAGGTGGTAATGTTTTTGCAGGAATTCAATCCGAAACCAGATTGTGTCTCCGCAAGCAACACAACACCACTTTAACTTGTCGTTTAAAAGGCTGGAATAGTTGTCATGCAACAAGGACACAAGAGACGCTGGCTCCTCTTGTTTGTCCAAACGTGACTCACAAATCAATCGTAAACTTGATATCTCCAATCTCTACCTTGTTGTCTCCTTTTTTCAGTTTTTATTAAAGTCTTTGATGAGGCCTTTACTGGTCTAGCCTCTGATCTGAATTGGCATGGGTGACCAAAGAGTTACCTCGCAACCTGTAACCTGCCACGCCTGTTTGCATGCCTCCACTGATGCCGACGCTCCTCTCTCCCTCTGTAGCTGTTGCCAAGTTAAGGCTTGGAAATAGATTTAGTGTTGCTAAGCTTGTTACATGAGAGGTTGCAACAGTCAGGTACTACTCTTGGTTTGTGGAGAGGTTGTATGTACACAGAGGTCAACCATTGAATCTTAAATTGAATGTTGGATGTTAAATCCCCTCAAACACAATTTTAATCACAGAATATTTAACTCCAAAGAATATTGTTTGTTCAATTTTTAACTTGATACTAAGCACACTACATTTCAAATAAAATACAATTCAAAAATATAAATTATTTCCAAAAATAGTTATTGCCACATTTTTTTAAAAGAACCATCCACAATCATCTTGAATTCTCTCTCCCAGCGCAGGCCTCCTCCTTACTGTCTGCTGCTTTTATCGATATCCCGTTCATGCTGGCTCCCTCACTGCCAGCACTGAGGATTGATGGCCTTTGTTTGTGGTGGAAGGGCACCAAAATCTGTGCTGCCTTGGTCCCGGGCCACAGCATAAACCAGTAACCCAGTTTTAATTGCTCCCCCCATCTATCACCTGTCACTGCTGCAATGGCGGTTGATGCAGTCAGAGCTCCCTAACCCCTCCTCCACGTGGTTAGTTTCCTTTCTTCAGGCTTTTAATCAAAACAGTATTTTATTGTGTCTTTAGATGGTGCATGTCTGTTGATGGTCTTAAGAAAGAACAGGGAGTCAGATTAACCCCAGTGGAGTATCAAGCCAAAGAGTTAAAGGCCGCAGGCTTTTTGGCTGCTGGAAGGCACTGTAGTTTCAACACCAAACTGGTTTCCAGGCTAACCAGCTGGGCAAGGACATGGTTTGGTTGTGAAAAGCTGGCTCAGACCAAAAAAATGGTACTCAAGTCCTCGCAGTTGACCACTTTTAACTCTGTTTACCTCTGTAAGACAAGGAACCTGTGAAATGGTACGGGGCAGGCCTACAAATGACAGGCGCAAAAGTTTGGGGGGAAAAAAAAAACCCGGACACCCTTTTGCCTTCGGAACACTGAATGGTGAAGAATTCTGAAATGGAACCAGATAACTGCTGCCATTCTTACGGGCATCCGCAAAGACACGATCTGCACTTAAAGGATTGAGAAACGTGGGTTTGGTTACATCACTAACAGGAAGCAAGTCATTTTGTTCATTTGAATCTACTGAGAGAACTGGACCCAACTTGTTTTTGAATCGTTTGTCAGATGTGTGTGCTCATGTTTTGAAACGTTGAGGTTTTGCTAGTCTGGTTTGACTAGTTGTCTGTGTTGGGATTTGTTGCCACTTCAAATATTACCTTGGAAACCAACCTACTGAATAACACTTCCCATTGCAGGTTGACAGTGTCCCTGTTATATCCTGTCCAATTGCCCTCAGCCACCTTTTGAATGTTAAAAGGAAAAATGGGGTTACTCTTTTTTTTTTTTTTTTTTGCCCTTTTAAAAAAAAAAATCAGAACACTTATGTGTACTTTCACCCAAAAGCCTGAGAATTCTGACAGTTTCTTCCTCTTCTAAAGGGCAAAAAAGGTCCGATTGGGAATATTTTACGGTTAACCCAAGTTCACCGAATGACAAACACCACAGTCCCCCCTCTTCCTATTTATTTTAGTTTTGAACATACTTTCTTGGTTTTACCTCTCGGATCCAACTGTGCAGTGGCTTTCAAAGCCAAGAGTGCGAGGGGGGAGATAGAGATTCTAGAGCAATAAATAACCAAATGTTATCAGAGCCCTGCTGAAGGAAGAGGATGCAGCTGTACGAACAGGACCCGGGCTTGAGACGGACGACTGTGTGCTCCAGGAGTCTTTGAGGCCTGCTTGAAAATCGGAATTTGGAGGTGTGGCGCGGCAGACCTTGCTGTTAGTTTATTTTTCTTCGCCGTTTTATCCGTGGAGCAAGAGGCACCCCCCACCAACACGCACGCACACACAGACACACACACACAAACACGCGCGCACTCGTCCTTTTAACTGCAACCATTATTGCTGGAACCATTATAGCTGGAACAATTGCACTTCTAAATGTCTGCATTTTTATGGCTCTGCTTCGGCGTCAGTCATGAGTGGAGACGTGTATCCATGCCTACGTCCATCGATGGTGTGTACGGTTTCTGGAGGCTGAAAAACCTCCCAGTAACTGCCATTGAGGGGAAAAAGAGTTACTACTGCCCCTTTTTGTCTCTTTTTTTTCTGCATTCTCTTGCATATTGATTTCATGCACCTTCAGTATTTGTTTACCATTTTCAAGCCGTAAATGCATAAATTGTTTTTGAATGAAGTCTAAATGTGTACGGTTGCTCTGGTGGTCAGGTTTTGAACCGTCCTGCTCAGCACAAACATGCACGCTGGGTTTGGATACGCCAACTTTGTCATAGTGGTGAATGAGTGTTGTGTTAAACGTTTATCAGTATACATCAGCCCCGTGATAGATTATGACCCGTCCAGTTGAGCAAATGAAGTGTTACCATATCTCTTCAGTGCAATATTCCAATGAGTAAACTGGTCTTTCTCTCTCTCTCTCTCTCTCTGTCTCTCTCTCTCGCTCTCTCTCGCTCTCGACTTTGTGTTTTAGGGAAGGACCTGTCTTCCCGCAGCAAAACAGACCTCAACTGTATCTTTGGAAAAAGGGCCGGATCTGCCACGGATCAGGAACCAGTAAGACTCACAACCCAACAACAGCATACATATTACTAACCACAATTAGGTCATCATTTCCTCATAAGTAGGTTTAAGATGGCACATAACTAGAGCCTTTTTAAGAGCCCCCCCCCCCTTAAAATCTGCACAATCACTTAAGCACTTGGGCTCAAGATATGCCACTTTTCTATGTAATATGAACTTGAACGTCTCAGGCGAGCAACAATTTTCGAAGTGCTTCTTTTGCCTGCACATCGGTCAAAAACCCAAATACACATCATTTTCTGTCACATTTTCGGTCATAAATTACAAAAAAAAAAACCTAGCAATTTCTTACATTTTATATTTTTGCTTCGATTGATCTGTTGTCAGAATAGTGTACTGATTCATTCCCCTTTGATTTAATTGTTCCAGCTCCAGATAGAAATCTAAAGTGATTAAAATTGATCGGCAGTGCCATAGGATCATAGACCCAACTGTGAAGGAACCAGTCTTTTGGTTTCTCTGTTATGCGAGAACTTTGTTGTAATAATGACCAAGATATGACAGGTTGACACCCAACATTAACAAAAGTGTAATTTTACCTTTCTTGTGAGATCAAAGTTACGGTGGAACTGTGAAGGGCAGGTCTTTGATCTTTAACCCAGTCAGTGTCGAGTGTGTACCGGGGGGGAGGAGAGCTGACATACCGCTGGCCAGGTGGCTTCAGCTTATCTGCCTCTGTCTTGGTAATTAGGGATGACCACTGGCGTCCATGCCCTCCATGACTTGCTGCAGTATGGGTTTGCCTCTACAGGGCCCAGCTCATGAGCAGCCTGTGGCCTTAGATTAGCCTTGTCACAGCATGGAGCTTTTAGCGCTGCCAGCTGATGGTGGTGAGAGAGCCGAAATCCAGTTAAAGGATTTGCGCTCTTACCTCCTCCTACTCCTCCTCTGTCAAACCCCCCCCATCCCCACCACCGCTTCTGTCTCAAAGGGCTCACATCAGGCAGCTAAGTGTGCCGACAGGCATTATTAAAGGCAAATCAAAATTGTGGTGAGGTGTGCAGAAATCTGAAATGATGATACCTGCGAATAAAGTTTTGTTTGCTCTTGGCGCTGGTGGTTGGTCACTTCAAACGCCACTTAGCCATATGGTGCTGCGCAGGCTCCCAAGCTTTGAAGCAGACCACTGGGTCATGCTGGTGCATTTAAGTTGTGGAGCAAAAACCAGAATAGACAAAAAAAAAAACCTTATAAATACTGCACAAATAATTCCTCCTTCACATGTTTTTCATGCAAAACAAAGGAAGCCAACTTTTACGTATTCAAATTGAAGTATTCTATTCTGGCATCATGAGAGCACTAACAAGTTAATATTGTGTTAAGAATGTTTGTTATACTCAAGCTTTTCCTGTATCTTCTGTAAACTGTGATGCTACAAATGTAAATTTGAACTTTGTTAGAAATGTAGAGGGACCGCAGACCACCCAACATTATCTGAGACTTTGGTTTTTCTAACTCTGCACTTCATACAGATGTGGAATTACAGCAGAGTTCTCTTCATAAAGTGGAGAAATGATGCACAGGCACAGCCAATACTGCTACAAAATGCTAAGCGATCATTTAACTCATGCAAGTAAATAGTTCTGCTGATCCCTGCAGAACCAGAGGAACAATGACAAATGTATGTTTTGGACTGTGAGACACAGAAAAGCCTTTTACTGTCTTCCTCTGTTTATCTCCAACATTTGGCTTGAAGAAATTGGCATCATAAAATCCATAGATTGTACGCGGGGAAAAAAAAGAAGAAAAAAAAGCCCCTTCTCGATTCGCCTGCAGGTGCCGAGCCATAACATCACAATGGCTGCGCTCCCTCGCTGATTAACATTGGAAATGCAAGCAATACACACCATCATTTTCTCCCTAATCGTTTGGTTATGGGTTGTTATTTTTCAGCCAGGAGGGACACCATTGACCATATCGAAAACACTGAACACAATTACAATGGTATCCCATGAGGCCTTGTGTTGGAGCCCAGTAATATCTGTGGTTGCTGGGAAGAGGTAAAGAGGGTGATGGACCAATCAAGCTCTAGGCATTGTGCAGGATCTCCTGCGAGGGTGTCGACTACACTGCCAGTGACCCGCAGTTCAGACGGATCTGTGCTTACAGTTCTCTGCCATCACTGTTACAGCTCAGAGTACGCTCCACACCGCGCTCTCAATACCCAAACCTGTCGTATTCCTGAGGAGTGACTATATCAACATTGGGTGTTCTGGTTTTGTGCATTTGCCACCTCAAGTTATCTACGTCCAGACAAGGTGAGGCCAAGAGGCTCCACCAAATCTGGATCGGCTTGTGCAGATGTGCTGTCCCTCCTCCTCACGAATCTCAGAGCCCTTCACCCACCGCCCACTGCTGTCTCCATAGCCTCCCTTCCACCAGTCACCCACTGCTGGGGTTTTCCTTCCTCTGCAGTGATGTGCTTCCTGCTCTCCTCTTATCACCGCTCACAACGCTCCCTGAAACGCAGACGGGCCGACACACATACACGTACACACTCAGCCGGCCCACATGCCTCCTGTTCACTAAAGACAACACTGGTTTGTGTTGTAAAGAACATATGTGGAGGTCAGGCAGGTTATTAACCCCTTGTTAACTGGTTCTGTCCAGGTAGTCATATTGTCGTAGTTATTGTTCGTCTAATGTCCTGTCTTTACAATGTAGATTTGTCATTTTTAATAGTTACTCCTTATTAAATAAGATATTTAGGAAGTTAAATGATGGCGGGAGTGAGTTTTGATCAGATACAGATGGAAAGTTCTGAATACGTGTCAAAGACAACAGCGTGGAACGGATATTGTCTTAAAATTCATGTCAAGATTAATACAAACATCTTAAATTTCTTCAGTGTTTAAGATCTGTGTTACTCACACAGATTTTCATTTAGTCTTACACACGTATAAATTTAGGCCTGTACCACACTTACACACACGCCCTCTTCCTTTCAAAATGATGAGTGTATCAACAAATTAAGTTGTATTTACAAGATAATCGAATAACCGACATTCCACCCACGAGCTCATTCCTCCTGCTCCTGCAGCCACCTGAAAATGTGAGCTTCAAACCATCATTCACCATCCCTGACCAGTCAGGGTTGTGCTGGAGCACCTGTCCATCTACACGGCTCTCTGTTATCCATCACCCATCCCACGCTTGTAGGCCCCCCCCATCTCTCGCCTCCTCTTGTGCCCCTCAACACAATTACTCACCACATGACAAACGACAGCCGCTCTCTGCCGAGATATCAAAAAGGCCCGGCCACTTTAAATGAAGGCACTTTGGCAGCCCTGTGCTCCCTGTGCTTATCGGCGGGCGAGCAGTGCCCCTGGCCATCCTGTGTTCCCGTCTTTTTCCTCCCTCCTTCTCCACTACCACCGGCTCTCCTTGCCCTCCTCAGGGGGTTTAGTTAGGGGAGCCACACGGAGGGCCAGCCCAGCTTGATTTATCTCCCTTGCCCCTCTGCCCGGCCACTCAGGCAGGCCGAAAAAGCCGACGAGGCTCCAACGGGCCTCAGCTCGAAAGCCCAGCATTAGCTGAAATAAACCATTCTGCCGCCCAGTGAAAAATGTCCTCTGATTGGCTAATTAATCAGTCAAAGGGGAGCGACGCGGCTTGTGACTTGAGGGACCCAGGCGGGCGACCGCAAAGGGCCTGCTGATAAATAGACTCCCCGCCGATTCATACATCAACAAAAGTTAGTCATTTTTTAAAGCCGCCAGCTCAGTTGAGAGGTGGAAACAAGCCATAGTTTTATTTTTCCAACTATTGCTTCTTATCTGTCGCTTTTTTTTCCTTTTTTTTTTGCCGACAAAATTTCATTTTCTTTTTGTTTTCTGATATTATGACCATAGAAATGGCCATAATTCAAACTGTGACAATTAGACTCATTGTAATTAATTTTAAGGAGTGCAGGATTGTAGTTCAGGGATTTCCCACAGCACTCTGGGAATTCATTTTGAATGTTCCACAGTAGAATATTATTTTACTTTGCTTTAACATTCTCATTAATATTTTGTTCTGTTTTGTTTTACATCTAAACAAACCAGACAAATAAATACAGCTTTTGTCCATCCAATATAATATTTTACTCTTAAAAGCATCACAGTTGTTCACATCAACTCGCTCATTAGTTCTACACTCCTTTATAGATGTGGGAGAAGAAAAATGGCCGTGTATAATTTGCTACAAGTCTCGTTTTGACATCTGACCCCTCCAGTCAGACAGTCAGTATGGTGCACTATGTTCTCGGGTCAGCGTGACCCCGGCAACCTCTCCCACTCCCACTCATGCTCAACCACAAAGGGCAGAGAACCCAGCCTCATCGGGTGGCACCTGTTGCAAGTTTTCTCCTGCCCACGCGTCGTCCACATGAAGGATCACGCGTCAGCAGGGGCTCCCTCGGTACCACCACCTTCAGGAATACGAGGCAGGGTTGGGGGCTCGAGCGTTTGGCAGATGCGCCTGCGAGGCGCCAGGGAACCGATGGGCCAAGTTGAGCGGTGACGCCTTGCAGTCATGACAGAAACAAATTCTTTTCAGTTCAGAATTGGTCTCCGACTTGAGGATCAAATTTCCAGGCTGATATTGAGGCCTGTGACCACTGAAATGTGATGGGATAGAATCAGTGGACATGATAGTGTCAAAGCCCTGGCTGCTGAAAGTGAGTACAATACGAAAAATAGTTTCATGTGGAGGTGGAAGTGGTAGCTCTCTGAGACAGGGTTTTTCAGCTTGGCAGCATACAAGTAAGGAGAATACAGTTTTACTGAGATTTCAATCCTTTACTCACACTTGTATCATTAAAATCTTGAAATTGTATAAACAGGCTTAAATAACTGTCTTTTTCTAGTACTTTGTGGAAAAATAGGCTGTTCTTCATTTTGGTGGAGTATAAATTCCCCAAGGTCACGATGTGATTTTTTTGGGAATAACAGTCCAGATGATTTTGAACAATTATTTTTAATCAAAGTCAGGTAGGGTAAGATTTGGAATTTTCTTTCATATCCACAAAGACGTAACATGCGAAAAAAAGAATGTTCACGAATGATATTGTGAACTAACTAAGGTAGAAACTACTTGGCACCACATGGTTGTCAAGATAATATCATACAACTTCGGTTTAAGTGTCTCTAGCTTAGTGTTAACTCCAAGAACTAGTCTTTTTTGTTGTTTTTCTCATCCCCTGGACTTATTGCTCCTCCACAGATATAATTGCTAATATGTTCTTTATCGGTTTTTATCAGTAACAATAAATGTTTGATAAAAGAACCTTTAAATCCAGTTCTTAGGGTTAAAAACACACCTTGTCTAGGTGGAGGTTTGCAGTCTGGCACTGCTCTTGTTATTAATTTTCGGCATTCCTTTGCATTATATGTTTGCCATTAACAATAGAAATACAGCACAAAGGCAGATACATTGTGTTGGAGCTAAGGTGAGGGGTTGGCTTCAGCAGCACTTGCGCTCCAACCTCGGTGCAGAAAAAGCCCGCTGGTGTAAATCTACATTGTTGCCGAGTGAGTGGCGCTGGGTGAATGGGTCGCTGCACTCAGGCAGGCTGCGTGGCTTATTGTGAAACTGACAAGCTCACATTTCAGATAAGATCTAATTGTCGTAAGCAAGGCTCTCCCTTTCTGGAGCGTTTCTGTTGAGAGGCCCTTTCGCTCCTACCGCCGAAAATATCAAGACCCGCCAAGTGGCACCCCCCTTCCCCATCCTGCATAGACACGCACACACACACACACACACACACCACATTTAGCACCTACCGCCCTGGCAAGTCTGTGTAGACCACTCCCTCATGGCCATGCCAGCTTGCTGACACTTACAGATTAGCTCAGGAGAAAAAAGAAAGAGAGGGTCTGTCTCTTAGTTACGGGACTAAGCTGGAATACACGGGCCGGGGTAATTACCGCCTGGTGAAGCTAACTGCCCAAAGATTTCCAGCCCTCAGGCTGTTTACAGCCACCGACTACCATTTAATCACTGACTCTTTAATCTAATAAATCACAGCTGGGTAAAATAATCACGGTATCTCCCCGCCGTGAGGTGGGGGCACGGGGACTAGGATGCTCTTTTGGGGGGGGGGGTTGCATTGTCTGCAAGCGTTTGCAGTGTGGAACGAACACAGGGCAGTCATGCCGCATGCATAATGCTGTCTTCGTTTGTTGCTAATGATAAACGCTCCGACACTGGGCGCAAAGTCCAATTTTTCAACGCCTGTTTTTTTGTGTTAAGTCTTAACTAGACGAAGAGGGTACACCCTTTGCCCAAATCCTTGCTTTTTTTGGGGATTTATTCCACCTAAATTACATAATTTAACAGTTTTCTAACATTGTGTATAGACTGTATCTGCTGAGTATAAATAAAAATGTCACTTAATTGGTAGTGACACTACTTAAAAATATTGATGGTCAAGCGAAGGTTCGCTTATTTACCAGAGAATAAGGTAACCACCTGTTTTTCTGTCCGCCCACATCAGGCTCATGAAGGATGGGCTGCTGGACCGGTGTGCTCATCAGGGAGAGACAGCTGGCTAATCAGGGTCTGATCCATAGACCCTGACTATCGCCAAATTTATTATTGTGGCAGGACAATGAGGGCACTCTCACGCAATTACAGACCCAACCGATATTGGCTGGAAATTATTGGGGGGGGGGGGGGGGGACAGTAAGTAATGCAAAACGGGCAGTTTTTAAGAAAATAAATGGGCTACTGCAGCTCTGTCAGATGTTTATTAAGATGTAAACGAGCGGGTGATTTTTGATCTTAAAAAAAAAAAAAAAAATAAAAGCCTCACTTTATCTTTTTAACCCCCGTAGCCGCCGCCAGCTGTTCATGTTTGCGATAAAACTCAAGAACCTCCTCACCAGCTTCTGTTTAACTTCACACACGTTCTCTACGTGGTCTAAGCCGGATCGTTGTTTTTTACTTCCTGTGATTAGCTTTTATATCTCTTTCATATGTTGACATACGTTGTGCAGGATGATATTTTATTGTTTTGCCAACGAATGGGGGGCTGAGTAATGGACAACGGGCAACTGACCATGTCTGGCTTACCTGAAAATCGGACTTAACAATTACAATGAAAATACGTGATGTCATATCATTACATTCCAACAAATTAATTTACGTTTATGAAAAGTTATTGAGGAGTAGTAACAGTTTTGGAGCTGCAGCGTGTCAAGTCAGGTGTCGTGTTTTTCCTGACATAAAGCGTTGAAATTGGTATCCTTTTTCAATGGAGGAGAAACCTCCATTAGATCTATGACCTGCAGTTGCAGAGACTCAGTTTCAAGTACTTTAGACATTCCATTAATACAGTTTCTAGCTTTGACCTCGTCACGTAAATAAGGTTCTAAAATATCCTTTGTGCATATTGTTGAGTAAAAAAAGTTTCCTATGCACTGTAATGAACCCTCTCCATCATCCCTCGCTGGCTTGATTGACTCTCCTCCTGAATGTGCTGGCGTCGGTGTCTTGGCACCTTGGCACACGTCTATTGGCTCTCCATTGGATACATTAGCAGGGAGAGATAGAACTGGAGTGTCTTGAAGGAGGCGGCCTGTTGAATGTCTTCCCACCCTCTCCTCTTCTCTGGGACCCTCTGCAGGCCCTCCCTATGTTCCCTTCCCAGCCCCTGCCCCCGCCAGGGGAGAGCGCGGAGCAGGAAGGGCCCGATAGCCAGCCAGACCGCTCCTCTGCTGAAGGAGCCTTATCTCAGAACTGCACACAGTGCACCGAGCGCATCCTTTTCCTGGGGTTCTGGGTCTGAGGGGAGGAGGAGGAGGAGGAGGAGTAGACACGGCTGAATATAGGTGTGTTCTCCAGCCCTCCACTCCTCAACCCCTGTGTGGATGAGCCCGCCATGGCTTTTTTTAATCATTCCTCTCTGCCCAAGCAATTATGTGAACTGATTTTGTCAACAGGTTTGTTTGTTTGTTTTTTTTAATTGAGACAAAAGTGTATTTAGTATGACACAAAGTTATTTGGACCATCATTGAAATCCTCAGCAGTTCGTCGTGAACCACTTGGAAGAAGTGTTGCCACTATTATTATACTATTATTGAAATGAGTGTGAGCCCAAATAAATAGGTGCTGGTAGATTTAATTCATATTTAGCAGATTCAAATTGTTTTTTTTAGAAACATCTCACTAATGTTGGAGGAAAAAAACAAATCTAATCCTGACTAAGGTTTATTGCTCGAAAATTCCTCCGCACCGATATTGTTTCTCACTTTTGTTGTGCGTGACATCACATCACTCACATTTTGAATTTACATTACAATACATTTTTTTAAAGCTATCGTCACATTGAGATTTTGCCTCATGGCACTTGTTAAACTGAGCGTGTTATCTTGTTTCTGTTGTATATTCAAGTAAGTAGAAGATATAAAGTGGTGCCTGATGACAGGGAAATGGAGGAAGAAGCACGCAAACAGTACAACAAAGGTGTTTCTTAGTAACATGTTGCCCTCAACAATCACCAACAAACTCTCCAGGGCTGCCAGTACTGCTGACTGAATGTGTAGTTCTAGGTGTGTGTGTGTGTGTGTGTGTGTGTGTGTGTGTGTGTGTGTGTGTGTGTGTGTGTCCTGCCGCCTTTGCTCAGCGCAGCACTTTTCCTTCTGCCGGATCAGAGTCTAATGGAGATCCCCAGGCAGTGAGGGACGAACCACATAGCAAGTTCCAGCCGCCCTCCCTGATGGAGGAGATGTTTCCCCTCCGTCACTCCTCTCCGTTTTACTCCACTCATTCACCCTCACCTCTCCCTCTCTGGAGAGTAATTTCACAGGCAGCTCCAAAGTGGCCCCCCAGCCCTTCTTCCCAAATCCCAGTAACATGTTGTTTGGCGCTGTCAGCTCTGAGCCCCATCTCTACTCTCCCAAGCAGAGAGGAGGCCATTGTTGCAGTAACAGCAACTATAGATTTTCTCTGAAGTTGGAAAGTTTTGTCTAATGGTGCCTCACTTGTAGGGCCACACATCCCGCTTGTTAGAAGTTGGGGGTTTTCTCTAGTCCAGGTCTGAGGCGGCCGGAAACTTTGGTGTCCGGCCCTGCAAAACCTGCTTTGTCAGTGAGCCCGTACAGTCACGTTTCAAACTATTTCGATGCACATTTTGATATGTTGGTTTAAAAAAAACCTGAAGAATCAAAAACTGTAAACATGCAAAGTGGCAGAAGGAACCCCCTTTTACGAATAAGTGAATCTATCAGATATTCCCAAACTTGAACTTCTTCAATGGACAGCATTCTAGCTGGCGCAAAAAACTATTCCACCTTCAAGTTATCAGCGGATGGACAACCAGTTCTTCTTCCACTGTGCGTTAAAGCCACGTTGCCTGTACCGCCATCTTCTGACAAAAATGTAGCCCAGTTCAGTTGATAGAAATCCATCCAATTTGCATTTCCTTTTTTGCTACATTTGTAACGTTCACTAAAAGTGTCTCTGTCGGCCCACAGTGAGAGTCAAAGTGAATTAAATGAAAATGAAATCCAAACACACTCATATATTTAGGTTCTCAGCAGGACGTCTGGATCTTTTAAATATTATCCAGTCGTGCCCAGTTATGCAATTGAAGGTGAAATCATATCAATCCTACATTTTTTTCCGTTTTGTTTGGGGGTTTTTTGGTCATAATTTATATCCCATTCTACCCATCATCCTTGCTGCCATATTAATCAACGTATTAAGCCACTAAAACAATGGTAATGTATTGACTTTTAAGACTAATAGCCTGCTGTAGGGTTTCTCTGAAGTCCCTGTGGGCCAGTTGAAGACCGTAGCTAATCTTAAATCCCAAAATAAAGTACTTGCCGGATTATTACACCTATGCAATACTACAAGGTGTGCAGGAATCCCTGTTCAAATGCAGTATTGTGTTCAGTTTTAGGTCCCCCAAGTCCTGTTAAGGCGTACGTCTGCATTGTTTTACCAGCTCATCGCTGCACTCGTCTGTCGGTCAGCATTCAGAGTCAGAGCAGGATAATCTGAGGGTAAAAGCTTTAGAAGGCCAAACCATGGGGGTGACTCAACACAACACAATGTTTTCAAATTTATCTCTAATCTATGGGGTTTTGAAAAACAAAAAACAAAACGCGGGCGATCTCTGAGGTAATACAGAGTGCTGGTATTGTTCCTGGGATTCTCAGGAGGAAGTTCTGTATTCTTCTGGACAAATCATTATGCATTGAGTAGGCCATTAGGAAAATGAAGACAAATGGGTGGCAGGGGTGAGCTGACAAATTGACTGTTTTGTGCCTCTCTGTTGCGAAGTTGGTCCTGTTTAGTGCGCGGCGGTAGCCTGAAGGATTGAAATAGCAGTCGGTGACTAGACCGACTCGTCCCCAGACCTACCGAGACTGTTTTATCAAAACGAATAACTGAGCTGATGCTGTCTCTTTTTAGATATACACGAGCAAATGTGCCCCCCCCCCCCCCACACACACACACACACACACAACTCTGACCCAAATGTTCCATCATCTTTCAAAAAATCC
Source organism: Aulostomus chinensis (assembly GCF_037954235.1). Classification (NCBI taxonomy): domain Eukaryota; kingdom Metazoa; phylum Chordata; class Actinopteri; order Syngnathiformes; family Aulostomidae; genus Aulostomus; species Aulostomus chinensis. The sequence goes on along the minus strand of NC_141339.1, from coordinate 17,007,011 downwards.
CCGCGACACTTGGACACGTTTGTAATTAATATACAGTAATTTGTCGTACCTCTTCTGGCCTCACAGCGTTTCAGTGCCTGTTGCTAATATATCAACGTATAGAACGATTAGGGTTATTTTGAAATACACGTTTTACCAGCGCATGCATTTAGCAAGCAGCCGCTTAAAGACAGCAGTTCTGAAAAAGACTGAACATTCAGAATGGACATATTTCAAAACCTCACAACTCCTGGGAACTTGTAATATCAATACAGTAACTTAGAATTTAACATGCATAACCACGTTGACCGTGTTCAAAATCTTCTGTCAAAGAAAGCTGCAAACTGAGTCTTTGAACAATTATTTCAATGTATTTCAACACAGTAAAGCCATCGGTCACGAATGGAATGTTGTAAAAAGCATTACCTGACAAACTTTGGGCGAAGCTAAAAGCTAATTGAAGCTAAAATATCACTACGTGCCGGAAAAAGTGTCCTTCTGTCCCAGTCACCATGTCATCCGTGTTTCAGTCAGATTACCAACAGAGGACAAAGTTATTGTTTAATTCTGGTGGGAAAAAATTGTTGTCTTTATTTACCAGTGACAAACTCTTGACTGGATGACGTTTGGGGAGCTGACGGTGCAAGGACGCGCAGCTGCACGTGCGCTACTATATATAAATGCTGTTTTGAAAGACGTCAGATGTGCAACAGATCAGCTCTGCGATGCTAATTTTACGGTGATCCTTTAACACCCATTGTTACATCAACATCCTACTTTGGGCTCTTTTCACTCACTGAGATCTTCCTGGTTAATCCGGGCGCGATGACGGACGATCACTCAAGCTCCCGGGCCCGCTATTGTGCGCTGTCTATTTGTGTTGTTTCTCTGAACACTGCATGGAATCCTAACTCTTCTCGCTTGTGTCTTTTCTGTCCAGGAGAGCAACAGCATGGATTCTCAGAGCGAGATGGAGGAGAGTTCGCTGCTTGCACCGACTGAACTGGACACAGAGTCCATCACCAAGACCGTGACCAGTACGCTGACCATGCAGGAGTATTTTGCACAGCGAATGGCTCAGTTGAAGAAGGCACGCGGCCCGGCCCGGAGCTGTCCAGACACCTCTGAGGAATTGGGTCCATCCAGTGAAGCCAAGCCCGTCCTTAGCGGTCAGGAAATCTCTGAAGAGACCAAAAAGAAAAAGAAGAAAAAGAAGAGCAAGAAAGAAGCAGAGGAGATGGAGGTCATGGAAGAGAAGTGTACCACTCCCTTCGTCGTAGAGGAGGACCAGGAGCCTTCAAAGAAAAAGAAGAAGAAGAGAAAAATTGAAGGAGCTTCAAATGAGAACAGTTGCTCCTCCTCCAGTGGGGATCAGGACTGTGAGGAGAAGCCTCCATCGAAGAAGAAAAAGCATAAAAAACACCAAGAAACCAAGCTACTAAAGGGACATGAGAGTCAAACTGAGCTGGTACCCAAAAAGAAGAAGAAATGCAAAGACAAGTTGCATGATTCGGTTATGGAGGACGAGGAAGAGGTGGTAGAGAAGAAGTCCAAAAAGAACAAAAACAAGAAAAAGAAACGGCAAGATTAGTCCGAGCTTCGGGGGGGGGGGGGGGGGGATACACCACTAGGTTGAGGAGGCTACGCATTAGCCACCATTAATTTTCATCCTGTAAAACCACACATTTTTTGTCCTCTGGGACGCGCAAACCGTTGGCCTTAAAGACACGGTAGACGTTTGGATGTTTGAGCAATGTGAGCCACTGCTTACCTGCTCATGGTCAAACACTGCTATCGGAACAGTTGACATGAAGTTACACCCAGCAACTAACAGGAAGAAACAGCTGGCAGAATACACAAACATCTTGTCCAGTATGCGTGTCCATCACAACAGCACCACAATCGTATGTGACGATCCCTCACAACGTAACAAGTGCGTACATGAGAATGACTAAACGGCAGCTCATCAAGTGGAAAACCAAAAAGTAAACATTCTCACTCAGGCAAAACAGCCTGCGTGATAACTGGTGACTGAAGATGCACTGGAGGGGATTAAGTTTCCACCGATCAAACCAGTTTTTCCCCCCTGGTTTTAGGTCATAACCTGAGGCCGCACTAATGGAGCACCAGTCCTTACCACGTCAGGCACAATCATGCAGAATCTTCTGAGAGGTCACATGACCACGTATTTTAAGCAGGTCGGTTGTGTTTGATGTCATTAAATGAGGGCTGATATCTAGAGGTTTATTCAATAAAGAATTAAAAATTGGTCCTTTTTGTTGTGATTTCAAATTTATATCCTTGAGTGGAACTGATTTCTTCTCTGGGGGTTGGTTATACTGTTTTATTCTCCATATCACCTTGTAAAATTAAATCCTGACATTGTTGCTAATTAAACAGCATTAAGTCATCAGCAAGTCTGAAATGTTTGAACTCTAGTAAATCAAATGTTGGTCCTTTTTACCCTCAACAAATATTTTTTTAGGAATAAATCCAAGTAGTCGTGCAAAAGATTGTTTTGTTGATTTCTTTCTTTTTACAGATGCTTTATGTGGCGCTCCTGCTCCGTGCTGGGTTAGACCACCAAGGTGCTGGCAACATTCTTGAGAGATTTTGTTCCACATCAGTCGCCACTTACCAAGGTCAGAGATGCTCGTCCCCGAGCTCCATCAGCTCAAACTAGTGTGTGTTCTGTCTTTTGAGGGATTTTCCCCCAGACCGTCCTCTGGAAACATGGTTGTCTGTCCAAATTCCTGCAGGACCACAAGTTTGTCAAATCAGCCAATTCCCCATTTTAATATTTCAATTGTCATTTATTCACCAACATTAGCATCCATTTATGGTCAAAAAAGCTCTGCAGCTGTTGGCGTGTGTTGGAAACATCACACCACCTTTATCCAACGGGAGTTCACTTCCTGTGGCAGCTTGAACTGAAAACACTCCTGTGGACGGAGGATGCATAAAGAAAAAATGAAGAACCCTTGTGATGAGTTAAGGGGCGCCAGTAAGTTGCGTCACAACAGAACAAGCTTGAGTGGGTTTTCTTCTCCCACTGCTTGTTTGTTTACAGGCACCTAAATGTAAAGGGATAGTGTTTCACCTTGTGGACGCGTCACATCACTTTTCCTCTCTATTCTGACGTTTGATTTCAACTCTCCTGACTGGATCAAGTGGACGAGACGGGTGTGTGTGAGAGTGAGAGAGCGTCACGATCACGTTTGTCACACAGGTTCATCTGAACTACGAAGGTGATTGGAATACTTGTAGATTTAATCAGGTGTGACCGAACTCCTGCTGTCCCTTCAGTAGTGGGTAGTGTAAACTTTGAAGACGGGATGAGTCATTGGAAAGAAGAGGAAAATACAACAGTGTCCCCACATATAGCGAAAGACCAAAGCCCTGTTTCTCTGGAACTGTAGCAGACAGAAATATTTAAAACTGGTTCATTCGACAAGACTTGTTGAAACAGAGTCAGCTAGCAGATACCTTCCCTGCTTCCTCTCTGATATAAGATGCAAACGGTAGCTGATGATTGTAGTCGTAGAGACACGGAAATAAGAAGTAGTGAAACAGTAAACAGAGCTCTGGACCAAAGGAAGGATTTTTAAATCAAGGAAAACGAATAGGGAATCCTTGAATTCATTCATGAACGTTTCACCTCCACACATCATAATGGTGAAATTGTTGTCGTGTTTGTGTTCACACACACACACACACACACGCATCTCCAGTTGCCACATGCGTTACACACTGAATGGGTAAACAACAGCAGGTTAATACAGCTCCCACCCACACAGCACTTAATATATAGAGCTATTAATCATTTACCGCCCCCCCCACACACACACACACACGCAGTCTTCAGGTGCTTCATTCCAAATTGCAAATATGGTGTGAAACTGGATCATAGTATTCATGCACTCCCTTTCACCCGTGTTTTCATCTCGAACACACACACACACACACACACAACTTTCACAACATATCAGTGTGACATGTAAGAAGTGCAAGAGGAAGTGTGCCCCTATATATCACTAATGGTGCTGCTCCACACAATCTGTGGCTTCAGGTGCCGTATCCTGTTCCTGTTTCGGGTCGGGTGTGTGTGTGTGTGTGTGTGTGTGTGTGTTTGGCGCTGACATTTCATTACTACTCGTCACAAGATGTGCATCATTATTGAAAAACTATGTTGCCTGTGGATAGTGAACTACTTTCTTCTGAAAAAAAATATGTATATACAATGATGAATAACTTGTTCCCTCAAGTTAATTTTCTGTTGCCATGAGATAAAACTGGTTCCCCCTATTTGGTCATTTAAAGGCCACAAGACCAAACTTCTCTCCACAATCTAATTAACTCATGGCCACAAGATGTAATCTCTCCCTATTTCCTTATTTTGAGGCCACAAGATATACTGTGTTCCCTCAATTTAGTTGTTTTTTGAGGTTAGGTGTTAAAACTTGCTCCATCAGTTTAATGAATTTGTGACTCTGAGGTTGAACTTGATCCCTCAGTCATACTAGTTTGTTTGTTTGTTTGTTTTTTGCCTCGTGGTCTCAAAATAATGAAATTGAGGTAATGAGTTCTCGCTTTCTTTGCCTCAGAATGATTTTTTTTTTCTCAGTGTGTCCTCTGCGGGTCTCCGTAGAGATATATAGTAAAGTGGAAGAACAATCCTGAGGTTCCTGTAGTCATCTGACCTGGGATCAGTAGCTGCTCCGGCAGTGTGAGAGTGTGAGCTTCTCTGTGGCTGCAGCCCAAGAGTGTCCTGTCAACAGGAACTACTGGATTTGATCTGCAACCACAGAGGGAAACTGATTTGTTTGTGGTGCGAGTGTGTGTGTGTGTGTGTGTGTGTGTTCAGTGGTTATCTCTGCTCTCTCACACACACTCACACACTATAACATGGGGGCAGGGGGCTCCTTTGACAAAGACATTTTCTTCAAAGTTAAGAAAATTTCTACTTTTCAAGTCAGAGTGAAGAGGAAGAAGGCGTCTTCACTATTAGAGGAATGTTCCCAGACATCTCGTTATGCTGGCATTCATCTGGAAACTCTTGACCTGTGGAGTTGGTGTGTGTTCCCTCCAGAACTGGTTCGGTTAGATCAGTTTGTCAGGTGAAATTTTCCTGGTTCACAAGAGGAAAACACTACTGCTTCTCTCTTTGTGTCACCACATCAGGACATGAAAGGAGTGCTGAAAAGAAAGGAGGTAAAAAAGAAAAAAAAGAGGAGTTCCCTCTTCTGTGGTTTGATCATTGTGACCACTGAAATCTGTCTCATTAACAGGAATCCCAGAGTGTTTTGGTAGTTGAAGTAGTTAGTAGTGTTGAAATGTTGCGCTCTCTCTCCTCCGGTTCTAACAATCAAGGAGGAGCCGAGAGTCCTCCGGGGTTTCTCCTGGAACCTGCTCCTCAAATATAAAGCGCTCCCCCCATCCACCAGGAAAGACTGAATCATAACTCACGAGGAGGAGCCGCAGCCCGAGCGCATGTGGTTAGATTCTCCCAAAACCTGTTCTGCCATCCGCCTGTAGCTCTTACCACCTGGATTTATACAAGACACCTTCCTGTATGTTTTAGTTAGTGAACTTAAAGAGAGAGAAGACAACTTGTGACACCTGAAGTTGAGCGAGAGAGAGGAGAGAGAGGGGGGGAGACAGAGAGAAGGAGAGAGCGCGCAGATGGCTGCTCTCATCAGCGCGTACTCGTCGTGGCCGGAGTCCTTCGAGTGTCCTCCAGGAGACGGGGACGTGCCCGACGGACATGGCCCTCACAGGAACCCCGTGGACAAGGCGCCGGAGCCGCGGATCAGACGGCCCATGAACGCGTTCATGGTCTGGGCCAAAGATGAGCGCAAACGGCTGGCAGTTCAAAACCCGGACCTGCACAACGCCGAGCTCAGCAAGATGTTGGGTGAGAAGAAAGTTGTTCAAACTCATTTTTCTTTTATTAATACTGGTCTATTTTAGAAGTACTTCAGAGACTTCTACATCGACACAGGCCTCGGCTTAAAAAGTTGTCTTTGTTTTACTCTCCGGAATCCAGGGGGATGACCATTGAAATCTTTAATAAAAATTTGAAGAAAAAAAAAAAGACTGCAAAGACAACAGACATTTCCGACTTCAAATTTTATAGGAACAATTATGACCGAATAAAACAAGTTACAATCTTTCATTATTATTCATCACAGGACTAAATGAAGCACATTTGTTTAAAGCCGCATTAAAGACGCAAGTTCAAGTTGAAGAGAGACGGTTTCTTGAATTAAAACTTAAAAGATAAACCTCCAATATGACGTTCTTACGCGATATCAAAGCCAGTGCGACGACACCGATGCAAACACGTGGTTAAAAATATCCCTCATTATGAGTTTGTAAGCCGATTAGATAAAATACTGAAACAACAAAAAGTTTCATGTTCAGGCAGCAGTGATATTTTTTTTTACTTTTCTTTATTTAAATTTTAAATAAAGAAATATTTCATGAAACACAAAAGTCAAAGAACATTTAAAGTGGTACTTTTATTATTTATGTTTATGACTTTTTAATTTGTGATCCACAGTGCTATATTTTTTCATATAACTTTAAAATACATGTAACCCCACTATTATTTCCTCAAACTTCATATTATCATTATATGAGTATGTCTGCACATTTTAAAAATAATGAACATTTTATTACAATTTTAGGATTTGCAGAAATTGATCAAATCTGATAGAAATATATTTCTTTAAATCATTTAAATTAATTGCTCTAAAAGACTTTATTCCCAAACGCAGAGTGATGGCATAAAAGTGAAAAACACTGAAATAAAAATTCTGTTTTCTCTTTTTTTTTTTTTCCGTGCAGGCAAGTCGTGGAAGGCCCTGACTCCCCCTCAGAAGAGGCCCTACGTGGAGGAAGCAGAACGGCTTCGGGTGCAGCACATGCAGGACTACCCCAACTACAAGTACCGTCCTCGCCGGAAGAAACAGCTGAAGCGCATCTGCAAGCGTGTGGACCCTGGCTTCCTCCTTAGCGGTTTGGCTCCAGACCAGAACGCCCTGCCTGATCAACGGGCCCTCTGTCACCCCATGGACAAAGACGAGGGCAGCCCTAATGGTGTCAGCGGCAGCTTCTCCAGCCCCAGCCCTGCCCTCCCCAGCGTCAGAAGCTTTAGAGACCCAGCAGGCTCCAACAGCAGCTTTGACACGTACCCCTACGGCCTGCCAACCCCTCCTGAGATGTCCCCCTTAGACGCCATGGACCACGAGCACGTACCTCCCTCTTATTACTCAGCGTCTGGAACTTCCTCTGTATCCTGCTCTTCTTCGGCCTCCTGTTCAGATGAGCACCACCACAATCAGACACACATGGGCAGCCCGCCCCCTTACCACATGGACTACTCTCAGACCCAAATCCACTGCGGGGGCGCCCACATAGGTCACATCTCTCACATGTCCCAGAGCGGTAGTGGCAGCAGTGGACTCATCTCCGGGCCTCCGCTGTCTTACTACAGTACCTCATCCTTCCCTCAGATTCACCACGGGCTCCACCAGGGTCACCTGGGTCAGCTATCCCCCCCACCTGAAACACAGGGCCACCTAGAGACTCTAGATCAGCTGAGCCAAGCTGAGCTACTGGGCGAAGTAGACCGCAATGAGTTTGACCAGTACCTGAACTCCACCGGGAGCGGGTTCCACCCAGAGCAGGGCAGTGGTATGACTGTTACAGGACACATCCAGGTGGCATCTGCTGCCACTGCATCTGCCACAGTATGTCCCAGTAGCACCACAGAAACCAGTCTCATCTCAGTGCTGGCGGATGCAACGGCGGCCTACTACAACAACTATGGCATCTCGTAAGCTTGTTCCACACGCGTGACTCATCAGAGACCACAGGGTTTTAAAGGTGGGTGACGTGGCGGTGGGATGACGTCGCACTCGGTTTGCCAGTAACAGAAAAAAACAAACATTCCTTGGTTAAGACATTTCAGCGGCATCTACGGGCGACGTCATCCCACCGCCACGATTCAACCTGAACACATTTACTGAGCAATACGATTGTCTGGAGCCGAGGATGGAGCAAAAGAATTAGGAGGAATAATGAAGAGACAGATGGACACCTCAGGGATGCAGACACAAATGACTTTAGTAGCCACCTGCAGTTGTCGAGAGACAAGCTCAATCATGAAAGACTCGTTGTCCACCTGTAAATGTCTCCGCCGCTACGGCCTGTACAGATGCTCATTAGAAGCTAATTTAAGTCCTTTGATGTTTTTTGCATAAATTCTGTAAACGCTATTATCGACGCTTTCCATTTGAATGTTTGTATTATTATATTATTATTAATTATTATTATTATGTCCTGGCTCCCATTGGTTTGGGAGTATTACCTCAGTAGTCGTAATTGAATGAGGTTTTAGTTTCTTATGCAATCTAGCAAAAAAAAAAAAAAAAAAAGTATATAATGAAGAAAAAATGAGGCGTTTCTACTTCTTATCATAATAATATATAATCATAACCTCTACAACGGACAAATAATAATGGTATCTATAAAACTGTATGCTGATTTAGGTTTGTGAAAGACAGTAATTTAAAAAAATAAAGTCCCATTTTTCTATGACTGCATTTGCTATTTTGAAAAATGCACCAACATACTAAAGAGGATGACACCCAACTAGGAGGTGTTACATTCAAGAGGCAGCAGATGAAATATTTCTATCTGTGTACATAGTCGATACAATCAGATTTTTAAATAAAAGCAAAGAAAGAACGAGTGCTTTAGTACCGCAGTTCTCACACACACACACACACACACGCACACAAACAGCAAAAAAATGGTTTGTGCTTCTTTGCTAAAAGGATCTTAAGTGTCACATCGTGTATTCTTCTATTCCGGGTTCTGTCTAGCTGTTGTAATGCGAGTGGCCCATTCTGACACCCACTCCCCCCTGCTTGTTTTTTTTCCTCCACCCCTCCATCATCCTTCTCCATCCTCTCTCTTTCATTATATCCCGGTTCAGAGGATTAGTGTAAAACAGGCACAGCCGTCGCCGCCCGCCTCCATCTCAACCATCCTTTGTTATCCTGGAGTCTTATTCTGGGGTGCCATTCTTATGCACTCTGGACCCCCCCCCCCCCCCCCCCCGCACAACCACCACCACCACCACACTCCTATACCCTGCACTCCCTCCACCCCACCCCCCTCACCCCCGTCTTATATCTTGCTGATGCAGACCTTTCATAATCTGTGCTAAATAAATAAATAAATAAATAAAACACATCCCAGGGCCTTGTTGACTGTTTTACACCCTCCTCGCCCCCCCCCCCCCCCACCTCTCCTCTCCTCTTCACCACTCCTCCCCTCTTGTTCTCTTGAATTTCTCTTTCTCGATAAAAGGAATTCAGGGGGCTTTTGACAAATCCTGGAGTCTGGCTGGTCTTCCTGCATTTTTTTGGGAACGGTTGAGTTGTGCTTCTTGTAAAGAGGATGTGGCGGAGGAGCAGTGTTTCCTGACTGATAAGGGAAAAGCCTCTCTCCGTCAGGATGTTTGGGCCTGGCTGGGCCCTGCATTAAAGAGCCAGAGAGAGGGAAGGGAACCCTCTGTTCAGCTAACAGGAGGAAACACTGCCGTACTGATTAGCATCTTTACCTACCCATCTTTACTTACCCGCCATTTGTCAGGAGAGGCCTGTTATAACCACAAACATGACGACACACCGAAGAAATCGCTGACATCCGAAAATATCACAAACTGACCTGGTTATCGGTACCGATATTCAACCCTAATCTTGTGTTTTTTGACCTGCCTTCAGCCGTCAGTGTGATAAAACTGACCAGAATGACAACATTCATCATGTTTGTAGCCCAGTGATGTTGTGCTCACTTCTTGGGGGTTAGATCATTACCCTTTGGGCCTGCAGGGACTCAAAACTCAGCGGAGGGGCCATTTGAGTGCGAGCATAAACTGCATTTTGGATGGGGGAGCAGGGCAGGTGGTGCCCGAGGCATACAGGGGCGAGGAAGTAGTCACTGGTGGGGATCGGCCACAAGAGCTGGCGGGGTCAGCTCGGGGTGCCGCGGCAGACTCCCTCGATAAAGACGCTCTGCAATGTGTCAACATCCGTCCCCTCTGGGTAGGACGTGTGACAAGGACAGACGTCAACAAAGCATCACCAGCATCGGAACAAATCAGTCTGCACAAGTTTCCCTCCAGATTTTTATGAGGTGGGGGGCAAAATAGATGTTTCTTAACTATACATTAAAAGTATTCGGTGCAGACTGGAAGTGCTTTTATTTATATATATATATATATATATATATATATATATATATATATATATATATATATATATAAAGTAACTTAGGTCTCTTTAATTATTAATATTAAGCAATATCAAAAATGTCACAAATAAATATTCCAGCAATTCTTACGTTTATGGAGTCTAGAACCAGGACTTGTTTGACATCTTTTGCTTGAAAAATAAATATTAAAACTGATTTATTTTCTTTCAATCTACAGTTGTCACAGTTTAAAAGTAAACGTCACGTTTCTTCGAGGGACTTTTCTTTGTTTGTTCTCAGTTACACGCGTTTCGTTTGTTTACTCTGTCATCTATGAGCTCCAGGTATGACCTGGTGCAATAAAGATATTGCTGCAAAATCAATAAATATTGCTGCAAAATCATTATGAATACATTAAAAAAATAAATGTGCAAACCGATACCAGCAGGTTTCATAATTTAACCCAGAGATTAAACAAAAAAAAAAACCAAAATCATAAAGAAACTGCTGTAAAAATTGTTTTCTTTCGCAAAAGTGCAAATTGTGAAACTATTGTAAATATAAAGGCGAGGCAATATAAACCGTTCTTATAATTTGGTGGCGCTGGCGGTGATGTAGCCGTTTCTCGAGAAGTATAAATTGAGATTTGAACATCCTGTGAGTAAAGTTTCCAGCAAATTGGAGCAAAAATACTCAATCTGTCTGCCTCTTGTTCTTCCCTAGAAATTGACATGTTGATGGAACTTTCAAACTTCTCCTGAAAAACCAAAGACAGCCATCGCTGCTGTTTTAGCGGCCATAAATCAACGCGAGAGGAAAGAGAAAACAACGTGTCACGACAACGTTGAGCACATCGTTTCATCCTCCTTTTTCAGAGTAAGGAAGTGGATTTCTGAATTGGACTAATTAAATCTCTTCCACACTTGCAGGATCACATGGTTTAATTTGTGAATATAAGGACAGTGGCTGAACAAACAAAGCGCCCCCGTCTTGTTTTTTCTCTCTGATTGCTGGCTGGCTCGGGTCCAGTCTCAGGTCAAGCCAGTGGAATGAGTCTGTCAGGTAGTCTGTTATGTTTCCTATTTCCTCCTCTGCCGTCATGTCACTTCCTTGGCCAAACAAACAACTCGGCGGTCTAACTCAACACCAACTGTCAAGGTAACGTCAGGCTTGGCGTGTGTGTGTGTGTGTGTGTGTGTGTGTGTGTGTGGACAGAGCCAGAGATTGCACAGCTGTGCAAAGTATTATCCATCTGCAGGGACTGAGGTGATCACTTTAAATATCATGTCCTCCAGAGGCATGAAGGAGGCTGAGTGTCGGGGTCCAGCGAGCGTCTATTGTGTAGCTGGTGAGGGAGCGTCCGAACACAATTTTTTTTTTGGGGGGGGGGGGGGGGGGGTTCTGCGCGTCAGTGCTGTATGACATTCTCTGTGTTCTGACTGTAGGTCAAGAGGAAGAAGCTGATTTGAATTACGTGACTAAGGCGTATTAATGTGAGAGACAGAGGTTCCCTTGGAACATACATGCAAAAAAAACCCAAACCAAATTCTGCGTACTGTATATAGTACTTCCTTGAATATTTGTGATAATAAAAGCTAGAAGAAGCTCCATATGACACAGGAATGTCAACCTTATTGTTCTTTTCCTGCTCATCTTTGCAAATAAGAGAACTCATTACCACATTCTCATTGTCCTAAATGTGGGGAACTGAACACCAAATTAAACTGACGGCTCCATATTGATGTACGGCGTGTTTACATCAGTAAATTCTAAATGTTACTGGAGTGTATTTCCAATTGGAGTGTGTTACAGCAGCATAATAACCTGTTTACAATTTGTTCTTGGCCCTAAATCTGGCCAAAGGAGGAAAAAGAAGGGGGGAGAAGAAGAAGAAAAAAAACCCCTCACACATCTCACGGCAAGGGATTATGGGTGCAGCTATTCTTCATCTCATTGTGGCTCAACAACAGGCAGAGTGTGGGGTGGCAGGCAGGCGTGTACGTCGCCGGACGAAGAATGGACCAGACTCGTCGAGGGACAGGTGCCATGTGGCAGAGGATGTGTTGGGACACAGATGGGGACCCCTGGAAAACTTGTGGGACTATCCGAGCAGCCAAGGGCCTCCCACCCGTACCTGTGCTGTGAATGCTGCAGCTGAACACGATCCGGCACCTGTTCTAAGCAGATACAGACAACCGGGAAAAAGCACAGAGGGAGGCCAGCACATGGCTGCCAAGCAACGGAAGGAGAAGGCTAGATTTCCATTTACTCCTAAGCGCGGCCTGATTACCAAATCGGCACAAGCAGGAAAGCTTGCGCTCGAATGCGGAAAGGATTTGAGAATTGTCTCTCCTTCCAAAAGTATGTACATTTTAATAAACCACCCACAAAATAGTAGCAGAAGTGGAACAGTCTGTCAAGAATCTGCAGTCAAATTGCAGCGCGTGTCCTATTTTTGGCCTGCATCGCTCCCTTTATCTGTGACCGCATGGCCTGCGCTGCTCTATGTGTGCTGCAGTACCTATCTGGCTTGTTTTTGACCACTGCAGCTTGTCCCTTGGGTGATGTAACTCTTCACCTCAATGTGGAGGAGGATGTTCCTATTGTGCTTCCTAATTGCAATGTGGTTGTTCCATTTACGAGATAGAGAACGTGCTTATCTGTTCTGCGTGAGCTCTCTTCTTGTGGGAATAACTGGAAGACGCACCACGTCGTGGGAGTCGTGTTCTGATGTCATTAATTATAAAATTTAGTCCGATGCATTCTTTTTTTTTTTTGGCAAATGAAGCTCTTAGGCCCCGTTTGATGATGTTTAACCGAGATTGAGCTCCTCAAACACACACATGCATGTAAGTTCTTTGACAAAATTGCGCTGTAAGTCAATTTAGGAATCCCCGTCTTTGATCTGAACTTTTCCCCATCGTTTCCATTTTAGTGGCTCTACACTCCCTGCTCCCACCCACCCCCACACTGGGGCTGTGTCCCCGTTGTCCCGCACCAGTTTACTCAGCATACATCCTGAAGAGCTGAGCCGCTAATGGTTTTGACGAGTGATGCTATAAGATGTGTGGTGTGAGCGAGAGCCCCTTTTAACAGCTACTGTGGAGGATAGACAAAGCAAACCGCCACTCAACCGCATATGTCAGAAAATGCTAATAAACTTAGTGCAGTTACAAGGTAAAACAAAAATAAATCATTTGCGTTAACAACTGAATTATTCAGACGGAGAAATATAAGCATAAACAAATAAGCAGCACTTTTAAGGACTCATTCATACGATTAAAAAAGCTTATCATTAAATAACTTGGTTACAATCCAACCACGTTTTTTTTTTTAGTTTCAATCCACCCACACCTTCTGCTTATTAACATTGTATTTGTTATAATCACATTTCCACCGAAAAGCTAAATAAGAAGTTAAAAAGATCAGTATGGTAGGCAAGTCAGTGACAGAACAAAAGCATTTTGGAAGCTAATATTAATGTTTGGTGATCTTTCTTGGCTATATTGCACATAAACACGCTAATATGTCTCTCAAGAGCCAGCAGCTCCCACGTATTGTGAGTTCGAGTCACCTGTCGCATAGTATCGTATGTGCTAAAAGCAAGATGATGACATCGTTCCAAAATCAGATCACAAATGAAAAGACAGTTTTCTTTGAAGCAGATTAAAGAGAGATTAAAGCCTTGAGAAGCATGTTGCGCAGGCTGATTTTCAGGACTGTGAACGTTACGAGGACAAAATCTGAAGTGGTGGACCTTCCCTCTGACGCTGGAATTACCTATCGGTGACACATTAGCAGTAAGCCACAGGAAACATCCAAACTCAAAAAGACATTCAACTAATTGATATTTTATCATTATTATGATTTTGTGTGTGTGTGTGTGCGTGTGTGAAAGCAAACTAAAATGATGAGAGGAATAGACTGTCTTATATGAGATGATAGAAGTAGGTCAACAATAGCAAAATATTAGTTGTAGCAAATACAGCTGAAGAAATCAGGCTTTGTTGAAAGCAGTAATTTAGACATGACAGTGAGGACAACACGCAGTTTCAACTCGTCGTGCCTCAAATCAAAGTTTTTTTTGGGGGGGGGGTTGCCAACAGTACTGCGGCCATTTTGGACTGAATGCATCAATCGTAACAGCACTGAATAAATCTATAGATCAGATGAGCAAGAAGAAAGTGTAGAGTTCACATCTGTTCAATGCAACATGTCAGTCGTAGCCCGCAGGACTTCATTTTATGAAACTTTACAGCATCTGAAGAAAGTCTCCTTGACTGGCGACTTCAAGTTTTCTTAATATGTCATCTTAAAAACATTAGACCAATCAAAATGTCCCTGTGTTTCACTGTGTCTGACATGTCACTAAAAGGTTTTTGAAAAGGGTTCGAAAAAGTGTTGGATTTTTTTTTTTTTTTTTAAGCAGGTAAACAGTGAAGCAAACATGCAGAACGTTGCTGATGTTCTTCCATACGGGAACAACAAGCTTCTGCAATACGTCAGTCGTGACTCACAGCATTTCCTCTGCCTTGATGTGGGCTGTTTACACTTAAAGAGTTTCAGGGTAGGACGGCTCCTGAGTGACCTTGACAACAGGTCGCTGGCATCATTTCCACGCTCACTCCCATTCGCCCGACCTTACGTTATGGGTGTGACATTCGGGATGTTGTTAATGTCTGAGCTTGAAGGAATCCCTTCCTGCTGGATGCTCCGTCCCATTTCCTTAAAGACTCAACATCAAAAATGAAGCAGATGGAAATGAGTCACGCTGTCGTCCCCAGAGCTCAGACACTTCAACCAAAGTGCCATGTTGACAGGTTCAAAACAGGATATGAGCTGTATCGCTCTGTGTTTATTGCAGATGGCAGAATACTTAAGAGCAGTAATGGCTGAAAGCACTGATAAACAAATAAGGCAGCTACAGTCACGTAACCACTTCATGTTTTTTCAATAAAGATGCAACTGCAATAAAAAAAGAAGCCAACTTACACGCAACTGATGAGAAAAAAGAGGTAAAAGTAAGTTTACATTTCGACTCGCTGGATACGCCTCTCTAAAAATAACCTCCCAGCAATGCAGCATTGTTATGAATTTACCTTACATTTGCTGCATCACACTCTACTCCAACTCCACCCCCAAGTCTGCTCCATTCGGCTTTTACAAAATATCACAGTATGCATCACAATTTCACGATCCACCAAGTTTAGCCATTCATGAACTGGTTTCTGCTTAACCACAGGATTAAAAAGTTTAGATGAAAACATTTATACATTCACAAAAGCTGGATTGCCAATTTTGTTTTTCTTCAGTGAGCATCACTAGCATGTCAAGATCAAGGAGCTCGAATTACGTTGAGGACTTGTATGGAAATGCACTGAGACCAGCGCAAGTATACAAAGGTTACTTTTTTAATTCAGTAAATAAATATGAAGTCCTGCTTCTTGGAAAAGTATCTTAAATGAAGGTGCCCATTTGTTTTGCCGTCCACGAAGCTGAGATCCATCGAGACTACTTGTTAGCTTAGCATGATGCATGGCAGTGGATAGTAAGTGTTAGCATACCTCTTTAAAAAAGTCCACAAATAGGTCAGATTCAGGATCTTGATTTGTAATGCTCCTCATCGTCTCTAAACAAAGTCAGCCATGATTAGCAGTTGCTCTTATAGTCATCAACAAATATTTGGTTTTGTTGGTTGACGTGTGTGCGTCAAATCACTTCACCCAGTCAGTAAAGCATTTTTGTCTTGTTCTACCACACTGTAACATCATTCTAAAATTATATTTCCCAACTTATACTGATTCAGGAAATAACTGTTTTGGAGAAAAGGGTATTGATGAGTTTTTGACAGAGGTATGCTAACCTGCCCACCCACTACCATTAATTTTGCTAAGCTAACCAATAAGTCACTCCCTTAGGTTGAGAAGGGTTTCAGTGTTCTTGTCTGAGTCTGGGAAGGATAGCAAATAAGCATATTTTCCCCAAAAATTTGACAATACAAGTCCATTTTTCTTGAGCAGCAACTTATTTGAGGCCAAACTGGTAAAACAGTCTGACTCGTTTCAACTAGCCATGTACTGGTGATATGGAAGACCTATTTTTGGCAACTGACAAGATTTATGAATTGACTTTTATATGTTTATATGATACATCTTCAGAATCTCCTTGATGGAGAAATGCATTCTCTGAATGCTTCTAATTGACTTTTAATTCGTCATAAATTTGATGAAAACAATAATCTTTAAACCTTCGTCAAATTTCTCTTCTGATACAAGAAAATCTAAAAAATCAGATGCAAAAATGTAATATCTACATTACCAGTTGAATTAAAGGTTAAAGTTCGGTTTGATGATCCACATATAAATAGTCAAACACAAGCTTTATTGTTTGAATATGATTGCATGTGCAAAGAATAAAGCTAAGTTAAACTGACACACGAACCAAATAAACACATGCACTAACAAGTACGAATGTACTTAAGAAAATGTAAATATGCCGTGCCGTTTTTGTATATCATAACTTTGTTTCACCTATGAAAGTCTGAAAGTGTTTGGGTAAAAATAAACACCCACATCTCGACTTTTAGAGAAAAAAAAAAATCAAGACAAAGTGCCAGTGGCTAAATATAGCAGGACATTTAAATCAGGACTCTACAGAGGTTTTTGTAAATCTGACCTATAAGTAGTAGAGGATTTTCCCCCTTAAGAGTGTAAGGCTATTCTGCTATATTTGCACTCCCTTGATGTGATCCCCACTGTGACCGCTAAAGGTCAAAGAGCAAACTGAGGTAAAGCCTGTCTGGACTTTCACTTTAGGATGAGGTTGACAGCAGGTTATTCCTCACGTGTAAGAAAGAGACTGTTTGTATTTCTATTAGACATCCTGACAACACTCCAATCGGCTGATAAGTTCTCTAATAGTTTCTTTAAAAATCTACAATCCTGGTATTAGTTATTCATTTCCTTCAAAAATGAAGTATTTAGGAAAAGTGGAGTACCATTTAACCGTAACATGCCAACTTTTAAAACCGCAAGTCTCTCTTTTTAGCTAAAAGTCATTCATGGAGGTGTAAAATCA
Source organism: Aulostomus chinensis (assembly GCF_037954235.1). Classification (NCBI taxonomy): domain Eukaryota; kingdom Metazoa; phylum Chordata; class Actinopteri; order Syngnathiformes; family Aulostomidae; genus Aulostomus; species Aulostomus chinensis. The sequence goes on along the minus strand of NC_141339.1, from coordinate 16,989,689 downwards.
GGCAGCCCCACAGGTTGGACACTGATTAGCTCTGATATTTTAACTGCAGCCAGGCGGTCAGGTGGGGGTTGAGGCTGGGGGGTGGGGGGGTGCTAAGCCTGAGCATCAGCGCACATGTATGATGAGCTCCAGGATGTCCCACTGAAAGCCAAACTGCATCTGCTCAGTAAAGGCTGGACAGCTGTCCAGAGTCCTGCTAATCATATTTAATTCAATTAATTGTGGACTAAAAGTTCTTGGAAATTCCTTTAATGTGCCTTTAAGCTTTGAGAGGTCAGGGTTGCTTTGTTCATCTTACAGATTTTTAATTATCTCTGCTCAGCAAATGGTGATGGCTGGTTCTAGGGAGTAAGGGGAGGCACTTCCCTCGCGAAGGACAGCCTACAGAAGGAAGAAAAAAGCCCACATCCTCAGCAGTAATGTTGAGTCACTCGTCTTTATGACTCAACAGGGGGTCTTTCTGATAGTTTCCCCCGCTGCCAGGTCAGCTCCACCCCACGATGACCCATCAAGCTCCTTAAGGCTCAAGACAGATGGCAGCTGGAGTCTCACTCTGTGTGTGTGTGTGTGTGTGTGTGTGTGTGTGTGTGTGTGTGTGTGTGTGTGTGTGTGTGTGTGTCCGTGTGTGTGTGTAGGCTTCGTAGGAGTGGGTGCTGCGGTGATTAAGCACTTCTTGAAACTCTCACCATCATAGGGAGGGATATGAGCCGTCTGTGAGCCTCTGATAAGGGCACCGTCTCATGTATGCTGTGGCAGTTCCTTTGTCCTTGAAAAGAGTGAGCTGATCCCATGTGAAATTCAGACAAGGAGAGTGAGAGGTCTGAAATAGTGCTTGTGCCCGTCACCTGTAAAAGAAATGCAATTCTGGGAAGTGGTCCACATGCCCTGTAACGTCACTGAGTTTGGGTTGACTCTACCAGCTGCAGGCTAATTAGCCCCCCCCCCCCACACACACACACACACACACATACTTATTAGTACCACAGTGTACTGGAGAACGAACAAATATGTAGTCTTTGCCTGTTTATGATTATTTGACCCTGGAGACATCAGTTTGTTGTCGTGTTCAGTATTATAAGTGTCCATGCTTTAATGTGGAGGTGATAATGGGGGTCTGAGAGGCTGAATGTGAAGTAAGTCAAACGCTGATCTTTGCCTCTTAACTCTTTCAGGTTAGTTGATGAATATTCAAGCTGCTAAATGTAACAGGAGATAAAAGAGCATTTTTTTTAATTAAATCTCTTTTTCCCTTTTTTTCTCCCCTCAATGTACATAACCAATTTTTTTTCGTATTTGTAAGATGTCCTGCTCGTTGCTATGCCAACTTTGTCTTTCTGGGGAGCACAGCAGATAACCACGTATGTCGTTGTCGGCCGTCCTTGAACAGGTGCCCCGACCAACCAGAGGAGGCGCTACTGAAGCAATCAGGACACATAACCTCCTCCTGACGTATGTGATGCTACGCTACATTACGCTAACATCATCAGGAGCTGCCACAATTGACTTGAACAGTTTTCCTGCTAATTACACCGAAACCACACCCCTTTCCCCTCAGAGGACACTAACTGGTCCGCACCACGGGTTTGTGCAAAACCAACTGCCTCGCAAAGTTAGTGACTCAAGAGTTCCCCGCTGAAACACAAAAACATACCAACGAAAAAATCCTGATCTCATAGAAACTCGTGACGTGACCAGCACCTCTTAAAAGTCACACGATGGAGGCGGCACGGCATCCGTCAAACAAAAGTTAGGTAGCTGCGACAAAGCACTCTGGACAGTGTTTAATGTTTTACCATTTTGAAAACTTTATTGTTCATTGACTGACAGTAGCATCTTGCACAGAAATTCACGATAATATTTATATTTTATGACGTGTCAGCATGGATAAGGTTTGGTTAAGCTTGGGCAAACAAAAAAGAAAGGTTACGCTTATTAAAAACATTGTGGTTTAAGTTAAAGTTGTAAAACACAAACTGGACTCAACCATTCAAAGTTAAGTTTAGGAACAAAAACTCCCCCACGTGTTTATGATTAGGCAACCATCGTCTGGCTTCTTGTTATATTGTCATCTAAAGATAGTATAACAAGAAATCTCTTTCATAATAACAAGATTTAGGATGTGGATCAGATAGAACCCACTAATAGGCCGGCAAACAAAGATGTTTTGTCTGGGACGACAGTCGGGAAAACTACAGCCTCGTGACTATAACTGGCAGACCAAAGTAGCTGATAAAATGTCTGCTCATAAATGGCTCCTGAGCTGTTATCGGCTTTCTAAAAGTATGTTCAACTCCTTTTATGCAAAGGTGATGTGCAAGTCATGTGTCCAAAGCCTCAGCAGATTTCAGTCCAAGTGATTAGCAAGGCTTTTCATTCTATCCTTAGCGTCCCATGTATGTGATTAGCAGGTAGCCCGCTTCTGGAGGGAGGCTTTTGAACTGGTTCCTTCTGTCTCTCCTTGCAAGAGGTTCTGCGTTTCTTTGGGAGTTTACATCTCGTCTTCTCTGGCTTTGGCTCTGGTTCTTGGTGCTTTTATCTTTTGGATTATGATTCTAAATCGCGTGAGTATACCTGTATGTTAGTGTTTTGGCTGGAATGCAATGTATCTTGCAAGTTAAATGTCGTTTGCATTGTTGAATGGAGTGGAAAAACCCGCTGTTAGTTATTCACTTGCAGAAGGTGTTGTGGCGCAGGACTGATGATTCCCACAAAGAAAGCGTGTAATAATATGTGTTTATGAACTCAGCCTGGCCTGGATGCAGGATGTCATTTTCATTTTCCTTCTTTGAACTCTTTTAGGAACCTGAAACATGACACCTTAGGGATAAATAGCATTATTCTGGGGATCCAAGGCCACATATGTTTCCTGGTCATGTTGACTAAAGAAAAAGAAAAAGACCTCTAATCCACGGACCAGCCTCATCATTTGCAGCAGCACGTTTGCAAAGTAGAATAATAGCTTTAATAGTCAGCTTTAGTTGTAGCTAATATTCTTGTAGCTTGTTTTGAGCATTGATTTAATTGGCACAGTGGTTGTTTTTAGTGTACTATCATTTAATGTTAGTCGTAGAAACATAGTGACAGCGCGGTGTGTTGCAATAGAATGATGCGTTTTAGGTCTGAATTTCATCAGAAGAAGGAATGATTAGAAAAAGGAGTGTATGTTCCTGCTTGTTATATTGTACGGAGGCACTGTGGGTTCTATAGTTGACCGACATGTGACCGCATAGAAGCGCAGGAGTATTTAAAGCAATCAAGTGCTTTTCCGTGCCAAAACAGAGGAAACACTTGCTGCTTGCTAATACGTGAACAACAGCCAAACCTGTTCTTTATGAGTGTCAGTCAAGCTTAGCCTACTTTACCAGTCACAAAATTTGAAGCATTTATATTTGCCTTTTATAGTGAGCATGTATCCCTCTCCACCAGGCAACAATCAATCATCTTTACCTCCCAGTATTGTTTCCGTGAGAATGAATTGTGCTTATTGCAAATATTTCTGCTTTTTTTTTTTTTTTTTTTATTTCTGTTTTAGGTAATCCGTGCATTCTTGGTTGCAGGACAGGCTGGCTCAGAATGTATTTCCTTCAGTGACAGTGACAGGCGCTGAGGTAATGTCCACTTTCACTGCTCAAGAAGACATAAGCTTGTTATTTAAAGTCACTTGGGGGGATTTATTTGCGGTGGCATCCTCATTATCCCTACCTTCATTTACTCTTTGATCTGCACAGCAGTCTTTACATATGTAAGAACCAGAGCCACGGAGATCCTCTTTTATAATATGAAGGGTCACGATGTGTATGATTTAAAAGCTGATAAACCATGGAGAGATAAACATATAATACACACACACACACACACACACACTTTGTGTAACTATTTTTTAAAAAATTCTAGAAATGTTAAGACAAAGCCAGTTTGTTCGTTTTTGAACTCATCCCACAAAATAATCTCAGTGGCAAAACATCTACGGATAAAAGTATTGTATTAATAAAAGCGACAACTGTGAATCCCGGCGGTATGAAAATCCCACCGTGTTCACGTCTTCTGTTTCCAACTCTAACAGTATTAGTGGTGTTTTAAGCGACATTGTGCCGTTCTTATCTCCATCCTCTAGCAGCAACAGTTCTTTGAAACAACTGTCAACATTCGCAAGTAGAAAATGTTTAGCTAAAAGTGTCACTCGGCACTCCCAGAATGACCGAATGTAAGAAATGGATTTGGTTTGACAGCATTTGGAAAGTTGCGCAAATGTCGCATAATATTGCCGCCCAAGTCTCAGCGCTCATCAGACATGTTTAGGTGCTACTTTAGACTTAAGTACTTCAGGGAAGAAGCTTCTCCGGGGACGGAGCCATGCTGAGTTTCCAGGAAAAGCTACAATGGACGTAAACTTCGCTGTCGTGGGTTGGACTTGGATCCAAAAGTAAAGCTCCTTTAGGCTTTCATACATGCTCGGGACATTCTTACTCTGCACCAGATGCACAAAGCCATGGTTGCTATAGTAACAGTGGCACTATTTCCACTCCTCTTTTTTTAAATGTCTCTTTCAGCCTTGGCGTGTTGGAACAATGCAGACATGGTGTGAAACATCTTCCTCTCAACAGGGCTGGAGAAACATGACAACGCTCCCTCACTGTGTTCTCAAGCTGACCTGCCGCCTTCCTCTGTTCTGCTGAGGCTAATCTTCCTCCAGGGTGGAGAGATTATCATCAGCAACCTAAAATGTCCTCCCACAAACGCAACTTCCAGTGCTTCAATACCGTCACTGGCGAAGGTTCCCACAAGCATCACACCAGCAGCCTCCCCGGTATCCCTCAACATGGTGTGGTGGGACATCGTGAACATCCGGGCGAATGCTATCTTTGCTCCGAGTATAGACACACTCAGGCGCTGGAGGCTTTACCTTTGTGCGATGCTCATACACCGTATCACCACTACCATCACCCGCAGCAGTATGCTATCAGGAGGCCGGCCGGACCAAAGGAGCATCCTGCGGCACACACCGGTCACCAACGGCACATCCATCATCACAGGCACAACAAGAGGGTGGTTCTGATGAAGAACAGCGATCCCTCGTTGAGGAAGACCATCGTCTTGCACCGCAGGGGACTACGCAGTTTTGGGCTTTTCTTAGAGGAAGTTTCTGATCTCATGCAGTACCACATCAGGAAGTTGTACACTCTGGAGGGCTGCAAGGTAAGATCATGAACATCTGGTGCTTTGTTTCACATTTGATCCGGCAGTAGCGGAGCTGAGTGAGACATTTCATCCTTCATTGTGTACAGGAAACTGTTGATTTCCAGGGCGAAAAGCGAGCAAATAGTTCCTTTTGTATTCAAATGAATTGAAAGGATGATTCTGAATTACACAGCGGTATTACTGTGAGCGGAGCTTCGCTCTTATTCTGAGTGTTTTTTTTTTGTTGCTCTTCAACCAGCGTGAAAGAGAGGCCTCTAGTGACAGGAACCACTGGAACCCTGCTGGGAACGTCATCAACTATCTGACCTGTTGCTGCTTGATGTGAAACACACAATGTCAAAGATACGTCAAGAAACTATCCAACGTGTAACCACACAACTTTAACACAATATTAACATAATATTAATGGTCTCAAAAAGAAAAAAATCTTTAAAAGAACATCAAATTTAGTTTTACATGATGTTAGTGATACACTTGACGTGAAGAAGTTGAAACAGCCTTGAAGTGTAAAGCGAGACAATTGTTACATCACCGAGGAAGTTAGTGGCAGAGACGTTTCAATTAGCAAAAAAGCTGCTTAAAAAGAAGATTCAGAGGAAGTTTGCTTTCGAGTAGGATTTATGAATATTTGCGTTGTAAAATGAAATAAAATGTCCGTATTAATGAAGCTACCAGTAAATCATTTTATTTCAATCAATCTATTCTTTTAACTTGATTATTTTAATTTTGTTAAAATATTCTTTTGGTAATATCATTTGTCCTTCTTTTTGCCATCTCTTACGTTGACAGATTCTTTAATACGGCACCAAAGGGTGAGTCTCAGCAGTTTTATTTGGGTTTGATGAGCTTTATTTTTTTCCAGCAGTATAAAGAAGGAGATACAGGTTTGCAAATGTTTTACATTCATACAACAAACGTACTCACAATATCAGTTTACACTGAGTGGTTTGTTACGTTCAAGTCAAGCAGGATAAACATTCGGACTGCGTGCATCAGGGGATGATGCTGGGATATTCCCTCACACACACACACACACACACATTCAGGTTGTGCGTCTCTTTCATTTATCTTGGTCACATCGGAGCTATTTTTGAGATCAGAGAAGCGGGTCAACATTAAATCTCTATTCTCCTGGTTTGATACAAGAGGAGTCTCAGAAATGTGTCTTCTATGGGGCAATTAATTATCTTCACCTGGGCGTTGTGTGACCGCGGCTGAAGCCATTCATCTGCCTTTAGCAGCCGTGGATTTTAAAGTCGGAACTGCATCGTCATCAAAACCGACTGAGCAACAGACGATCGACGCAACTCTCAATATTGTAGACTTTGTTTTCTCTGAGGATTCAGTGTATAAAAAGCAGCTGCACACAAAAAAATAGAAACGCACATTTAAAAGGAGACGGGAGTAAATGACACGACCTCCTGAATAACACGGACGTCGGATCAATTTGTAGCAAGAAAAGTTTACGCGCCCCTTGTGAAATGTAAAAATGTTAAAACCCTTGCAGCGATGTTGTTTTCATGGGCTATCAGCAGCTGTTATGGTTGTTTTTCAGTACAAAAACACGGTGGTTTCTTATATTTACACTTGCCTCTTCTGCAGGATTAGATTCAGCAATTCAGGCTATTTCTGTGAGTTAAATATATGATGTTTTAAGTCACACTTCTTGGAGTATCAAGAGTCTAAAGCGCTACGGCTGCTGGCCCGTACCCATGTGCTTCTGTGGACCGATGAGGGATTGAGCATCCACAGATAACTTTAAGATTCTATGATTGAATTTGTGCTCTTTCCAAAACAGTGTCAGACAAAAAAAAAAAAAAAAGACAAAATATTTGCAGTGACAGTGTTCAGTGGTAAAAAGAAATAGCGCTACGTTCATCAGCTGCCGGTAGCGGCCCAGGTTCAGCGCATCCCTAAATATAGATTTACATATTAGGAGCAGGAAATGTCCTGTAGCAAAAAAATACATAACGGCTTCCAATGCCAAAAAAACTGTGTGTTCATTGTGTCTACAAGGACTCAATCAAGATTGCGATTCTGCTGAGCAATACCCTCAGCTCCAGCAGCACAAGTGACAATGGCAGTTCACAAGGACTGCACCGTCATCTGGTGGAGTTTATCGGAGATCATCCCAGATTAGGATATTTATCTTGTCTTGACTCACTGCTCAACTCTCCGCCCTCTTGCAAAGGGATTTAAAGCACTCAGTTGCATAGACCGACCCACAAAGAGGGTTCTTTTGATTACGAACTATGTGCGGATTGAAATCATCTTTACCTTCATGTGTGTTTTGCCCCTACTCTAGCTTGGACATGCGATTTGAACGAAATGTATAAAAATGATGCCACGAAAAGAATTTACAGTATAAAATGAAGTGGGTTTCACTGACTGCTCTTCTTTGGATCAATCGTTTGAATAATAAGATTTGATTCCATTGAAAATAAATAAATTGCTGCTTTGGTTTTAACTGCTTAAAATTGAATTCAGGTTTATTCAGGGGTATTTTGTCTGACATGCTGAGTTTGACTAAATGCTAGGAAAGTAGGTTGTTTAGGACACAAACTCAAAGCTTCAGACTTTTGACTTAACTCAGAAGACTTACTTGGAACATGCAAAACAATGATTCAGTCCCACCTCTGGAATGTAATACACCGTTCAACTGCCAGTGCTACTCCAAACCGCCAGTGTTGCAGTAAGGCCTTGGAGGAAAAGAAAAGGGGAACATTAAAAATCATGCCGCTTAAAAATTTGACACTGATCCATCGCTCCTTTTCTCATGACCTCTCCAAATCTGACTGTTCTATGACAGACCGTTGTCCGTTTTATGATATTTACCCGTATATATCTAAATCATTGCATGTCCTGTGCATCCAAATGGTATTAATTTTTTTTCTTAATCCACACGCTTCTTAATTATGTTTCTAAAAACAACTACATTTCTGCTTTGTTTCAGATTGAAAGTGTTCACGGTCTCATGCACTGCCCCAGTGTTCTGGTCTGTGTGGGACGTGAGCCTTCACATCCCTCCATCCTGGAGAAACTACGGAAAATATCTGATGACAAACTTCCAAAGCTGAACTTGAAGGCTCACTCTGCTGGCTGCCCCCGAGGACAAGAAGGTAGGAGGAACTAATGTCTGACATTTAAAAATTTCATTAATACAATATAGTTTGCTTTAAAACTGCAGTAATTCAATTAGTCACGTTATAAATCAGATTTTAATTAACAATACCTTTGCTGGTACAGCAAGAAAAGTATTGTGCCTTTTAGTTGTATTTAAATGAGTGTACTTTTGTCCTCTGTTTTTGCCTTTTTTTCCTGTTGTGATGGCTAACCAAGAACCCAGCCTGGGAGCTGGAAATGAATCTACTAGACACTCAGAGTCTTCTGAAAAGTCCTTACCAGATGGAACTGAATCTCCTGACAACACCGGCTTCTGCGCACCCACCAGTGATGCAGTGATGGATGATGATATTGAGAAACTAGTCCGAGTCAATAAAGATGGCAGTCTGTCCATGAAAATGAAAGTGCGCTTTCGGCTACAAAATGATGAAACCTTACATTGGTCGACAGAAGTAAGAAAGAGCACAGGCCGAAACTGCGAGTTCCTCCAGGGACAAGTTGGTGATAGAGGTTTTTCAGAATGTGAGCACGTCTCTGCTCGTGAGCCGGATGAAGCTTACATCACTAGGCACTACCAAAGACCTCACTGTCCTCACTGCTGTAGTCACTGCCAGACGTATGACCTCTGGAAGAACATCCCAGGAACACAAGGCGCGAGTCGATGCATTCAGACTTCCAGCTCAAGCGCATCCTCACACACTGTGCTCTCCAGGAAGATGGTGGTTAAATGTGGCCAAACTAGATCAAGCGAAGAGTACACAGAGACGTGTGTGACTCAGACTGTTGCTGAAGAATCTTGCAATGTGAGGAGTGAAACCAGCTCAGTGAACATCTGCGGTGCAGTTGATAATTCCCCAAATGATCAAGTCAATTCCAACACTCCTCAAATGTCAGAGCATGATGAGGATCAAAGTGCTTCAAGTAGACCAGAGGAAGAGGAGCAATCATCTTCAAGTCCAACAAACAGAGTAACTGTCACGGCGAAGCACTCCGGCAAGTCGAGGAGATCAAAGAAGTCGTACGCTTGTGTTTGTGGAGCGTCTGCTCGTTCTCCTAAGGATGATGCAAGAGTAGAAAGTGGAGAGGCAGATGAGATGAGCAGAGGAGAGTCCAGTGCCATGTCGATCAAATCAAACACCTCAGTCCGGTCAAATGAAGAAACTGCAGAGCCTGAAGATGACGAGGAGGAGAAGAGATCCAAAAGTGCCATGTCAGTTCATTCAAATGCCTCAACTAAATGCAAACCAGATGTCTTAGAGGTTGAAGCTGAAGATGTACACGACGACAAAGAAATACAAAACAGACCAGCATCGGTTCAATCTTGTAATTCTGAAAAATCAGTGAAGCCTGAAGTAAAAGCTGAACATAAATCACAGGAGGATGTTGATGAAGAAAGAGCACTAAGTTCCTTGTCTAATAAATCCAAAAGATCTAGAGTCTCTCCTCTTCCAGATGAGGAAAAGGACGCAGAGGAATCTGTAGAAGTCCAAAACCCAGCAGAAGAGAATGCAACTGGAGAGAGAGCACAAAGCCAAATGTCAGAGAAGTCAAATGTTTCTTCAACATCTAAAATGTCAAGAACCTCGGGAGAAGCAGTGGAACAGAATTCAGATGGTAAATCTGTTGTGAGTGTACATACTCCTGTGTCAAAAGAGGCTGATGACAACGAAGAAACTGAGGCCAGAGGAGATCAAGAGAGAGTTGCTAGTGTCATGTCATCAAAATCCTCAGCGATATCTACTCACTCAAATGTAGCTGAGGAAACTGTGGAAAGAGCGCCAAGTACCGTGTCTATCAAATCGGTCAAGTCAAATGCATCTTTGAGGTCTAGAAATTCAAAAACCCCAGAGGCTGAAGAGGTGACTGAAGAGAGACCACCAAGCACAATGTCAGTAAAATCAGTAAAGTCGAATATTTCTGCAAAATCTCACTCTGAAATTCTCACTAACAAAGCTGACAACCGTGAGAGTGAAAATGACCAAACTGAAGAAAGAGCAGGGAGCAGCAAGTCAAACGCTTCCGAAACGGGAGAAAACATTACAAACGAGGAGGTAGAAGAGACGCCGAGCTCCCCCTGTGTTACAGTTGAGGAGAATTGTGATGAAGCGGAGGCACGGTCATCTAGTCCAATGTCAGACAAGTCAGTCAGGTCAAAATCATCTGCAATATCTGCCGAATCGACAAGATCTGCAAAATCAAACGCCTCTGATGATACAGAACAAGAAATCAACCCGAGATCTCCGAGTAGCATGTCAAATAAATCAGCCATTTCTTCAAAATCACACAAGTCCAAGTGTTCGGAGAGAGAAAATACAGAACGCGAGGAAGAGAGGGGACCTAGTGTAATGTCAGTGAAATCAGCCAAATCAGCACGGTCCAATGTTTCTGCCAAATCAAACGTGTCAAAGTCCAGTCTCATTTCAGCTGAAGGAAATACTTCACAGCAGGTAGAAAGAGCTCCGAGCAACATGTCGACTAGATCTGCCAAATCTGCGTCATCTAAGAAATCAATAGCTGCCGCTGAAGACAACGTGACAGGGGAGGAGACGGAGGAGAGAGCGGTAAGCTCCATGTCAGCGTGCTCAGTGAAGTCAGACATTTCAAATACATCCAAATGTTCAGCGAATGCTCTTGCTGAGGAAAGCTGCCATGCTGGATCCGAGCAAACTGAAGAAAGAGCTGCCAGCAGCATGTCAGACAAATCAGTCCGGTCTCATGTTTCTGAAGTATCTATCACGTCTGCAGAGAGAGCCTCCAGCGCTTTGTCATCTAAATCAGCCAAGACTCATGTCTCTACGAAATCTGAAAAATCACATGATGGTGCGGTGGAAGAGCGCGCTGCGAGTAACTTATCAGTCAGATCAGGGAAATCAGCAAAAACAAATGTTTCTTCAATCTCAAAAAGATCTGAAGTACCCTTAGGAGATGGTGTTGACATCACCGAGGAGGGAGGAAAGGAGAGCGAAGGGAGAGCAGCGAGCTCATTGTCAGTCCAGTCGGTCAAGTCCAGTATTTCTCAGAGATCCAGAAAGACAGAATGTTCTGCTGAAGTTCCAGCTACAGACGTGTCCGAGTGCTCTGACAAAGACCAAACTGAAGAAAGAGCCCCGAGCGTCACGTCAGCTAAATCAGCAAAGACGCATGTTTCTGAAATATCCATAAAGTCTGCAGAAAGGGCGCCTAGTGCTTCGTCAAGAAAATCAACAGCATCACATGTTTCTGTACAATCTATCAAATCAAACGATGGTGTGGAGGAAGACAGAGCTCCAAGTAATACGTCCATCAGATCAGAAAAATCGGGGAAAACAAATGTTTCGAAAATATCAAAAAGATCTGATGCTCCTTTAGAAGACGGTGTTGATGACATCACTGGGGAAGGAGGAGAAGAGAGCGACGGGAGGTCAATGAGCTCAATGTCAATCCATTCCGTTAAGTCCAGCATTTCACAAAGATCTAAATGTTCGGCTGATGTTCCAGTGACAGACATCTCCGAGTGCTCTGACAAAGACCAGACTGAAGAAAGAGCCCCGAGCGTCACGTCAGCTAAATCAGCAAAGACGCATGTTTCTGAAATATCCATAAAGTCTGCAGAAAGGGCGCCTAGTGCTTCGTCAAGAAAATCAACAGCATCACATGTTTCTGTACAATCTATCAAATCAAACGATGGTGTGGAGGAAGACAGAGCTCCAAGTAATACGTCCATCAGATCAGAAAAATCAGGGAAAACAAATGTTTCGAAAATATCAAAAAGATCTGATGCTCCTTTAGAAGACGGTGTTGATGACATCACTGGGGAAGGAGGAGAAGAGAGCGACGGGAGGTCAATGAGCTCAATGTCAATCCATTCCGTTAAGTCCAGCATTTCACAAAGATCTAAATGTTCGGCTGATGTTCCAGTGACAGACATCTCCGAGTGCTCTGACAAAGACCAGACTGAGGAAAGAGCCCCTAGCGTCACGTCGGCTAAATCTGTAATATCTATAAAGTCTGCAGAAAGAGCACCCAGTGCTTCGTCGAGAAAATCGACAAAGTCACATGTTTCTACAAAATCGATCAAATCAAATGCTACAGAAAAGTGTCCTGACATTGTGGATGAAGGAGATGGCGGAAAGCAAAGTGACGAGAGAGCAGAGAGCGCCATGTCGGCAAAAACTGGAAAGTCGGTTACTTCTACAAAATCTTCTAAGTCTAAAGCGCTTGAGCGCCCAGCTGATGAAAACATGTCTGATCATGAGGAAGATGAAGAGAGAGCTCCGAGCAGCCGGTCTGTCACGTCAGTCAAATCAGCTAAATCAAATGTTTCAGTGTCGTCTGAGGCAATAAAAGATCTCGCTGCTGAAGAGGACACTGACACCAGATCAGCGAGTTCAAGGTCGGTTCATTCAGTCAAATCAAACATCTCAGCAAGATCAAGTCGGTCAAGACACTCAGCTGAAGCTCCTCATGAAGAAAAACTCACCAGACCGAAGTCACATGCCTCTACAGCATCTAAAAAATCAAACGTGTCGGAGGTTCCTTCTGAGACTCCCGAGGAGAGAAACGATGAGGAAGAAACATCCAGTAGAGCGGAAAGTGTTATGTCTGCTAAATCTGCAAAGTCGGCTATTTCTGCAAAGTCAAATAAATCAAAAGTCTCACATGTCCTCGCTGAAGATCACCTGGAAAGAGCTTCAAGCAGTATGTCGATCAAATCTACAAAATCTGCAAAATCTAATGTTTCTGAAAAGTCAAAGATATCAAACACTTCCGACGTGACTTCTGAACACAGCGCTGAAATTGCTGAAACGGAAAATGAAGGGAGAGAGTCTGCAAGATCAGGACAGTCTAACTGTTCTGCCGATGTCCCAGCTGAGGAAGGCTTGGAGAGCACAGCTGGACAGGTGAAAGATGTATCAGCCGAAGAAAATATTACAGAGCATGACAAAACTGTCGAGACATCAGAAAGTGTTGCGTCAGACACATCTACAAAGTCAAACGCGTCCTCTCAGAAATCCAATTCAGGCGAAGCAGGCGCTGAGGAGAGAGCACCGAGTTGCATGTCAGCTACATCGGTCAAATCAGACATGACTTCTGAGGAAATTCCTGCAGTTGGGGAGGAAACAGAAGAACGAGCACCAAGTGTAAGATCAACCAGGTCGAAAACTTCCAGGACGGAGAGATCGGCAAGTAATGCGTCAGTCAAATCGAATAGTACAACAGCTTTTGAGGTTCTTTCAGAGGAAAACGCCGCTAATTGTGAGGAAACAGCCAGCCAGAGATCGCCAAGCACTCTGTCAGCTAAATCAACCAGATCTGCCAGATCAGCCCGCTCAAATATTTCTGCAAAGTCCAGTAAGTCCAAATCCTCCAATGCTCCCAGTGAAGATAAACAAGAGGAGATTATGGAGCGAGCGCAGAGTAGTTCCTCTGTCAAGTCCAGCTCTACAGCAATATCAGGGAAATCAAAAGCCAGTCAGGTTCCTGCTGAAGACAATCACAGTGAAAATCCTGAGGAGAGAGTCGTGAGCTCTATGTCTGCCAGATCAGCGAAGTCAGCCGTGTCGTCAACAAAATCCTCTCAACATCCTCAGAATGAAAGCGTTGAAGACGATACCTCTGAGTGTGAAGAAACTGAGAAGAGAACTCCAAGTGTTATGACAGTAGAATCCTCAAAGTCAGCGATCTCTCGAAAATCAAGGACGTCCAACGCTTCTGAACAGACAGCTGAAAGTCCTACAGGATCGAAGAGGACCCCAAGTGTTCTGTCAGTAAAATCAAACGCGTCAGCAAGAACCGCCAAGTCCACCATGTCCAGGACTGCTTCTAGTGAGCATGCTGAGCATTGTGAAGAAACGTCAGAAAAATCGCACAAGTCAGCCAAATCAATTAAGCAACCTCAAACCTCTGATGGGAACGGCCAAGAGAAATCTGAAAGAACACCAAGTGTCGTGTCATTAAAGTCAACCAAGTCAGCAAGATCAAAACGATCCGATGTTACTGCGGATAACGAAGAGGAGGAGCTAACAGAAGGCTCTGTGTCAGCTAAATCAAATCAAACTGATCGGTCTGAGGTTCCTGCTGTGGCAGTTGAAGACCGATCATCAACAGTGATGTCATCTAGGTCCAAATCGTCAGCACGCTCAAAAAAGACGTCAGCGTCTGAGGTTAAAGGAGCAAAAAGTGAAGGGCGACCACAAAGTTCTTTGACAGTCAAGTCAAACGTGTCCATGAGATCTCGTAAATCCAAAAAAGCTAATGAGGATGCAGATAATAAACAGGAGACTGTTGTTTCCCTAGTAACTGTAGTTAACCCAGAGGAAGAGATTAAGTTGCAAAATGAAAACCAAGATTCACAGCAACCAAAAGGAAATAAACCCGCGATTTCTCGTGCTGACTCAAAGGAAACCGATTTATCGCAATCCCTCTCTTGTTCAGATGTTGTCAAGGAGACGTGTGAGACTCCGGCGACTGAAGATATGGCGAACAGGTTAACAAACGGTCCAGTCGAAACTGCTGACGATGGCCAGAGTGACACTGACAACAACAAAAGCAGCAAAAGCCAAAAGAACTTAGGGCTGGTTCCATCTAACCTTCCTAATGCATCACCCACTGAGGTGGTGAATGAATGGCTGAAAACAATACCAGCTGAAACTGAGCTGTACGATGTGGAGGAGCTAACCGAAAACTGTAATGGACAAAAAACAGGCAGTACAGTGGAGGGAATTAAGAGCGATGAAAACAATGAGGATTTAAAAGACTCACATGATGGAACTGGGAACAGTATTCCTACAAACGAATGCCAAACAACCACAGAGGGACCAAACCCAGATAATTCCTCCACTGAGAGAGATGAAAATGCAAAAATGTTTCACTCGTCTGTACAGGTAATGAAAGTACTTCTTAATCCAAAACTTGACCGATGTAACAGTTTACCAGAAGTTTCTCCAGTGTACGGAAGGAAACTGAGCTCTTCAGCCAAAGGTCTTCTGGACTGCCTTGTGAAGTTGCAGCTGATAGACCATGATCCCAAAAATGCAAATGAAAAAGATGAAAGATACTTAAAGCTGATGAACATTCTTCAATCTCTTTGGCTTTGCAAGCCTCAAGAAAATGAGCATGCCTTACGAAAAGATGATTGCCGTTCTGTGAATGGTGAATTCAATCACACGTCATCCTCTGGCGTTGACGTCAACAGCGGCTCCACAGGTTCAGGGAAGAGCAGTGATGGTGTCAATGGGTCTCAACCCCAAACTGCTACAGACACTGTAAGTAAAGCAGAGGAAAATCACGAGGCAGAAACAGATGCTCAGTGGACAGATGAGAGACAGGACGGAGTAATGAATGAGGAAAAACAAAATGGAGATGATCTGGCAACAGATGAGACCATTCGAAGTAATGACAGTCCGAGAGAACTATCTGAAACCCCACCATCTTCAAACAAGAGCTCAGGAAATAGTGGCCAAAAGCTTCCAGAGGAAGCTGAAACAGAATGTCAAGAGGACACAAGTTCTGAGACTACACAGTTCAGTAAAAGGGTTCCTCCAGAAACGGATCCTGTTTGGGTCTTAACTTTATTAACCAAAATAGAAAAGCAGTTCATGTTGCATTACATCAATGCAATGAGCGAGTTCAAAATCCGCTGGAATTTGGATGATAATGAACAGCTGGACATGTTGACAAATGAACTGAAAAATGAAGTGCAAAAAAGAATCCAAAAAAGTATCGACCGAGAACTGAGGAAAATGAAAAGTATAGCAGGCCTGCCGAGACCCCCCCAAGAAGCAATGTCCCGTCCTTCAACGGCACAAACAGATGAGAGGAGACGGAGGCTGCGGATCATGCTCCAACAGTCAGCTGATGCGCAGGCTGAGAAAAGTGAGGATTCAGCAACAGGTACATCTTACAGTGACCAACGCAGTGAAATCAACGACGACTGTCCGTGTGAAACGTGCATTCAGAAAGATGCAGCAACTCAGCCTCCGCTTCCTGCAGAAAACACAAATCTCTCACCTGTTCAAACCGACCTGAACAGTATTCTAGAGAAGAGTGACGAGCCTACGGGGGCAACATCTCAGTCCCAAAATGATACAGAAACAAAAGCAGCAGAATCATTTGTAGATGACGTTATTGACAAAGCTCTAAGAGAAATGGAAGGGTTTGAAGTACCCCGTGATGCTGAAGATGGCTTGGCAGTCGACGCTTTGGAAAAAGAGGTAGATGAAGCAGAAGTAGTGGACGCCGAGATGGCCGGGAGAAGGGCTGAAGAATCTCCTCTTAAAGATGAAACTGATATTGAAAATAATGATGAAAAGGAGGATGAAAATGCCGACATAAGCATGGCTGAAGAAGCTGAAGCAGCAACTGCTGAAGAAGAGGAGGATGAGGGTGGAGATATATTGGATGAAGAGGCTGTTGCAGCAGAGGATGAGGATGAACGGCCATCAGACACGGAGGAAGCTGTGCAAGTAGTTGGAATGGGAAAAGAGGAGGAAGATGAATCTGACAAAGAAGAAGACGCGGAGGCTGAGGTGGTTGATAATGAGGAAGAAATTCCTGCCACCGGCGTAGAAGATGAGTCCGCAGATGAGAATGATGAAACAGCGAATGAATCCTCAAAAGAACCAACTGAAGATGAGCTTGAAGTGGAAAAAGAGCTTGCTGTCACAAGCGAAGAAGAACTTCAGGAAACCACGGCAGCCGAAGATGAAAATGTGTCAGAAGAGACTGCAAGCCAGCTTGAATCTGAGAATAATGAGTGTGAGGAAGAAAGAACAGTTGAGGAGGAGGAGGAGATTCCTGCCACGAGTGCAGATGAGTTGGCAGATGGTGATGAAGTGTCAAAAAAAACTGATGGAGAAGCAACACACGAAGATGAGATGGCTGCTGCAAGTGAGGATGACTCAAAGGAGGAGGCTGCTAAGGAAGAGACCTTAATGACTGAGCATGGACGTGACAAAGGGGATGAGGACGAAACAGCTGATGATGAAGAGCCTGACGCAACCACAGCCGACGATGACATTGTAGTCACAGGTGAAGACGAATCAAAAGAAGAGACTCCTGAAGATGAAAGTGCAGCTGAAGAAACCGCTGCAGTTGATGATGAGGATGAGGAAGAGAGCTGTGCCACTGGTGAAGATGACAGTGCAGCAGCGCCAGGTTTAGGAAAAGACATGGATGTCTCAGATGAAGGAGAATCAGAGGAGGAGCCTGAAGAGGCCACCAACGCTGAAGAGTCTGACATGGCAGCCACTGATGATCCTGTGGAAGCAGCCTCATGTGATGAAGATTCAGAAAATATTGAAGTGGGAGAAACCGAGGATGAAAAAGATGAGGCAGGAAAAAATGACTCTGCCGGGGAGTCTGACGTAGCAGCCGCTAGTCAAGCGGAATCTGACGAAGATGAGACTCCAGCAAGTGATGAAGATGAAGCCACAGAGACTGATAAAGCAGAGGAAGCTGACGATGATAATGCTGCAGGAGAAAGTGAAGCTGGAGATAACAACACAGCAGACGAAGGTGATGAAGCAGCTGTGACTGAACATGAAGATGATGGAGATGAAGCTGTGGAAGTAGAGGCTCTGGCCACAAGTGCAGATGAGTCAGATGAGAAGGAAGCAACAGAAGCAACAACAACTAAAGATGCTTTAAAAGAAGGAACGGGTGAAGATGAATCCCCCGAGGAGCCTAGTGACGTCGGCAATACTGAAGGGTCTGACGTGGCAGCCGCAAGCGATGATGAAGTAACTGGAGAACATGATCAAGCGGGAAAATCTGAAGATGAAGCTGAAGCTGAGGAGGATGATGTGGCAGGTGTGAGCGAATGTGAAGCTGAAGATGAAGCTTCGGAAGAGATTCTGGCCACCAGTGGCGATGAGAAGGAACCAGGAGAGGAGGTGACAACTGAGAGTATGGATGTAGCGAGTGAAGATGAAGGAAATGAGGAGTCTGGTGAAGCCACAAAGGCTGAAGACATAACAGCCACAAGTCAAGATGAGAAAGATGAATCTGCTGTCACAAGTGATGAAGATAAAACCGCAGAAAATGATGAAGCAGAAAATACTGTAGAAAAGGAAATTTCTGAAACACATGAAGATGAAAATAGCGCCACAGCCGAAGCGTCAGACGTGGCAGCCACTAGCTCCAATGAACCTGCAGAGTCGGAGATCGTTACTGATGGAGATGAGACTGCAGCCGCGAGCGATGAAGATGAAATTGCAGAAAAGGAACAAGCAGATGAAACTGAAGATGAAAATGTCGCTGTCACACAAGACGAGGAGGGAGGAGATGATGACACAGCTGAAGGGTGTGACAAAGCAGCCCCAGGTCAAGAGGAATCTGAGAAAGATGACCCAGCAGAATCAGGAATGGACGGAGATGAGACTGCAGCCACCAGCGATGAAGATAAACCTTCAGAAAACGACGAAGCAGGAGAAACTGAGGATGAGAATGCTGTAGAAAAAGATTCGGTTACACAAGAAAATGACGACGGGAATAATGACATAGCTGAAGAGTCTGACATGGCGGTCACGAGTCCAAATGAAACTGACAAAGATGAAGCTGTAGAATCAGGGACGGCCGATGAAGGAGATAAGACTGTAGCCACAAGTGATGAAGATGAAACTGCAGAAAATGATGAAAAAAACGAAGATGAATCCGGCGATAACGAAACAGCCGAAGAGGCTGAAACTGCAGCTGTGATTGAACACGAAGCTGACAAAGTTGAGGAAGAAGACATTCTGGCAACAAGTGGAGAGGAGACTGATGAGAGGGAACCAGCTGAAGGGAAGGAGTCACCTGAGGTCACCGCAGCTGATGACGGAAATGATGAAACTGCAGCAGAAGATGAGCAGGAATCTGATATACAGCAGGTTGAAGAAGTAGGGACTTTGGAGGAGGCTGCTGCCAGTAACCACAGCGACTCTGCGGAAAACACAGATGATGATGATGATGAAGCTGGAGAAGAAGAGGAGGAGGAGGGTGAATCTGTATGTAAAGAGGCAGCTGAAGAAGGAACGTCTGATGCCTCTGTTGAAAAAGAGATCACAGATGAGGATGAGGAGACTCTAGAGGAAGTTTCTACCACAGAAAATCAACAGGACATCGGTGAAGCTAACAATGACGCAAATGAAGAGGAGGTAGAAGAAAGTAAGGGACAAACTGATCAGGAGTCTGCTAAAGAAGACGGTGCAAATGAATCAGAGGGAGATGACGAGAAATCAGCCGCAGATGAAAATGAATCGGCTAACAACGCAGAAGAAGAGGATACCGCAACAGACGAGAGAGAATCAGGAGGAGAACCCTCAGAAGCAGGTGATGATGACACGGCGGAGGAAGAAAAAGAAGCCACAGATGAAAACGACCCTTCAAACGAGCAAGAACATGAACTATCCACCGCTGAAGACGGATCACGGAGAGAAGAAGTTCATGAGACACAATCTGCAGACTGTAGTGCCACTGAAGATGAAGAAAAGGAGCATGATCATACCCGACCACAGGAAAACCAAGACGAGGAACCTGCAAGGGAGTCAGGAGAACCAGGTGAAGACTGCACAGAGGATGCGATGACGGGGGATGAGTCCGAAGAACAAAGAGGGGACAAATCTGGAGAACCTGATGAGGCAGGGAGTGAGAAAACTGGAGAGGAAGCTGAAGCAGAAGATGAGGAAGTCAGAGATGCTAACACAGAAGATGAATCTGGTGATGACGAGAGTAAATCCAAAGAGTCCACCGAGTGCCAGAGTGATGGGGAAGAGCCTGAGGAGAACGAGGCAGATGATGAGACGGAAGGGCAGGATGATGTTGTGGAACTGAAGGCAGAAAATGATGCCATAGTAGAGGACATATCAGAGAACAATGACGAGTGTGAAGACGGAGAAGAATGTGAAAGGGTTAACAACCCAAATGGAAGTCAAGAGAACAATGAAGACAAGATCGAATCATCTGAAAGAGAGAGAGAAGAAACTGAGACGTCCAAAAAAGACTGGAGTGGCGAATCAGCTGATGGAGAAGACGAGGCAGATTCAGACGAACCGGAGGACGAAACCGACGGAGATTTTGTCTCCAGCGAGGCAGACCATCAAGAGACAGCTGATTCAAAAACTGAGGAGACAAAATTAGTCCCAGTTGACTCTCTGAAGAAAGTGAGCGCCGAATCCGAGGACGGGGTTTATGCAGATGTTGAGGATTCAGACACTGATATAAACAAAGAAAGTTTGAGTTAGTGAGCTTGAGTGTGAGACTGCCAAAGTTGAGAAAAAAATTAAAGACGGAGGACGAGATGCAGTCTTCAACAGGAGAGGTCAAAGGCAGCTATTACTGATGCTACGAGCTGTGAGCAGTGTGAAGTCATTCTGGTTATTACTTGATTAAGTGCAGTCCTCAAGAGGATACACAACTACTGCAGAGTCAGTAGCAGGGAATATATTGTACTGTATCTAGGATGTAAAGAATTACATTTATTTTGATTCAAAATGAGCGTTAGGATATTTGTTTCATGTTGCCTACTGCAAGTTTGATCTTCAGACAAACATGGAACTGATGATTAAGTCTGCTTTGCAGTAATTCAATGTCATGTGCACCTTTAGCAGACTGTACTATATTTAAATGATTTGTCCTGATCATTATTTTTGCAGGTTTAAATATATCTTAAATCTATTAATCAAACGTTTTGGACTACCGGATCCAAAATTGCTATATATATATATATTTTTTTTTCTAGTTTATATGGTAACATTTTGGAAGATACTGTTCTTATTCACTTTGAATGCTTGAAAATATTTGATTGCAGGATCCAGAGAAGCAAACTGGATGATAAGTTTCATCACGAGGTAACCGCAGGATGACACGTATGGACAGCAGATAAACATACAAAATAATCAGCTAAGCTCTTTACAAAGTAGCAACATTTATGAAAAGGTTTTATGCATCAAGACAGACTCCTATTGTTCTGCAGTGTAGACCATTCAAGTGTTCATCAGCAAGAAGCTGCATGAATCTCTGTGGCACAGAGGTCTTTACCTTTGCTGAATGTACAACTGCACTTACTGTCTCTGAAATAAAATATAAATGCACTTTAAAGATGTTTTTGTTGTTCATAATTCACACATACATCAGTTTGTTCTGCTGACATTTATGATCAAACTCTATTTTAATTTACATGTAAGAGGAGAGAATTTGAATTTTGAAAAAAAAAATGTCTGCAAAAGGAAATGACTACTGCTATTTTCACACAGGTTGTAGTGTAAAGTATTTAAGTATTAAGTATAGTTACTTTTGTGTGACTTCATGTTGTAGACTTTTAAATCAATTTCTTGTATATTTTCTGATACTGCACTGACAAATGTTTACATAAGATAAGATTACACGATGTACGGCCTTGTTTGAATTATTTCTATTCTTTTCCTAAATTTCTAACAGCACCATTTCTCTGACATGTCCCATGAAATACAGAAATTCAATATTTGCTCAGATAAATTGACAATTTGCTCTTATATTTTGAGACTAAGAAATTAGGCTAAAGCCATTTACTTGCAAAATGTACCGTACCATCTGAAGATAATTGGAAAACGTAATAGATATGCCATACATATCTATCACGGTGTGGTGAATTGAGGCTGTATGCTGAGATTTAATCGTCCCTCTACAGCAGGCCCCATTACACAGAGCTGATGGATGTGCCTTTCTCAGAGTTTCCAGTTGCAGTCTCCTGTGTGCACGTGACATACGTAATTGGTGTCACCCTGATTGACTGCGTAACACCACAGCGAGGTGCGGGCCAATCTTCTCAAGCTTTCTTACGGAGACCAGAACGTGTCATGTAACTGCTGAAATCCCTCTTACTGCATGGGATCCCAGCATGCTACAACACAACACTTCTAACATCCCAGAGGTAAAAATGCACAGCTTATGTTGTCCTAAACGGAGGAGATAAACATCAGTGGCAAAGTGTGTGTGTGTGTGTGTGTGGGGGGGGGGGGGGGGGGGGTAGATAGAAAATAAAGTGAAAATAAAATTACATAAAATAAGAAAAACTTAAGGTTTATAGCATTTATAAAGAGACCCCAATACAGGTCTGTAGGCAGGACCTCATTCGTTCCAATTAAAGTTACTCACTGGTGATGTAAGTCAAAAAAAGAGTTTCCGTATTGCGCAGCCAATAGGTCAAGCATGGTAGAAGCTTCCGCCAGGCCAGCCCCTTCACTTCGGGTTTAACCCTCCTTAACTTGAATGGGAATGTGAATTAAATCTTGTAGCTCTTCTTGACTTTTCTTTCATTGAAATAAATACATCAAATTGTGACAGTAATGGTACGTGAATCATTTTCTAAGGGAAATGATACATTATATATTTATTTTTATTCATTTACGTGTATGCACAACATAACTGACCCCCCGAAGTTATACTTTCATGGTTTAGTCTCCGTCGCGAGTTAAATATTTTTTGGGGGGAATCCTAAAAAGATGCTAAAGTCAAAGTGGCTAACTTAAAGACTGATAATGAAGCAACATTGGCAGTATCACAAATTCCACTTGGCTACACTGGCAATTTCATTGCAGGATTCAGGTCACTATCATGGTATCATTTTGCCCCACAAGAAGTTTTTGGGTTATTTTTTTTTAGAAAAAGCCATAGAAATAAGTTCTTGGTGCCAAACAAAGTAAACCCAAGTGAGCTAGGAGCCAAATATTTACCCCGAGTTGAAAGAGAACAGAAATGGTGCTTAAGAAGTGACAACAACACACTTAAGTTCCTCAGGCGCACAGAATTACAACTTTAAATGAGTTGTGTTACCACTGCATGCATAAATTAGCATCTGTTAGCCAACAAAGTGGTAAGGGCTTACAACTTGTTTCTGCTGCCCCCAAGTGGTTGTAACTAAATTAGCTTCTGAGCTCTTACATGCTAATGCTGCTCTGTGACAACACCTGTGTGGTTTGAATGCAGCTGGAGCCCATTTTAGATGGTTTTCCACTCTTTCTCCTTAGAGTTTTATAAAAAAAAAAATCATGTATTTCGAGAGAAAAAAGATTCATGTGAACATGTGAGAAAGCAGGTCTAGAGAAGGAAATGTGATTGTGAATTGAATTCATATTTTACAGAACTTTTCTCACAAAAAGTGTTTTGCTAGTCTTTGATTTTGAGATGTGAGGTTAACCCTCAAATCTGCTGAAAAAGCCGTGAGTATTTGAGGAAGCACCTGCTTGCTGGCATTGAGTTATTTCCACGGTAAACACTGGGAGAGTGAGGAACGTCATCCGGAGCACTATAATGAGGGGCTTTCCCTCGGCCATGTTTACCTCAGAACAACTAGCCCCTTCAACAGCTGCTTCAACGTGGTGCCAGTTACTGGGTGACTAGATCTCTTAATAGAAGTTGACGATTTTACTCTGATAAACTCATAAATCAGTAGAAAATGCACGAATTGAGCACATTAATCCACAATACCTCTTGAGAACGTGTGCATAAAAATGCCTTGACTGTACAACCAGCATGCTCAGAGTGCACTGCAATGACAGTCTAATGGAGGAAAAGTGAAAAGCACCCAAACCTCCCAGAGGAACTGCAGAAGTGCCTGTTGAATGCATCAGGGAGCTCAATTGTTCCTTGTTTATTGACAATCACTTGCACAAATGCAGGAGCGTCTCCCACTACATGTGTGACAGAGGACAGAAATGGTTCCCACACGGACGGGAAGTCGAAGAGGGGCCTCTTGTAATGTAGAGGGAAATCAAAAAGTGTGTGCTTGTCTTTTGAGTGTGTGTGTGTGTGTGTGTGTGTGTGTGGGGGTGGTTGAATGCAGTACAGCTCCTTTACAATATTAACTTGATAGTGCGCACGTTTTATTTAATTGGCCACCTGCCCACACACATCCCAAACACACTTTCAGTCACATGCAGAACACACACATACACACACACACACACAAATTAGTAATATGTGGTTATTGGCAGTCTATTATATGATTTTGGCACAAAGGTGACCAGCATTGCGTTCCTAAAGGAGACCCACACTCCTTCGCTTTCCCACCGTTGTTCAGGTTATCCTGTGGGGCCACTTATGACCCTCCTGCAGGCAGGATGCAATGTCTGCGGACCCCAACAGAGCTGTACACAAGCATCCGCCAAAGCCCTGGGAAGAAAACAAGGGCTGATGGAAACCCTGAAGAAGAAGAGAAACAGCAGCGAGTAACCAGGACGCACTCAATAACACTCACCATGCACCTGCAGCCTCTGTGTGTGTGTGTGTGTGTGTGTGTGTGTGTGCGTGCGTGCGCGTGTGATGAAAAACTGCAGCACACACACAGCACAGGTGGTCCAAACAAAAACCTATGAAGTGTTGCCCAGAGAGTAATATCCCCACATTGCCTGTTGTATAAAGCCCCCCATAGGAAACACACACTTCCGGTGCAGTAAGATTTATTGTTCCCCGCACTTATAGGTTACAAGATACTCTGAATGATATCTTCCTCACAAGGTTCTTTGATTCATTTTAACACCATTTCACAGTAATTCAGCATGCAACCTACGAACAAAAGGGTCATAATTAGAGTGAGATAACTCAAGGATATATTGTGTGGTTCTCATTGTTCCCATGGCTGAAGAAGAGTGGTGAATTCCCTCTTTGGCATTATTGTGTGGTGAGAAGGGGAAAGAGCTGGTTAACTATGTTCCATGGTGTGAAACCATTGTTATACTTTGATGGATTGAATGCACATCAGCCATTTCTCCCGATGTGACAGAGTTTGCATCTGTATTCACATCCTGCTTTAAGATATACAGTATTAAACAATAATAAGATATTTTTAAAAAATCCCCACAAGGTCAGTGGAAGGGTTATCTATTATTAGGGAGAATCAAGGGGAAAGGAAAGTGTTGATAGGAGAGTCAAGGTTTAAAACATGACTTTTTACACCCTCTAGTGTCACGATTGAGGAACTTCAACAGGCAACAAACTACAAGAGAGGTTGTCAAAGTCTGAGACAGCAGGCCTCCCTTCAGGCTCCCCCTTTTTCCATCCATTGTGTATAGTTTTTCCATTCATCCATCCATCCATTTTCTTCCGCTTATCCTGTTAAAGGTCGCGAGGGGGCTGGAGCCTATCCCAGCAGCCTTTGGGCGAGAGTTGAGGTTCACCCTGAACGGTTCACCAGTCCATCACAGGGCCAACACATAGAGACAGACAACCATTCCCACTCACACCTTAAGACAATTTAGAGTAGCAATCAGCCTCGTCCTCTCTTGATGTCTTTGGACTGTGGGAGGAAGCTGGAGTACCAGAGAGAGCCCACACAGGAACAGGGAGAACATGCAGACTCCACACAGAAAGAGCCCTAAAAACTCAAAACTCAAAAACAGCGATGTGATATTGCTACAAAATTGCTACCCAGGAAAACCAAAAATGCACATTTGGACAAACAAGAAGGGTTCAAAGTGAACTAAAAGGTACAGAATTGTCTCCCTCAGCCCTGCTACAGACAGTATTTCTTGAACACAGTTTGTAAATGTCTGATTGATGTATAGTGCTACTCTACAGACAGCAGGAAATAAAGATAGAAGGAGACCTGAGGAAGTTAAACCCACGGCGGGCACCTACATGTTTTCATTTAAAAGATGAACCTAAAATAATGTACATGCCAACTTTGGCAGTTGCAAATTAAATCATTCTTATTTGTGTCCAACAGTGGCGGAGTAGAAAAATGGAGGACTATTTACAGGTCTTGTACAAGAAGAACTATTTGCATTAAAAAGATAGAGAAAAATCTGTGTTATATGTTACCTTCTATTAAGGACTGCTAACCGACACCCTTATGGTTTCATTCTATTCTATTATTTAAAAAGAAATGAGAATAGGAACAAATCCATCGTCCATCTTCCGCTTATTCCTAAATAGTAAGGGTCGCGGGGGCGGGGGGGCTGGAGCTTCCTATCCCAGCATCTACAGGCGAGAGGCAGGGTTCACCCTGGACAGGTCGCCAGTCCATCACAGGGCCAACATACGGTCAATTTAGAGAATCAATCAGCCTCGTCCCCTCTTGATGTGGGAGGAGGCCGGAGTACCCGGAGAGAACCCACACAGGCACAGGGAGAACGTGGAGACTCACACAGAAAAATCCCACACCCGAGCCGGGACTCAAACCTGCAACTTTCTTGCTGTGAGGCCACAGTGCTGACCACTGCACCACCGTGCAGCCTCCATAGGAACAAATGCACATGTTAAATGCAATCAAACACTATCCATTTAACTCTGGGAATATGATCTTTCCACAGGATACAAATGTGAGTGTTCAGGCTAAAGATCATTCACCAGTTGATTTACAAAATGTTTCATTCAAGTTGACTGATTAAAGTTTAATCAGCAGATATTTGTACAACTTTGTTAGAGTGTGTCACAGAGGCAAGGAAGGGAAGGGCCCCCCCCCAAAAAAACAACCCAAAAGATACAGAAAAGCTGCCACATATGCTATATATTTACAGTGGAGTCAGTGGAGTCCCCCAAGGGAAGCCCTGGTCTAGAGAGAGAGAGAGAGAGAGAGAGAGAGAGTGTAAAATGGAAGGCAAACTCTCTAAAGACAAAATGAGCGAGTGAGAGTGATACAGTGAGGAGAGTTCCAACGAGGAAACTGAAGACATTTTGTATCTGGAGTACTTTTGAAGACACAAGCCTGAGACACGCTCAAGTAGGTATATTTATACTTCACATTATCGGGTGAAAGACGTATTATGATGCTAAAATGAACAAAAAGTGAATGCACGTGATTCTTTAACTAGAAAATATTCAAATTTCACAAAGTCACACGACGATCATTGGAAATTATAGCCATCATTTAAAGATATGAAAGCGTATGTTAACCACACAAGTGGCACCATCCCTGTCGCCGTGGCAGCTGAGTTCACACTTACCAAGAGTTTTATCATAAACCCTAATAGGGTAATAAAAATAAGAATTTTTTTTTAGAAAGTGCTCTTACAACAATACACGAGCAAGCCGACTACAAAAGTCGTTAAATTAACAGCACAACAAATAAAAAGCCTATTTAAGGTTTTTGGTGGTGTTGAACAGTTTTACTGTCCAAACAATTCCACCTAAACTTGATGTACTATCGTTAACTTTTACCTAAAGTTGCTCAGTATTAATACACTGGAAAATGCACGGCTGAAGTTATTCTTACATGAACTTATTGGTCTATTGGAGTTCAAATGACTGCTCAACTTAAGTATCTTTGTTTTTGTGCCGTATCACACTGTTGACATGCAAATCTAAATACATCAGACTGAAACCTTATTTCACCTCCTCATAGGTATCAGTAAACTTGTTCCAAGAGCATAAAAACCACAACTGTAAGTCTCATTTCAAAGTAGTTTCTTCCTTTATTTTTAGTGTTGGGCATGAGTTCGCTGGACAGGCTGCAGAGTGCCAGGAGAGGAGACTGAAGGCATCCTCAGTCCACCTCCTCTGCATATCAGGTAAAAGCAACTATTTGAGCCTCAGAGCGAGAAATTTTAACCCTGTCGGATGTTTGCAGCGTAACTGAATAAGTTCATTTCTGCCTTCAGGATGGGCTGCGCTTGTAGTGGCCAGAAACAAGAAATAAATAAAGACTTCCACAGAGCGAAATCCAACTACGAATCACCGAATCACATTGTGAGTAGCTGCGAAGACTCTTTATTCACTTTGAGTTTGCAAAGCGGTTACCATGAAGCTAGTGCTTCACAATTTATTCACTAATGTTGTAATAAACATGAACTAACAGTTAACCAATGTGTCCAGTAATCATTTACATCAGGTTCTATGTTAACTAGAGTGTTATTACCGAGATTATATGCTGTAAAATATGCTGTAAACATTAGTCACTAAGTAATAACATTTGATTATACATAATTAATACAGTAAATAGGCATAAAGAAACTGTTGATAAAACTGTAACGTTTGTCACGGGTATTAGGTAAGACATTTTACTGAGAAAATTGAAATTCTACATAGGCGGCATGGCTCAGGGGTAGAGTGGCCATTTAGCCACCAAAGGGTCGCTGGTTCGATCCTCACTTCCACCGGTGACCATGTCCAAGTGTCTTTGAGCAAGACACTGAACCCCTGATTGCTCCTGGCGACCCGTCCAGGCCCAATGTAGGCTGGGACAGGCCCCAGCACCCCCGAAACCCTTTGCAGGATAAGCGGTGTAGAAGATGGATGGAAGGGATTGTCCTTTGCATCTAATTTTTGATAAAGGCTGATATCAGAGGATTTTCCATTTATTAACGTTCTCTATGACCGTTGTTGTAGTTAATTCTTACAGTTGTATGAATTAACTGTTAGTTCGTACATATCACTGCTAGTGTATCCTGAAATGTTGCAGAAATTAAATTTTGCCAGTGTTTTTTTTGGGGGGGGGGGCGGGGTTGTTTGATTATTTACTTTAAATTTTTATATATAACCATCCTCTGTTCCCTAGGTACGGAGTGGAAACACCTATTCTGATCACGGTAATCTCAAACAACCACATATATAAGACACTTGATGAAGCATGTTTAAGCGACTTTTGCTGTGCTGAGAAACATTAGTCGCAGTTCCAGGAGGCTACATGTGGTGATTGAGATCTGTGTTGAATTTCCTCTGAGGCCTTCCGGAGAAGATTAGATCATTGAAGAAAGCCCATTATTATCATGAGAAAAGAGCAGTGTTTCAATTACTTTTAAATTGGGCCGTATGTACGCACCGCATACATGAACTTTTCTGTCCAGGCTCGTGAATTCTATAATATTTTGGACCACTGCAAATATAATGAAACCTCCAGAAGTATCATTAAAATAAATCCAGACGGAAGGATTTATTGCAGGTCCGCCGTCTTACCCCATAATAGTTTTCTAGCTGTCAGCCTTATACATAAGCAAGTCTTTATATTGCTGCCATTGGCAAATCCCTCGACTGAAATCCCTTTTTTATTTTCTTATCAGATGATGTTGTGTTTGT
The DNA here is from genome assembly GCF_037954235.1 of Aulostomus chinensis. Taxonomy (NCBI): domain Eukaryota; kingdom Metazoa; phylum Chordata; class Actinopteri; order Syngnathiformes; family Aulostomidae; genus Aulostomus; species Aulostomus chinensis. The sequence continues at coordinate 16,960,421 of NC_141339.1, read as the reverse complement.
GGCACAGCATGACTTCAAAGCCACCAACGACAGAGACCTACCTTTCAGAAAAGGAGACAAGTTTAAGATTTTACAAGAGTAAGTGGTTGCATTTTACTCTATCTTTTACAGTTCCAAAAAAAAAAAAAGCTTCATGAGACCAGAGTAAATTCAAAAGTAACCTTTTGTCTTGTTTGCAAGAAATGGAGAATGGTGGCTGGCTCGATCGTTGGTGACCGGGCAAGAGGGTTTAATACCATGTAATTATGTAGTCAGAGCAGATACGCTGGAGGTGGAAAAGTAAGACGCAACGTCACACAAACGAACACGCACACGCACACACTCATCATCGTCATCATCATCAGTCTTCAGAGCAAATTAATTAAAAAGTCTTTTCAAATAATCACATGTAGTCTTTTTCTGTTAGGTGGTTTTTTAAGGACTTTAGTAGGAGAGAGACCGAACGACTGCTTTTAGCTCCTGGAAATAAACCAGGGTCCTTCCTTGTACGAGAAAGTGAGACCAGCAAAGGTGAATCCAGTCATTTTCTTCTTCTTCTTTTCTCTTCTTCTGTTGGGTCATGGGATTGGTGTCAGTACGTCCATTTTCAAATGTGTGTTGTTGTCCCCCTGAATTAGGATCATTCTCACTGTCAGTCAGAGATCTTGTGCCAGAACAAGGAGACGTGGTAAAACACTACAAGATCCGTTGTTTGGACAAAGGTGGCTACTACATCTCCCCCTCCAACACGTTCCCCTCCCTGCAGGAGCTGGTCAAATACTACACTTGTAAGTATTGAATAACTGCAATTGCAAGGGGGGCTATTCTTAGCAACAGCATTCAAAACAAGTTGATCTGTGTGTGTTTCATAGGGAAGTTAGACCCTTGTGTTGTGTCGTGCATTTCCTGTACGAGAAAATTTCTTTCCATGACACTGACTAAACCACAAGATAAGATGATCACAAACAGCAACATGGCTGAGAACAAATTGCAACTTACCACCAAAGAAGTGTCATGTAATTCATTTTTAGGAAGCAAGTTCTTGGTAGACTTGTGCTGTTTGAATATCTAAAGTAAATTTACCCCCAAAGTGAGAGAGAAAGTATTAAATTGAGTTTATTGTGTTGCAGGTACAGCAGATGGTTTGTGTCAGCGGTTGTATGCTCCTTGTAAGCAGAGACCGCCCCAGCAACCATGGGCACAGGATGAATGGGAGATTCCTCGAGAAACGCTCAAAATGGTGAAGAAACTCGGGGCCGGGCAGTTTGGTGAAGTGTGGATGGGTGAGAGAACGCTAACAAGTAATTTTATCAGTAGCGGCAGTAAAGTAGCATGGGTTAAGACGCTCTGTTTGAATTCCTACGACAGGTTATTATAAGAACAGCCAGAAAGTTGCCATTAAGACGCTGAAGGAGGGCACCATGGAGCCTGAGGCCTTCCTGCAGGAGGCAAACCTGATGAAGCAGCTGCAGCATGAGCGACTGGTGCGGCTCCATGCTGTGGTCACCAAGCAGCCCATACTGATTGTCACAGAGTTCATGGTCAATGGTGAGGCAGGGAGAGATGGGATGGGGTGGACACCCTTAATGAACTAAACTTTAAAAAAAAAGCTGATATTTGTACTTCAAGTTCTTTGAAAATCCAACTATGCGCAATACAGTGGTGTAAGAATGAATCCTGACACTAAAACGGCTAAGTTAGCATCTCAAAATCAATGGAGGTTTTACTGTTAAATGCCTTACATAAAGTTTGCAGTCCAAATTAGCTGAAGATCCTTCAACATTATTTTCAAAGAATGTAGTCAATACAGTACCAATGTGTGAAAGATGGCGGTTGCTAAAAAGTGGCTAACAACTGGGAGGACACGGATATTAAACATCTTCATAGCAGAACATTAGCTTTGCACTTCTAACGATCGCATTAGTGAAGATTATCTTGCTAAACAAAACATCAAAGTTTTATAAAATTGTTCCTAACCACAGAGCTTATTTTCTGCAATGATTGAAAATCCACTGTAGAAATTCCATCGGCTTTTGATCGAGGGAGTCCACAGCGATGCTAACTTCCAGGTTGGACGTCAAAAAAACACATTATCAGTCTTTGCAAGCCTGGGTGGCAGTCACCAGAGGTGCAATGCTAGAAGCAAAGTGTTTCAGACATCCATCAGCCTTTACTTCCTTTCTTTGAGACTAAATATAGGGCTAAAAGATCTGATCTTTATTGCAAATCTTGCAACACTCCATGTGTCCCGTGAATTTGTTAGCTTCCACTGCTCTACTCTCCTCTGATAGATGTATGACATTGGAGGTTGCCTCTACAAAATGAAATATATGTATGTATTGAAAATGTTATCTTTCTTTTGCTAATGTTGTTTTTTTCTTTTTCTTGTCTTCAGGATGTCTTCTAGACTTTCTAAAAACAGACGAGGGAAAAAATTTAAGGCTGCACAAGCTGATCGACATGTCAGCGCAGGTGCGAAACTGCTTTCAACTGTGTGTGCTCACATGAACAGAGCTGTTTCGCTTCACTCTTAAATCATCGAATGCAAAATTTTGCATCAAACACAAACACCTGCTGTCACAGCTGACCTCTATTAATACAGTATCTGTACAGTTGTAATAGTAAGTGTGTCGACACCAGTCATACAGCAGATACACGTGGAAACTGTCACCAGTAGCTGTGTGGTTTCTGTCGTGAGGCTCGTCTGACTTTAAGCCTCGCCCTGCGTCAATTATTAGCTTCCGGATAGGAAATGATGCTATTTTTTCCATCCACAGTAAGTTCCTCTAGAACTCATCTGCCCCTCCAAAAAAGCATTTTGACTTCCTGAGAGTTAGCACATCCTGTTAAACTCAATTTGTGGCCATCACCCTGCATATCAAGTTGTTGGGTGATTCCCACCACCTGTGAGGGGAGCTTGAGCTTCAGCTAGAAGAGTGAGAGTCCCTACACAGATAATTAAAGTTTAAAGAATCTTTTGTTTGGAGCACAATACGAAAGCTAAATTAAAAAAACTGAAAAAGTTGGCATCTGCACTCCATTGTGTCGGCTGGTATGTTGTTGTTGTATATTTCATGACGGATTTACGTTGTAATTCCTGCTTCATACTTGAAAAAATCCCCTCAAGGATGATAAAAACAGACTTGATTGCTGCTCTGTCAACACAAAAATGCAGAAAAACACACGTAGAATCTTAATATATGAATTCTTCTGACTTCATAGCTGACTAACTCTACTCCCACTGCTGTGTCTCTGTGACAGATTGCTGAAGGCATGGCTTACATAGAGAGGAAGAACTCCATCCACAGAGACGTGCGTGCAGCAAACATACTGGTCAACGAGACTCTGCACTGCAAGATAGCAGACTTCGGCCTGGCCAGGCTGGTCGAGTCTGAATACACAGCTCAGGAAGGTTCAGTATCCACAGCAAATGCTTCCTCGTCATCCTTGTTTATTTAGCTACTGTGAAATTATATTTTCTATTCCGCAGCATAAATTGTGTTTTGAAGGTCTCCCAAAGGGATAACTGATTGATACATTTACAAGTTTGTTTGTTTTTTTTTACAAGTAAATCCAATTTGAATACAGACAGATTTCAGGAAAAAAAGAGATATTGTGAATTAAATACCAGATAAATTAAGATATGCCGTCACAATAATGCAATTTATCCTCAATTGTGTCGAGGATCCATGACTTTTCAAATTTTTTTGTCTGCAGTTTGCACCCTCTAACACAGTTTTCCTCTACCTTGCCCTGCTAATCAGGTGCTAAATTTCCCATCAAGTGGACGGCTCCCGAGGCCATCAATTACGGCACTTTCTCCATCAAGTCAGATGTCTGGTCTTTTGGGATCCTCCTGACGGAAATAATCACTTATGGAAGAATACCATACCCAGGTACAGAGGGCTACATGACAGTGACATTTTACAGTATTACATTAGAAACATTGCAGCTAAATTACCATCACTAAAAGTCCCATTAAAAGCTACATTTGATTTTTTTTTTCTCTCACCAGGGATGACCAACCCAGAGGTGATCCGCTGCCTGGACAGGTTGTACAGGATGCCGTGTCCAGACGGCTGTCCTGATGAACTCTATGACATCATGATGCTATGCTGGAAGCAGAGCCCTGACGACCGACCAACATTTGAATATCTGCAAAACACGCTAAATGACTTCTTTATTGCCACTGAGGGACAATATGAGATGCAGCCATGACAACAGGAAATGTGAAGGCAATAAAAATTTTTTTTTAAAAAAAAGGACCGAAGAAGAGAGACATCAGACCTGACTGGAACCACACATTTCTGTTTGGACTGATTCATTTAAAGAATAGAAATGGACTTGTACTTTATTCCGGTTTTATGACTGAACGTAATAGATGATCACAACCTCTCCTGGTTGTGGAGGATTTGCAAAAGCAGCAACGATCAATGCGAAGAAAGTTTCAATATGCTGATTTAATTCCTGTGATTAACAGCAGCTACTGTTGAGTAAAGCCATCGAGTATGAAGAATAAAACAGCCTTTGGACGGGGACACAAGGTAAAGTTGTGGATGAATTTGCATGGTACAGAAGGAGCAGCCTGAGATTACATGATTACATGCACAATATTTGCACTTTTTAATCCCTTTATGCGTTCAGCAGACATGTAAGAAATAGAGAGATTTCCAAAGAGCATTAACTCCATACTTGTATGTGTATATATATGTATGTATATATACATATATAAAACTTGTACCTGTGTTTCAATGTTGTGTTGCGGAGTCCTTTGGAACCATTAAAATGTTTGAATTATTAAAAACCACTCTTTTACAACTAGAATAGAATACATTTATTCATTATGTAACATTACAAATGATGTATTTTAAATTTTTCTTACTATTTTTGAGAGGTTCAATTGTTGTTTTGCGCTGTTGAGCAGCAGATTTCATAGGTGCAAACACACACACACACACGCACGCACACACACACAAACATACAAACCTTTGATTAAAAACTTGAAAAATCATGTATGCAAAAAGGAGACTTAAAACTAGACTTCAAATTGGAGTTGTATAACTTGGAAATGTCATAGCACCTCAACAAAGGAACTCAGGTCGAGCGTGTGAGGTGGCAGTAACCCAAAGGAAGCCTGTATAACCAATGACCCCGCTAAAATGCACCAGCTTGGATCCTCTAACTGAACCAACCCTGGGGGGGCGGGGGCCCAGACAGTAAATAGAAGATAACAGAAAGGAATGGCCGCGGCAGCAGCAGCAGCTAGGGGTGAAACCCAGCCATTTCCTGAATGGACAGGAAACAGGAAGTGTTAGTCAGCATTCCTTAGATGCCACACAGCTAGAACATCCACACAAGCTGAACCGGTCGAGGTCTTGACATATTTTTCCTGCTTAAAAATATTATGTGATTGGAGAGAGAGAGAGAGACAGAGACAGAGACAGAGAGAGACAGAGACAGAGAGAGAGAGAGAAACGTTGTTTGGATCCGTGAAATTGAGAACGCTCACGTGCATGCACACACACACACACACTCAACAAATGATGTTTCACGATGGTGCTCAGTGTTATCGTCACAAACATCTAGTGATAATAAAGCTACATTTAGTAGATTTTACTGGGGCAGGTTTCCTGTTGTGTCATGGCAACAGCCTGTTACAACAAGAGAAAACGTTCCAATAAAAGTGAGCTGGCAGCATTCGTTTAAAATATGAATCGAAATTGGATACTTTCCAGAGAACACAAGAAAAGAGGACGGAGGCTTTAATGGCTGTAACATCCTGGAGGATGTTTCATTTTTAGATAACTGCCACACTGGCTGTTATCAATCTTACTGATGAATGCCAAAAATACAGTTAAATGGCAAGTTCCCTGGTTTAATAACTCTGGTATCTACACAGCTATAAAATGTATATTAAAAAAAGTATTCCCTATGGTCACACTGACACAGTCTCCTGACTAAAAGCAAGTTAGGTATAGAGGCCACGTTCAAGTTGGAGAGAACTAGTTATACCCTTGTCATCCTGCAGAGGTCAGTGTGACACAGTTTCACACTGCTGCATTTCTTAATGGGTTCCAGTCAAATTCTTAAGTATCACAATTAACTGCAAAATCTTGTTTTCATACAATATGAAACCAGCAGGTAGGACTTTCCATGACAACAGGGAAATATGACATCGAAATACACTGCACGTCCTCTGGATGCTGTTTGATGTACCTTCTAAATCACATCTGCATCTCCTATCAAACCCCCTGCTGTGCTGTTGCATCCAGCCCTCGTATATCCTGTCCAACATGGTGCTTGGAGTCCTTACAGTTCCGGGAGATGGTCTCTAACCACAGGGGCTTTCCTTCCACTCACTGATCTTATCACCGTAATCTGTATTTATTTGGTCTTTATCTGCCTAATTGTCTGGCTTACTTTTGTGTGTGTGTGTGTGTGCATGTGTGTGTGTGTGTGTGTGTGAACATTCAGCAGTCAAGGCGAAAGAATGTATATATTTGTATAGTTTTCCTCCTTTCCCCCCATTTTACATTGCTTCATTTCTTCTTTATAACTGTGTATTTATTCGTTTCAAACTTGACATTCCACTTTTGCCGCTGGAACACCATACATTTCCCAGTCTTGGGACTAATAAAGGTTTATTTTATTTTATATAATAAGTTTTATTCTAAAATCCTTCCATTTGGATTTTTGACAGAATGAGCGGTGAATTCCCAATGAAATATCACAAGGATTCCTTTGTTGAGCGTTAAGTGGAAGATTTTTGAAACACTTGCAACATACCGTAACCTCCACTCTAATTTTAAACTGAGGCGGCACACATAAACAAGCCTGATACTACGGTATGATATACAAACATCTCGAAATGAGCCGCGATGTTAACACAAGAAGACGAGACCTGCGGGGTAAAGACCTAATCACCCCGTGCGTCGTCTTCTCCGTCTTCTTCTGATCATCGCTGCTTCCTTAGAGAAATAATGGCGGGAAACACAGGCTCGTACACAGATTGATGGCTGATCCCTGGAGATGGCAACACATCATTAGCATCTTCAGAGGATAACCCCGAGCACATCAACGCAGATGAAAAGACACGCGCTTTCATCTGCCAGTGATGTTTCTGTTTTCATTGTGTTCCTCATAAACATGATTTCTTTCTCTTGAGCTTTGATGTCATTAAATTAATGAAGTCCATCAATCAAGAGTGTTTGGTCCAATCTATAAGAGACCTCTTGATCTAGTGACAAAAGATGGCGACACAAAATTTTAGCCAAATGGGCATTTGTGACGTAGGTTTTAATGAGATTGTCCTGGCTGATGCGTGGTACCATGTCATTGAAAAACAGGAGATCCAAAATGTTATCATCCGTCTTCACTTTGAAAGGGAAAAAAAAGCAAAAATCTACTGTCATTCACTCTGTAAACAGTGGAACTGCCTTATGCAAACCTTCATTTCTTTTCTCTGGACACACAAAAGTACGTGCCCAGAAGTATTTGGTGTGAACTTCATCATTACACACAAGCTCCTGAGGAAAAACAGTTATAAAAGCACTAACAGAATCATCTATCTGTCCATCTATCTGTCTATCTATCTGTCCATCTATCTATTTATCTATCTATCTATCTGTCCATCTATCTATCTATCTATCTATCTATCTATCTATCTATCTATCTATCTATCTATCTATCTATCTGTCCATCTATCTATCTATCTATCTATCTATCTATCTATCTATCTATCTATCTATCTATCTATCTATCTATCTATCTATCTATCTATCTATCTATCTATCTATCTATCTGTCTATCTATCTATCTATCTATCTATCTATCTATCTATCTATCTATCTATCTATCTATCTATCTATCTATCTGTCTATCTATCTATCTATCTATCTATCTATCTATCTATCTATCTGTCCATCTATCTATTTATCTATCTATCTATCTATCTATCTATCTATCTATCTATCTATCTATCTATCTATCTATCTGTCCATCTATCTATCTATCTATCTATCTGTCCATCTATCTCTCTATCTTCAATATGAGCTTGTTCTTCAAGGGAGGCTCCAACTCCAGTTTGACATCGCCACGGTGATGGTGATGCTTTGGCGTGGATGAGAAAAGGATCCAAGTCATGTGGATTGAGACATCTCTGAAAAGCTAACGACAAATAAAAAAATCATTCATGTATCCGCTTTGTGATTTTGTTCTGGAATCAAAGTTCAGTGGATTCTTCTTTGGCTCACGTGGCACCCTTTCATCAAGTTTTGTGAAATTTGCCCCGGAGTTTTTGGCGTAATCACTCTAAACAGTACTGAAAATGTTTTAGCCGTAACATCCGCGGCTTTGGGCGCTTTGAAAGATCAATCGTAGTATTGTTCTACTGTCATGTTCTGTGGATTCATCCATTTTCAGAAGAACCAAAGAGCTCATATGTACCAGATATGAATCCAGTGGGCAGACACAAAATCTAAATGCTGAGTTGTTTGCTGTGCATAGCAACTGTTCGTACGTCAATAAAGTGTTTAAAGCTTGTTCAGATATTTACAATATCTTACTGCTTCACCACCAATACTACTCAAAGTGATGAAACCTTGCAGGCTCCGGCACTGCGTGCAACCACTCAATGAGGATCAATCACGATCATTGATGTCCAGGAGAAGATACATTTAAGCTGTCTAGATCCCATCTAAAGTAGCTCATTTTCACGAAAGGTAAAAGAACATGTGAAAATAAACGCTCCCTCTCCACGTGTTGGTGAAACCACATGGCATATACAGATGTTGCTGCTGACGTCAACGTCCTTGAGAAGGACGCCGATATGTTAATATGTTCTCGTGATATCAAGTAGGACATAGAACGTTAACTCAGTGTTTTACTCAGCGCCACATTTTAAAAAACAAAAACAAAACATGAAACCAAAGAGAAAAGAAGCAGATTTTTCTCGCCTATGGAGACAAAACACAGTATAACTGAGTGTGTTCTCTGTCCTCAGGAGGTCTTGAAGCCACACTAGATTTTTCTTTGATGAAGCCGATATAAAAGAAATCTGCACACAGAGGCACAATTTCCACCAGCTGACTGGGACGGATTATTTAGGGAACCATCTGCTAGATTGATATTTTCCCTTGATGTATGAGCGCATGTCAGTCCATTTACCGGAGGAAGCCTTTAAAGCCATGAGGTAGCAGGAACTGCCCCGCCCTGTCCCCTCCAGCCCCACCAAATGAATCTGGTAATTGAACACCATGGTTGAGCTCAATGATGAGTCAAGGGCACCGGTAACTACGGGGGAATTTAATTATATGTGTGCTGATGCAGTAAAAAGTACCGGAGGATATGTAAGGTGGGTTTATGCCTCCACTTATTAAGCTTGAAATTATCTGATTAGTTTGAAGAGAATAGTTTCTTATAAACTAATGAATGAATTCTGGTTTTGAGTTGGAACATCTGTCTCTCGGCTAAATTAACTCCATATATAATCACATAAAGCTTTCAAGCGGGCAGTAAAATACTCTATTGCTATATTACAGCTACATATCACACAGTGTATAACAGTCGTACTCTGCATCGCACCAGTCTCCTGTTAGCTCGCCAGCATGACGTGCTCATCAGCCCTCATCAGTATGCAGCACGGTGCTCCTGCCCGTTTAAAGATCTCCGCTGTCACACGTCGGCTCTCCTGGTGCCTAGTAAACCAAATGTCATCATACAGTAAATATTTAGATATGTGGCTGTGACCTTGAATGGCTCTCTCATCCAATGTGGATTCTCTCCAACAGTGAGAAAAGCAAACAGGGAGAACTGATTGTAAAGGAGGAGGTGAGGTGTTTTGGACTAAGGGTTGCGACACATGGAGGAAATGTTTGAATTAACATGACAAAAAGGTACAGATTGATTTTTCATTCATGCAGTCTGAGGTATATGCAGGGTGACCTCGCAGAAAACCATGTGACCTCCACCTCTGAACAACACACCGTGCGTTGGTTGAGCCATTTAATGTGCTTAAATTACAAGCAATAAAAAAATAAATAAATCAAGATCCTTTTTATGGTGGGCACCCACATACCCAGCATCAAGCATGCCTCGTAACGGGCGTCACCTACTGCTGATAAAAAATGGGAAGATTGATGAGGTGGTTCGTGCCGTGCCTGTCCTAGCAGCCTCGACCTTTGACCTCGAATATTGTTTTCACGTCATCCTTGAGTCCCAGTGCATGTTAGTTCCATAATTTGAGAAATTCCAGAGATGTTGCGTCCTTGCTAAGTGACAGCGACCTTGACCTATGACCTCCAAAGTCATTTCAGTTCATCCTTGGATTCCAGGGGACATTTGAGCCAAAAAAATAACCAGCCAAAGCGCTAACACTGTTAAATCAGAGAGTCGGCGTCTTCACAATAAAATAATCCGCCAACTATGAATTCCTATAAGCACTGTTTCCGTGGCGATGGCACGAAGAAACGACGTCTCACCAACTTCATGCTGTATTAAGAGGTCGTGGTCATTTTCAGTCAATTCAGTCGGAGGGCTCCACAATACTTCCACCTCATCCTGACTAATGTGTTGCATAAGTGTTTTATGTCAGAGCCAGAAAACCTTTTGGCCTTGGAAGGTGTCCTCCAGCGTAATGTTTCCAACCTTCACTTTAAGTACCAGGCAGTCATCAGGAGGATGGACACCTTCAACTCTAAACAGTCACTTATTAAACTCCCCGCCTGCTTTTCTCCACTCATTACGCATGAAGTTCCCTTTTCCTTGACACTGACCACCAAAGCAATTAACATTTTCAATTTTTCTTCATGCCAGGTGAAGCTATTTTTAGTGTCTTTAACCTCCACCTTCAGGAATCCGGTTTGATGATTGAATTAAAAGTAGAGAGAGGGATTTAAAAATTGGATCAAAACCCATAAGACCTTTCCAAAGTGATCACCTGAACCCCCACCCCCCTTCAGCTTCACTTGCTCAAAGTCCTAATTAGTGTAAAAATTAAGCTCTTTAAAAGTCCACCTGCATAAAACATGCCTACTTGCAATATTGATATTACAGCTGAATTATATTTCTTCACAAAGGCACTTTTTTTCAGTGTTGCGTTCTAAAATCTGCACTGACATGCTGTTCATGTGCACTGAGCAAAGAGACATTAATGAAGGGATTAGGGAGGTTGAAGATGAGATTAATGGCTAGATGTTTGGAACGCTCCGCTTTTGCTAGTATTCCATTTTCAAGAACGATAGCGGCGCATAATGCCGACTTTAAAACGTATTTAAATGGACACCTGACGCGGTGTGATGATGGACGCTTGAGCTAATGTGATGGTGCTGTCGGATTCAAGGGAGGAAACGTTGGAAGCCACTCATCTGGAGTAAATAAAGGCTACAAGGATTTACTGCCCTGCCGTTGCTCCCACTCAAAGATGACGACACTCAAACAGTGTAATGCGATCCCACACAACAGCTCCGCTATAAATTCTTCCCTGTACAAGGATAATAATATTCGGTTTTAGGGTTTAAATTTATCTTTGTTGATGTAGTTTGGAGTTGAACAGTGTTATATAGTGTGAGGTCACTGGAAAGAGGCAGAATGATAGAAAACCTTTCAGTGTAATAGAGTTACAACCGCTACGACCGTATAAACTTAAATTATTACCTTTCTTACGGTGTTGGCAATTAAAAAATCAAACAAATGTTACCTTGTACAGGTGTACTCGATGAAAAGGGTTAGCTCTTGTGTATTTGCTCACTGACCTCCGCCAGGCAGTCAAGGTTTTTGATGATGTTTTATTTTCTTTTAGTAAGATTTATTCAAAAACTATGAAGCTGATTTTCACCAAACTTGGCGGAGGATTGTAATATGGACCAATGTAGAAGCTATTAAATTTTGGGGCGGATTAGTTATAGCGCCATCTGGTGGCAACAGGAAATGACATGTTTGTTTAACAATGATGTTTGGATTGATCAGATCATCTCAAATTGGGTTCAGAAACCCTTTCAGAACATGCTGATGGGCTACTGAGGAGACTGCGAGGGATGTGTTGTTACCGTGGTGACATTTCAGCTTAGAACAGGAAGCTGTTGTAACTGGACTCGACAACGTCAGAACTTTCCCGAACTTCACACGTTTGACAAGACTAAATTGAAGTCAATGTGCCACCTAGTGGTCACAGCAATCAGACCTGATAACTTGGCAACATTAACTTAGTTAACTAGTGCCGCCTCGTGGATGCAGGAGGTGATAGTATGCATGCATTCACACCTGAAAACAAACATTCAGTACCTCTTCATATTGTAGTGTAAAAATGTTAACACGTACAAAAGCTCCTCCTAACTCCTTATCTTCTTGATTTTTCTATTTTTTTCTTTATTGTATGTTTGCATGACTAATTTAAAGACTGTGTTTCATTTCCATTGAGCTTATTCTATCTATACCTTCGATAGGTTGCTTCCTCCTTACTTATCCTCACTGTGAAATGGAGCACTGCAATCCAACAATGTCCCGCAAGGGATTCATAAAGGATTTCTGAATCTGATTCTGATGTTGAGCTGCGTTCACAAATCACCATTCAGCACCATACCTACTGCACACGCTACCTGAATAAAAGGAACCACACAGCACAAAATGTCATCAGAATAGAGTTTGGTAAAAATGCAACAATAAAGCAACTGTGAGGTCATTTCATCTCTGCCTCTGTACAGAGACTCAGTCGCTCCTGAACTTTAGAACTCCGCTGTACTGACAGACTGAAAAGACTTATTCAAGCTTTTGGTTTTCTAAAAGCTGAAGGGGTGTAAATATTTCTGGAAGAGTAACAGTAGCAAATGGAGCTCCTACACAGAGTGAAAATCCATCCACTTTGACTGTTTAATTCAATTATTGCAGCTCTTTGTTTTGCCCGCGTTACACACAACCAAAGACTTCTCTCTCGCTCTCATGCAACGCGGCTGCTGCTGCTGCTGCCGCAGTCTAGCAATTATGTTTAAAACAATGCCCAAAATTAGACCGGAGCAGAACTGTTCAAGCGCTCCGCATGTTGAGTGGTGCTGTACAAATTTTAGAAAACTGACAGGCCTGAGTGCTCCTGGCTTAGACGATTTCTATTACAGGATTACACTTTTATTACAATCTTGTAGGACATCATCATCCAGTGTGGTTGAAAATGATGACACTGTCGGAACTCAGCTCAACTCAATATCTTCGGATAACTCGGAAATATTTTCCTTATGTCCATGACATCAGTTGCTTTTATTGGTCATTTAGAGAATGAATTTCTAAATGTTGATGATGTCAAGTTAAACTCTGTGTACGGTAAATTCAGCTATACATCTCTTATGTATGATTATTGGCTTCATGACAGTATGATGAAGATGGAACCTGACATCACTGGAGACAGTTTTTACTATTTCATCAGGAAAACTGGTTAAATATTCCACCCAGTGTTTAACAAACAGAGCTGAAAGAAAAGTACTTCAGTCATAATAACTCAGCTAGAGGTAAAAGCGCGTGAGTACGTGTAAAAAAAAAGAGGTCTATATTCTCCTTCGGAAGATGTAATTCGGGTTTTTACATCATAGTATTTCTTTTAAACAGAACCTCAACAGGACGACGAATGTGACGCGCAAGACGTCAGTAAGGTTTCACATCCAGAACAAGACAAGTGAAAAAGAAAGTGCACAAACCAGTGAGAAAAAAATAGAAATCTTTAAAAAAAAAGAAGTCTCCTTTCCCCCCACTAATACTGTAAATAATCTTTATCCATCTTGCCACTTGTGCCTGATCTGGTTTGTTCAAACCATGTCAAACATTCTTAATCGTGTTTTATCCAAACAAATCAGCAACTGTTTCGCTGACAGGTTTATGATGTTTTATTGCTGAATGCACAATGATTGATGGTCGAGGAGGGGAGCTGCCAAAACTTGTTTTTTTTTTGGCGAACAAATCTGGCTCGTGATACTGCTAAAGATTTCTGCCTATGCTCCTAAATCACGTTGTGGTATTCGTGATTAACGTGGGATTTGAGAACAGCAAACGTCTCACAGGATAGAAAAGAGGATTTTGTTTGAGCCGACAATTGTCTTGTCTGAAAATCCTCACAGAGTAAAGCCCGAGAATCAAACATTACTGCAGAAATGATTTCAACGGCTTATACTACTAACTCTTGTACTAAAGCTAATATCACGATTTAAGTAAGTTATTTGTAATCCGTCTCCTCAGCGGCAACGTTACTGTCAAACCTGTGCAGCCCACAGTGCTGAATGAAATCAGTCAGAGCGCCCTCTCCTGGAAAGAACTGTGTAACAACACCATTTTTCAATCACCCCAAGCATCCCCGCACTCTGGTCCGTATTCTTATCAGCGTATATCGACTCACATACAAGTAGGTTTTAATGTGACTGTGAAAAAATAAAGTACAAATCGGTTTATCATTATGAAATCGCACTCGAAAACAAACACGTTTTCATCCAAATGCATAAAACACGAGTTGAAATATTTGAAATTGGGTTTTTTTTGTGTGTCATGCATTGCTGGCTTTGAGAGTCCCTGCATTTTTCTGTTTTTTATTTTGGTTTCCTCTGATCGACACAAGATTAATGGACTACTTGGTCCATAAATTGAAAAGAAACTAAACACCAAATCAGTTTCTAAAACTAAATTTAGCTATTGTGCCTCTGCTGGCCTTGGCTCTAAAGGTCAAATACTGTGTCTGTCTTTCAGTAAAGCTTTAGTAGAGACAAATGCCTCTGAAATATCAAATAACAGACAGCTGTCATGGAAACTCCAGAATCAATTTTTTTTTCTGCTCAGAGGACCAGAGAGAAAGAGTGTAGAAACCATGGCAACAATCTTTGTGACTGTTTCAAGGCTTTGGATGGTTATTTTAATAGAAAGAGCAACAAAATAAAGTTTTTAAAGGATGCAACACACTCCCTATCTCTGTCCAACCATCCGTTCATCCCTGTCCTACTCATCCAGGACCCAATCACAGTGGCAGCGCATCAAGCGAGGCAGACAACCTCCTCCCTGGCAAAGCTTTTCCGCTCCTCTTCGGGGATGATGAGGTGTCCCCGGGCCAGAGGAGACATGCGTCCCCATTAGCGTGTTCTCACAAGGCCTCACACCTGGCGGCTGGAGGAGGGTTTAGAGGGCTCCTGCGGTCCTAGAAGCTGAGTTGTTGGATGTTTCAATGGGAGGGTGAAGACCTGGAACATTGCACGGTGAAGAGACCCCACCTGGGTGCTCCTGCTTGGTACCATGCACCTACACTGTAGATCCAAACTGTCACAGAGAGGAAGAGGAGGAAGGCGAGGTGTATCTTAGAAGTTTGAGCCTTTGAGCTCTGGAAGGTGCTGTGGAGTCCCTCTGGCAACTAAAAATGTTCTGAACTACTTGATCCCAAGAACCGTCAGTATTCTTAACTCCCCAAAGGGACTGGCAAGTTCTTAAGCACGCAAGTTGTTTTTTTCTTAAGTGTACGATGAGACCTTGCCCTGTGTTTTATCTGTTCTTTCAAGCTGTCTGCTCTCACGTTGGAGACCTGAAGAACAATTTCCACCTATAAACAATACAGTATCAGTCTTTTCTATGCACTAGGATCTGGTGGCTCCTTGGGACTCGGTCATGCAGGTAGGAAAGCATTGTGTGCAATGTCAGACGGGTGGAAAGCAGACGGAGCGACCCGGGTGTGCTGACCCTCAGAATGGCAAACCGACTCTCTCTCTCTCTCTCTCTCTCTCTCTCTCTTAACACTATTTACAAAAACCATGACGTCTATATGGGGCTGCACGGTGTTGCAGTGGTCAGCACTGTGGCCTCACAGCAAGAAGGTTCCGGGTTCGAGTCCCGGCTCAGGCACGGGATCTTTCTGTGTGGAGTCTCCATGTTCTCCCCGTGTCTGTGTGGGTTCTCTCTGGTACTCCAGCTTCCTCCCACAGTCCAAAGACATGCAATTTGGGGACGAGGCTGATTGATACTCTAAATTGACCGTAGGTATGAATGTGAGTGTGAATGGTTGTCTGTCTCTGTATGTTGGCCCTGCGATGGACTGGCGACCTGTCCAGGGTGAACCCCGCCTCTCGCCCGTTGATGCTGGGATAGGCTCCAGCCCCCCCGCGACCCTTAATGTGTAGGAATAAGCGGAAGATGACGATGGACGATGGATGGATGACGTCTATATGCAGCACCTAATTAAAAATAGAACCAGTACAACACCGGGTATTTCAATGACTTCCCCATGCGCCTGCCAGATCCCCAACAGATGAGCAATGTGAGGTGAACACTTGTCCCAGGAGGCGATGCGCTCATCTTATCAACATGATGCATCTCCCTGATAACACCATGTGTCTGCTGCTGCAGCTGCAGCTGGGGTTGTGACCACTGGGAGTAAAGCACTGCATGTTTAGAGGATATTTCATCACCTGTTTAGTCACTACACCGGACCACCGGTCTAGCAGTTGTTGTTTTTTTTAAAAAAATGTCTTACAATCATCTTTTTTTTTTTGTTATTGTGATAAAAATGTCTACCTCAGAAGCTCATACTGTCTATATTTCGATACATGCTCCTCATACTGAAATATTAAAGCAGCTGTGGAAGCTTGCGCGTGTTTGGGTACGTGTGTGTGCGTGTGTGTGTGTGTCCATCCCTTGATGACACGTGGATGATTAATCATGGTCTACTGGCTGCGGGGTGACCACATGCAAGCTGCGGTGCGGGAGAAACTTAGAGGCGCTGTCCACGGTGCTGAATCGCCTCTCAGACACTGAACGCGGGGGACCGACGACACAAGTGAGCGTCATCTCTCTACGACCTGTTCATACCTGAGCGCTCCTCAACAACGACAAGGATGACGGACGCCTACAGTTTCACTCGGACGTGACGGTGAAGGACTTGTGGATTTAAAAAGAAGAGGAAGAAAGAAAGGAACGAAAAAAATTAAAAAAAAAAACAACAACTCTCGAATGGAGAAAATGTTCCTGTCATATATCGCTGCGGGTTACCTGTCTACCGCTGCAGCCTGAGCCAATGTAGAGTACATTCATTCATTCATTCATTCATTCATTCATTTGTTCTTCAAAGGAACATGTTACTCCAGGAACCGCAGTGATTTTAGTGCCCTTCAAATCAAACGAGATCTGCGTTCTAATCTGAGAGGAGCGACGAGACCCGCCGAGACATGGCTCGCCTGCTCATCTTGGTCAACTCCGTGGTCCTGTTGCTTTTTGGAATCGACGTGTTCCTGGTAGGAGCAAGTAAGTAAGAAAAGCTCGCCTGCAGAAGGAGTCCAATCAATTAATGTGCACTTATACAGCCTTATAAAATGCGCCATTAGTTCTACTACTAGGATTACAAAGCAGGGTTTTATTTATTATGGTGCTTAAATATGCACGTAAAAGACTCAATTATGCGGTTCATTCATACACTAAACAAGAAATAGTACGAGGAGCATGCAGGTAATATTTTAAATCATTTATAATTGTTTTCTGCTTGTTTTTATTACTTACTTTTATTTGTCAGTATGCTATATTATCACCCTCAAGGCAGCAATATTAATTTATATAGAAACAAAACAATAATTTCCTAGTGAGACAATCTTCATTATTCAGCTTTTACCGTCTGTTATACACTCACTCAGCTCCCTCGGTGGTGTTGCAGCTCGCACTTAGAACAGATTAAGGTGATTTTATAGAGCTCCTAATATTCATCGTCACTGACACCAGTTGCTGAGATTCATTCATACACTTACCCTCTGTTTTTAGTGTGGATGTTTACTGTGTGTGTGTGTGTGTGTGTGTGTGTGTGTGCGCGCCCCCCCCCCCCCCAATTCACTGTGGAAGAAACTTTTCCTGTAGCAAGAACCTTCTACAGTTTCTTTATCTACCTCCATCACTTCCTCTCTCCCACCTCTCAAAGGAACTCACCCTGACATGTGATGGTTCCTTCAGAGACTCAAGTTGGCACTTTCCGTTTCTCTGTGTGTGTGTGTGTGTGTGTGTGTGTGTGTGTGTGCGTGTTTATTTGTGCATGGGACAAATATCCTGAGCTTTTGTTATGTTCTGCTCTGACATGTGAGAGCAGCTCTGTGTAGTTTTGCATCGGGTTGTCAAAAGCAAGAAAAGCTGCTATTAAAATAATAAACACCACTCTCGTAAATACGGCGGCTGCAATAAGCTTCAAAGTCAATGACAATATAAGTGAAGTTCGTTCGCTGCTGTGCACGCTACGAGGTGATGAGATTCACCGTGACATGTCATGCAGGGAGAAGGTAAACTAATTTTAAGACTCTTTGGTTCATGGGAGGGCTGGTCATGAAATATTGATGTGTACAATGAAGAAGGAAGAGTCAGTGATGCCCCTCTCAGTTTTTGCTAGAATTTGCTCAAAATACTTAAAATCTGTGAAATAAAACCAGTGAGTATTTTTTCGTCATCTTCGTGCAGCAAAAAGTTTTTATCAGTCTTGATTATTTATTCAGACTTGTCTGAAAGCAATACCTTCACCCAAAAAAGATGTATTTTCCCTTTCAAATACCCCCAAATAGGTGTACAGTATGTACCTCACAAAGACTTGTTTTTTTGCATCGATTCTTTGCAGCTTCATAGCGCAGAAAGAGCCAGTCACATGCATTTAGCTTGAAGCTAATAGCACCCCATAGCCACGACAACAGCAAAACGATTCAAATGTCCATTTACAAACTCTCAAACGCTTTGTCCGGTTTAATCCACATTTTCTTTATCCCATCGTATGCTCGCTAATCTAAAAACACTTGAATTTGAACTCAAAATGAACGTACAGCTGGGAAAAGCAGCGTGGCTTATACCTGACGACGTGCTGGAGTTATTCAACTGATATTTTTGGACCGTGTTTGTGTCGTTAGCTTCAAGCTAAATATACACGTCTGACTCTGTCTCTAGTCAGAGTCTAGTCACAAAGAAGTGATGCAAGAGAGGAAAAATACCTCTTAATTAGCTCTAAACACCTATCTGTGAGGATGTGATAGGCAAAATACAATTTTTGATCAAAATATCCCTTCATGATCCCTTTGTTAAAAATGCAAATTTCTAAAATACACACGAATGTCATTTGGCTAAAATAGTCACGGATGAGCTATAGAGCAATATCTGAATGTGACTGAGACAACTAGGCCGGTGTATTAACCTTTCTCAACTCAATAACGGTGTCTTGTCACAGCAAAGTGCAATAATACGGCTAGTCTTATTTACATTTACCCAGTCTAAAATCAAGCATGCGGGACAACGAATCTCATGCGAGGACATGAATTAGAATTTATTGGCTTTATTAGACCGCCACGCTTACTTCATTTCTCAAATTGGCAATCCGCTGTTCATAAACCCGCTGACACATTCCTGACAAATACGCCGTCGCTATTAGATATTAAGCCAATATTTACTCATGTCATAATTTGCACGACTGTCACACAGCAGGTTTCTTACGGAGGAAACAACAGGACTTCACACCCCTGTTTCGATCACACTTGTGGGTTTTATATTTGCTGTA
Source organism: Aulostomus chinensis (assembly GCF_037954235.1). Classification (NCBI taxonomy): domain Eukaryota; kingdom Metazoa; phylum Chordata; class Actinopteri; order Syngnathiformes; family Aulostomidae; genus Aulostomus; species Aulostomus chinensis. Next base: position 16,940,929 of record NC_141339.1, on the reverse strand, counting down.
CATGCAATTAACTATGCCTAAATTCCTGCACATCAATGCAGGTTTGACATCTTTTTTTTGGGGGGGGGGGGGGGGTGAGGAGGCAATGTTTGCTTGCAGCTGAGAAACCTGAGGGTTTGTCCAGTGATTACATTAACCTTACACCGGTCCCATCTGGTCCCAAAGTTATTTCAGTGTTCGTGAGGAAGAAGACGCACTGTACTAAAAGAAAGGGCGGCGTATTTGTAAAAGCACACAACTTTCCTCTTTCCATCTCCATCTTTGTCACTGCACCAAGTGCATACAGGTGTACAAAGATTTAACCCAAGACCACAAAGTCACCGTTCCTACAGAATGTGAATGTTGTCTAGGAATCGGGCTCCGAAGGGAATACAGCTGAGAGATTAAAGCAGGAAAGGTTGTATGGGGGCAGGCTGTGCTGCAGCTGAGATAAAACCAGCATGATCCTGCTTAAGAAGTCCGCAAACTGGCAACCGCTAACACCAGAGCCTGTGAGCAGCTGCAACCTCCTGCTGAGGAGAGGAGAACGTTTCGATTTCCCACCCTGACTTTAAAACCCGTCAACATGACATTCGAGTGGGCAACACATCAAAAAAAATTCAAGGCACCTGTTATTGCTTTTACTTTTAAGATGAATAGATGATTTCACAAGGGACAAATGTATCATAATTATTAGAAATATTACAAGGTCTCAGCTCTACTGAGACTCCTATATGATCAATAATGCAGGGGTCTAACACCTCGGTAAACCACAGCGCTTTGCCTTCTGAGCGTTTGAAGTGATATGAATCACGCACCTTTGGGGGTTTCGTGTTGCAGTGGGTAAAGCAATTACTCGGAAGGTTTTCTTCTGCAGGATAATTAACAAAGCTTTCATTCATGCCAGGCTTGATACTGTTTGTCAAAGTCGGCGGGAGCAGATTCTCTTGCAAAAAAAAAAAAAAAAATCACTTGAAGTTTTTTTTTTGTACTCATTTCTGAGGAAAAGTACACAAATAAATGAAACAGGCAATAGCAGTGTACTTTGTGCGAGGAAAGACAAAGCTTATGTCTAAACCAGTCCCTCGATGAGCAACAATATCTTTAAAATTGCTTGTTTCAGTTCAAAAATTAGGAAACCGCTGCGAATATTGATGGATATTATTTTAAAAACAGTAGTCAAAGCAAACAAGTACCAAAAACAGAACACAGCCGTCCACAGTAAAATAGCATTTTCTTTTGAATGCCATGTTATGAACAAATAACAACAGATAAATTGACAGTATGATTTGGCAATACTTTTACTTGTCTCCAGCTGTAGCCAGTGTTGACATATTAGTCCAAGAATATCTGATGCTAACTGGAACTTATTCTGATAGGTCCAAGATGGCAGCTTGTGCTGAGCAATTAACGGAAAATGTATTGAAAATGACTTGCGGTACGGCTCGCCGACAGTTGCTCATTACGGTTAATTGCTAATACCATAGAAGAGCAGACCTTGACAGAGAACTGTGAGGAAAAAAGCGCTTGAAATGATCACTTATTGATTGTTGATGGGATAAAAGTTTGAAATAATTGTGATCCTGATTCCAAATCAGACAGCCGCCTTTCTAACTGTGACTGAAAGTGGAGGCGATGATGACGTTACGATTCAAAAACCCACATCAGAGGCAAAAAGCAAGCAGCAAGCGGCAGCTATATTGTGTTTTGACATTATTTAAACATGAATGCTTTTCTGCAAGCAGCGTCAAACTCACAGGTCAGGCTTTTGGACAAAGAACAGAGACGACATGTGAAATTATATCCATTTAATTGATTCACTCTTATTCTGGCGTATTGTTTGAAAGAAAAAAAGGCATCCAAAAATCAATCTCTTCTGTTTATATTTCTAATATATGAGCGAAAGCAGGATGTGCGCAAAGTCAAAACATTTGGTTCCATGGTTCTACGTAGGTGAAACCGTTTCAAACTGAGCTCCATGCTAGCCATCCACCATCCTCATCTCTGGACGTTCTCTGGTTGGATGAGTAGCAGCTCATGTGCCGCGCTTTTGCTAGAGGCTATGATTCATCTTAGCAGCGTGCCCACGTCCCCAAGAGGGTCTCGCCATTTATTTTCACTGACATACACCTCATTCCCTTTGAACTCTTGCGGTTTTATTTCAGATCTTACATAACACGTTCCATGGAGTGCTCAGCACACGTGGCCGATAACAAATATTGAAGTATCCACAATGGTACTCACAGAGAACATCAAAAGAGCCAGAATGGAAGATTGGATTCTATATCAATAAAGAGATTTGCACCAGGAAATCACAGAGCTGTATTCAGCTCATACACCTACCCAATAAAACAGAATCAATGGTTAGATAATAGATAACAGAAAATCAAGACTGCATTGCTTATGCATCATACAAATGGTAAATATATTAGCGTCAGCTGATTCATCGAGCTGCTCATCTTACTGAGTTTTTAATGTAAAATATACGTGTATATATACATGTCCAACTCTGGAAGCAATGTTATGCAGGAACATGGCCAAGGATTTATGGCTAGCTTCATCTAAGCTGTCACTTGCTCCATCTCCAGTAAATGAACCATAGAAAATGCATCATGGGTGATTTTTTTTTTTTGAGCCCATGCATGGATGCCTGTAACCCACCATTAAGTACAGCATATTGACTCCAAAGAGAAAGAAACATCGGCAGCATAATACACTCAATGCCAATATGCAAAAAACAGCCAGTGGCATATTTATATTTGGCCACTGTCTTACTTTGGCATGCTAGCATACTAAATCAGCTAATTAGAGCTAAACAGCTTCGGCTGGAGAGGAAGTTTTTTTCTGCAGGGTTGTTTTTTTTTAATCATAAAATAAACCCTAGATAGACAAACGTGAGATTATCAGGTTCATCTTTTTGGGCACCATTGACTGTACCAAAATTATAGTCCAACCATCCGATGGTTGTCAAGATATGTTAATCTGACTCCACTGACCAAGTGACCAAAATTGCCATCACAAGTTGACTGTATTGCCATCTGCAAAATGAGAGAATGACGCGGCGCAGAAACTCCCCTGGAATTTAGCTTTACTGCTGCTTAATGTTGGGAATTCTATTGCCAACAAAATGTTTGGTTATTGGAAAAGCAGTCATGGCCAACTCTGAGGGTGAGACTGAATACTTGAGGACAAGTCAAGATCTTGAACTTTATCTGTTTGGTGACTTTTGGAGTAAGAATGCTAACAAGCTAGCTCCCGGTCAAGTGGAGGCTCTTTGATGCATGCACCTAGGAGAGAAAAAGGACAAAATTGCCAGTTCTAGCAAAAAGAGCGAAACCTGTGGCATTGAGGATAAGTTTCAATTTTTTGTTGAAAAACTTTTCCTGGGTTTGTGATGTCACACACTCTCAAAATGACAGCAAAAGTGAAAATGCTCTAAAATCTGCTCCAACAAATGCATTTATCCTTCCAACTGTTCGCTCCATCCAACCCTCCAACCACCAAGCATCATGAAAATCGGCCAAGTATTTTTGAATAATCCTGCCAACAACCTGCACAAAAAAACCCATAACCTCCTCATTATCAGATCATTACCATGACCATCAAATCAGCAGGACGCAAACTGCCAGTCGTTTAGATCCTGTCTAGGCACAAGGACGCAGGAACCATTATTGTAAAAATATGTATGACTCATTTTCTGTGGCTCCAAAGCTCAAGGGCAATCATACACTTAGTGAATTGTCCCCTCTCTCTACGCACCATACATCTATCTTAACTCAGCACCTGCATCCATAAAGGGCTTTCTCATTATATAGACAAAGTGAGACAGACATAACCTGCTGACCGCTTGCTGATACCAGCGTTAGCCATGGTCAAAGCCACTTCTCTCCCTGGTCTCCCAACAGTTGAAACAGTAATTACCGCTTGCACTCTCCAGCACAGGATAAGCATTAAGCTCCCAGCATGACCAGTGCAGTGAACCCAGTGCAATCAACTGTGTTTATAAAATGTATGTATCCAAAGCCACGCTCAAGTTCATTGCCAGTGACTTGCTGTTACAACAACAGTGGATACTGTAAAGCAGCATGCACACAGGGGTGTATGATAGATCCAGGTTAAACATTTTGAAGTAGCTGCGCCTGTGTGAGACAAAGCTGTAGTTAGGGGGAGCTTACAGAGGCATCAAACACAATGGAGGTATGCTAGTGCATGCCTCCAGTCGTAGTCTGGGCCCCTGGCACTTCAGTGCTCAGCCCTAATCCAAGCTACAAGCAGTGATGACCGGGCCCTCACCCAAATGGCAATATGGTGACCGCTATTTGCGTTTTACATGGAGTAGGAGACTAATGCGTGTTTTGTGGTGCAAATATCACAGTGAAAATTGGCCTGATGTTTTTTGCTTGACCCTGCTAGCAGCCAAACAGACTCACCTTTATGAACACATTGATAATCTGCTTACCTTTTCTTTTTTTTTCAAAGAATAGACAATGAAACAAGGATGACATGAGAATACTTCAGGAACCATTCAACAGCTCTTAGTCTGGCCTTCTGCTCAGCTCACTGACTCGCTCACACAAAGTAATTTATAAGCATGTCATGAGCCTGGGGGACTGTACATTGTGCTTGTGTTTGACCTTGACCCCTCCCCCCCCCGCCTGTTTCTCAAGACGAGGGGAGACTGATAGCCACGTCTGACCTGAGGGTCTTGAGATTCGCTTCAATGTCACCTTTCGCACTGAACACAGAGGCCATCATTGATTGTCTTCGAGATAATAAAGACAGAAGTGCAAGAAGCAAAAGAGAGAGATAAAATGGGAGACATGATGAGATAAGAGGAGAGGGACGTGAGAGGGGCTGAGCTAGGAAGCTGCAAAATCATTTGAAATACCTCCCAATTTTGTCATTTTGCCTTTCATCTGCCTCTCTCAAGAGCACCCACTGAGGGAATATTGTTCTCATACAGGGCAACTTTGATATGGGTTATTGTGTTTTTGTTCTATGAGTTGATTGCACTGTTATATGAGTTGAACTGCACGGCAAATTGCCTTTACATTAACACTTTAGTGAACCGCTATGAAAGCTCCAACCAGAAATCCTGCCTCTCTTCCTTCCCTGTACTTCTACTCTGAGACTCTTTTATTTATATTATTTATATATTTGTTATGTGTCACATTGTCCTGGTGAAACTGTTTGACAGTGCATGGCAATTCCACTTTCTCAGCCAACTCTAAAGCATCTGTTATTTTCTTTGATGACACGCAAAGTCCATTAGCCTCACGCCACTGACAAAAGCCCTGAGGATGGCCTCCAGGTCCCCATCTGCCCAGCCAATCCCATCTTCTCTCTCCATCTGACCCAAGCAATCGCTGGGAGACTGTAAAGCTTTACAGGCCCTCTATTACATCTGTCACCCCCTGTTTCTCCTGCCTTTTGTCCCACTTCACAATCAGTGTGTCGACTGGCAACCAAATCATGATAGATGGCAACAAAGTGACAGGGTGACGAAACGTTGAAGGAGGCGGACATGAAATGGACACCCTGGTTACTTTAGTGAGGACAGTTTGTCAGGATGACAGATGCGGCAGAGATGGGAGGAAAAGGTGAAAAATTAATGTAAAAGAGTGAATTATAGCGATACTTCAAGCAACCAAAGGCCACTGCTGGTAAAATACGTACTTTTCAATGCTCCATAAATGCCTCAGGATGCTGAGAATTTGTTTTTCACTGGAACCAACCTGCTCATTAAGAGCACGAAAGCCTGCAAAACTGTAAGTAGAATAGGACAGAGCCTATTGACACAATTGTTTCTGAATGATATTAAGACGGCAGCATAACAATTTAAATGTCTAAGGGTCAGACAGGAGTGAGGTACAAATTAAACAAAACATCGCGCGTTGAGAAGGTAACAGCAAAGGATGGTATCTGTCTGTTCAGTCCTCTGGACACAATTGCATTGAGATCGGAACACTCAGATCACATTTGCTTGTGATTAAATATGGACACACTCCTTTAGCAGTGTGAACACAAATGTGATCAGGACATAAAGATGCAATGAGCCAGGCCATGATGTAATTAAGATCATGATCGTTTCAAAAAAGCTCAAAGAGATATATTACAAGTGTGTCCGTCATTGGTTTGGCTTGTCAAGAATAAGCCGGGGAAACGGACCCTCGTGCTTTTGCGTTTAATTTCCGACCGGTAGACACAGGGAAGCATCCCTGTGCTTCTCTCTCTCTTGTTACAGTCACTCAAGTTCACCCAGCAGCTAATTTGTGGCATTTTCTGTTCTTAATGAATGAATGAGTAAGAGGACATAATCCACAGCAAAGAAGAAATAGCGCATTGCTGTTGTACGCCTGACTGGAGGTTTGAACAATACTGAGTACTGTACCGTTGACCTTTGACCACCAAAGTATTTTTAGTTTATCCTCTAGTCATCGTGAACATTGCTACTATATTTGAAGACATTCCCATTAGGCTTCCCTTGAAATATTTATAAATGAGAAAGGGAGAAATTTCCCATATTGTATATGTTCCGTGACAGAGACCTTTGACTACCCCAAATCTTGTCAGTTCCTCCCTATGTCCCGGTGAACATTTATGCCAAATTTGAAGACATTCCCTGAAAAACGTGATGCATTTTTCACATCATCAGAGCAGCAGAAGTGCGTTACACGTGCAAAAAACACAAACTGTCAAATATGACAATTAAAAGTTTGAAAACAGAAATGATGTATGTGTTTATACGCATGTGGAGCGTGAAAGGTAAATCCAACCCAATACACATTTGAAAGCCAGGTGTGAACCGGCCCAAACAAGCATTTCAAAATGACTTTCGGTCGACTCCACTGCTTGATGACAGGCGATTTGTTTATCTAGACAACACATGAATCTTGTGCTGCTGTTTTTCCTGATTACATTTACTAATTCAATTCACGAATCTGACCGCATGAACTTTAATTAAGCACCAACACCTGTGGTGTGTTCAGAGTGCCAGTGTGATGTTTCAGACTCACCAGCTGCGATGGACACAGACGGCATGGATAATTGAATTTCTAGGAAAGCGCGTAGATTAACTGACCTTTCTGTTTTCTTTTCTGCAGACCGGCCGCCAGCTCCTGTCAATGTGTCTGTCACGAACCTGCGGGCTGACTCAGCAACTGTATCCTGGGAGGTTCCAGAGGGAGATATCATAATTGGCTTCTCCATCTCACAACAAGTATGATTCAACCTTCTAATGTAAATCAGGGACACTAGGAAAGGTCAATAGAACAAATCAGTTTTGTATACAAGAAGCAACAGTGGTTAGAATAAAGAAGTTCATCCTAAGTAAGTGGGCTCTTATGTGCAGGATCGTGGGCAAAGAAAGATTTGCTTTTGTCTGCATGTGTATTCTTAGGAAGCCCTGAGAGCTCAGCACGGAGGAAGGCAGGCTAAATCTCGCCTTCAAGCCTGGAATCAGAATGAAACTTGGCATGGCCGATTTGTCGTGAGAAAACAAGGTTGCTGCATGAATGCACAAATGTGGCAGCCAAACTGCATTCTTTTTTTTTCTTTTTTGGATTATGAGATTTCAGGGGTTTAAAATAGAAAACCCGATGAATGCTAACACTGATTGATGGAGTCAAATATTCCAGGGTAATCATGTTTATGCAACCCAAACATCTTGCAGCAATTTAAACTTTACTATTCAGTGCAACTCATGCGCCTTTATACATCATGTTATACAGCGTCATTGGAATGCATGCCTTGAGTGTAAATGGGGATTTAATCATTACGTTATTCATTGCTTACAGACAGTACCAGTCTTTATTCTATCAGATCCCTAATTCAAACAGGGCCATAAAAACAAATAAGACCATATCTGGCTGGAAGCCACTTGAGCAGCAGATGGGCTGGAGGGAGACAGACAGAGAGCTCACCATACAAGTGGGAGGAATCTTTCTCACAGCTTTGGCTCTCAACAGCTCAAATAACATCCTGAAAGGTCAAAAACTATGTCTGATACTTTTACTCAATGTACTCAAATTCTAAATAAATCCGAATTTTGACTTTCTAGTCATGACTGTGCGGTGCCAAATATAAACCTACCCGTAACCTTGATCCTTCTCTGGGTGGTGACCTCTGTGTCACCTCATTATGTCCCATAGAGATACAGGCAACTGTATTTAGTGTTTAAAATAACTTTAAGAATGAATGATCAGTGATTCCGTATTGTCTTTTAATAAGAGAATTCACTTGGTGAAGGTTCCTCGCCACATGAGTTTGCAGGTAATTACTGACAATTACGACTGCTATTCTAGCTACAGGATGTGATTCTTTCATTCACAAATGATCAACGTTTCCCACAGGTTGTGCTCATTCCAGATTAGGGGTCACAAATAAACTAGCAAGGACATTGTTCTGGCTCAGGATACAGCAGCTGAAAAAGCATAACTCACTTTTCCTAAATAATTAATATATACATATGTTCCCCCCTCCCCTTTTCAATGCCTGCGTCCCTCCCCTGTACCCTAAATGCCCAGAGGCAGGATGGACACATGCAGCGATTCATCCGGGAGGTCAACACCACCAGTCGATCTTGTGTTCTGTGGGACCTGGAGGAGGAGACAGACTACATCATCCAGGTCCAGTCGATTGGCCTCTATGGAGAAAGCCAAGCCAGCAAGAAAGTGCATTTTCGCACCCTCAAGAAAACTGACCGTTTTCCTTCCAACAGTTCCAACCAAGGTCAGCTGCTCCGAGACTCACACGCTCCTTTTCTTTTGCTTGTGCATGACTCAAAACAGCAGCTCATGTTCCCTTAAACAGGGTAAAGTCAAAGTAAAATCTTCTGGACACTTGCAGGATTAGGCTGTCATTACCTTACATTTCTTATTCTACATAACCCTCAGAGACCCACCAGCCGCCGTTGGCTAAAAATAGCTATTGTTCTGAAATGTTTAATAACTTTTGGACCTCTAATCCCATGCATCCGCTTTAGCTCAGCTTTTCAGTGGTATTGATTCACAGAGAGAGCCTCATGGTGTCTTCCTCTTGGCCAAGTTGCGATGGATGTAGATGCTTCGTCCTGGCTCCTGTTCTCAATTGATTCAACATTTTAGGTGTTTGATTGATCCGTGATGCCATGTTCGAACCCAGTCAAAAGAGCTTCTGTTCATTTGAACCAGCAATCTAATAGAGCTCAACAGTGACCGCCCATCTATTCACATTCTCCACAGAGGAGTTGATTGTCAGCCAAAATGTTGTAACAATGCGAGGGGTCGACTCATCAGGGGTGAGCAAGGTTGTGAAATGATGGTATCTGCTCCCGCTGAAGCCTCAGGTTTGTAGGATGTCAACCTTGTTTTAAGAGAAATGGCTTTTATTTGCGATCTCACAGAGAATTACTACACTACCCACAATACTGTGCACTGAGATATCTACGTCACAACATGATTTCCCTTTCTGACAATAAAAGTTGAACATTTCAGCCGTATCAACAACAAAAATGGTCCTTTAGTCATGAAATTTAATTATTCTAAATAACCCTGGGACAAAAATTATGCTTTTCAAAGCCTTATGGGATTTGTAGTTCTTTAAAACTCTAGTTAATTATGCAAACACTCCAGTAACTTTGCTTTTTCCCCCCTCACTTGTCCTGTTATCTTATTTGCGCTGATTCAAATGTTTCTATTGTCATGTTTAATCTGCTCTCATATAACTCTTGATTTTTAAAAAAAATCTGCTGAAGCGTCAGAGGAGGAATTAGGTTGAACCTGAGCCGCACTGAAAGGTTGAACGGTCGCAGCAAAGCTGTGTAGAATTCATGTGATTTTCGCTGAAACAATTCCCCAAAACACACACACCCCCCCTAAAGAAAAAGGAGGCATAACTTTCTGAATAAATGATCCAAATACACGTAAAACAAAAAGCCACCTATTCCAAAACAGTTTTGGGGAACCTACATGACCCACTCTTCTCCCGAATCAAACGCTGTAAGTCACTTGATGCTGGCTATTAAAATAGGTGAGAAAAACAAAAGAAAAGGCAGGAGAGTAAATAAATACTCCTGGTCCTTTGAGAGCCCACAATCAAAAATCTATTTACTGTTTTAACAAGTGTTGTATATCACCTTCCAGCTAGAGTGCAGTTGCATAGCTGGAAGTACACAAGGCCATGACAGGTTATCGGTACGTCTACAAGTAGTTTATTGATACGGTTTTGGCTACAAACTCAATACTTGAAGGGATTTTTATTTATAAACAATAATATATGAACTGCCAGTTATTTATGTAGAGGCTCTGCTAAAGTCAACAAGATGCTATAAAGTTTGTTAAGAGTTCGATATTAAGACAGGCCACCTCAACGCCGCATCACCATCGACCTCTCTTACATAACACCAGGCATTTTTTCCCCCCATTATTTCTACACAGTCTGCTGAGGCCTTTTTCCTGGGGCACAAACCCATTACAGACACTTTTTCTGCTTTTGCACTAAAGCTTCTTTTACCGTTGAATGCTTTTAAGCAGCCAGACGTTGTAAATGAGGCTCAGTAAAGGCTTGTGCCAACATAAGAGCAAGTAACCTGAAGCCTTCTCTCACGACATCCCTCTGGGGGGGGGGGGGGGGGGGGGCGGCTGGGGGATCTAACTGTGCCTCTTACGGATTTATTTTCTCCCAGACACTGATTCATTATTGGCACACTCTTTAAGCATGGCTACAGGCAAGCTCCTCTGAATTTATTCAGCTCTGGATCACTCTGGGTACCTCATCAGGATTCTGAAACTCGCTCTAAAACACTTCAGATTCAGCGTCTGTCTGGGTTCACCTCATACACTGGAGGAAATATAAAGAACGTGACCAGTATACAGTAGGCCTCTCACGTTCATGAAGCACAGATAAGAGGAAGAAATTGCTCTGTTAATCTGCACAACAGGAGTTTATGATGAACCAAATATACGACCTCTTAAAGAAAAAAAAAAAAAAAAAAAGCTTGGATTCGGCAGAAACAGGTCTGTTCAACCTGACGTTATTTTATGATCAGCCTGAGGTTGTGAATAGGAGAAACGCTGATGCAAGTGAATCATAAATGTTTCTTCTCTTCAGCTGACTCAGGTGGGGTACCATTCATTAAGAAGTGAACGAAGCGAATTCAAGTTCAAAAAGTAGCCTTTGCACTCTTCATTAAGATAAAACAGCTTGATTTATACTCAAGAAAAAATTTTTAAACTGAACAAACCAGAGAAAATTGCTGAGGATGAAAAGTCTTGACCTCACCAGTTTTTTCGAGACTCTTGATTCACTATGTAATATTAATCTGGATTTGTAACCACCCCCCCCCCACACACACACACACACACACACACTTCACCCACGAGTTGTCCAAGTGGGCCAGAAAAACAGTCCATTCAGTGGATGAGCTTCATTTGTGGCAGTTTGTTTTCCTAAGTGTGGAAGCAATCGCTGTCAGCTTTCCATAAATCTAATACCGGCACTGCTGACTCTCCGTGCCCTAGTTGGAAAGTCCCAACCAATCACATCAAGTTTCTTTATGCAACGCTCGTCAAGTTTATTACTCAGCCTCTCTTTTTTTAATGTTTGCCTTCTTAAGACGACACACTGATATTTTTTTGGTCAGATTTATTGTGGCCTGAATATATGTGACACGCATCACCTGGGAAAATAGTCTTTTATTTTTGTATAACAATTGATCTTTTTTCAGATCGCACACACATTCTACACGAGGGGCTACGTGAGGGTGAGGAGATAATGACTGAGGGAGTTTCGCCCTTTCAAAGTACAGTTTAATGTGGAGCTGCAAGCATCCATTGATCAGAATTAAGTTTCTCAGGTTGTTCCAGTCAACATTCATTGTGTTACATTGTGGTCAACAAACCTAACATTTAAGTTTTGGACTCAGATAATACAATGTGAAATAATACAATTTGATTTAAAGTCAGCGTTTCACTATTTCGAGTGGCAAAAGACTTAACACGGAAACCTAAAATCAGAGCAGAACCCCCCCCCCCCCCCAAACCCCCATCAAAATCAGTAATGGCTGCAGAGAGCGAGGTGTTCCACATCCCAGATATTCTGCGTCATTATGTCACTTTGCTTGTTTACTCTGAATGAAACAAAGCAGACATAGTGGCGCCCCAGTGCTGGAGTTGAGGTAGCAGGTTGGCCGTCTGGAATCAGAGCGTAATGTGCAACACATGGGCGTCTCGACTAAGTCCCACCTGCTGGCTTTCGTTTATTCACAGATGTCACCTTGGCTCAGAGCCTTGACTACTTCCTCTAGTTTGCACCCCATCCAATTTTTTTATTTTGATGCGCTTTATACAGAACCTGAGGCGATGCATTACCAGCTTGAGCAGCAACACTGATATGTTAGTTTGCCTGGATGGGTGTCCCTCAGCAGGATTATGCAAAAAAAAATTGCCACAAAAACTTGGAGGAGTGGTGTTGCGTGGGCCTAGGATGCCATAATGATTGTGGGGCAGACTTGTTTAACATAGCAAAAAAATGACATTTTATTACGTACGCTGGCCTTGGCAGAAATAGTGAGTCATAATCAAATGAGTCATGAAATTCGATGGAGGGGTGAAGCACAGGCCAGGGTAGAAGCCAGTAAATCTGGGGGCAGATAACTCTGACCCCTCCAAGTGCTGTTCTAGCTTCCATTATGTGTTTATCTGTTCTAATAATGACTAAAAAGGTTGGTTAACTCAATCGATGTAAAGCAGAGCCTAACAATGACGTATGTCACTCACATGCAACAAATCCATTAATTATAACCTGAGGCTATAACCTAGAAATGTCATGTATATCTATATTAATAACTCATATCATCAAGTACATGAATTAAATTCTTATTTACAACTTCCAGTCTGAATCTTGCACCATGTTACATCAGCTAATCTTCTATTTTAGCTATAACCTGACCAGAAATACCGAATTATTTTGGTCCTGGGCTCAAATTTTTTGATTTGTCTGTCTATGCCTCAGTCAGGACGTATTGGAGTTACCAGACTTAGCAATGTTACCTGAAGCAATGTATTTTAATGATATTCTAGATTAATTTTTTATTGTAATAAAAGTTCAACACAATTTTTATACTATAATCCTACAAACTGAGCTCGCGCAAACTCCTGCATGTGTGAACCAGAGAACTGCGCTGGACGGTCCTTCTACTCTCTCTGGGGAAAGAAAACGCAATATCAGACGTGACATGACTGTGGTTAAGGAGTGGTTGTTGAAAGATAAAATGTGGGTAACCTAGTTTTGTTGCCAGAAAAAAAAAAAGCTGCACTTGCTCCTGGCTTGCAATTATGTCGGCTACATATGATTTATACAGCTTTGCTTCTCATACATGTAAAGAGTACGAGAAGAAGGTGTGCTGGTAAAAGTACAATTTTTTTCTGCAATTTGGTTAAACAGGCAACTAAATAGGGATGAGTCATCTTGGTAAAAGTCTGCAGGAAGTATAATGTGAACAATATGAACGTACAGAGCCACAGTGACAGTTACCAGTGTTAGTGAACACGGAGCAACAGTGCAATCATTGTTGAGTCACGAACATCACATCAACCTGGGAGCCATCTGTGCTGTTCCTCCCACATGGCATCGTTAAAATCTCCTCTGTTACTTCACTAGCTGCTAATAAGCCACTGCTTTGCCAGTAGTTGTGCTGTTGAATTTTTGTCAGAGACAAAGTGAATATTAGACCCCTGCGCTAGTTATTAGCTGGACCCTTACAACTGCTTTAACTGCAGGTCTGCAAACTGACCTATTTTCACCAGCCATCCACTGCATGGTAGCAAAATTAGGCTGTTTGATGCAGAGATAATTCTGTTATAGTACATTTTCCCTTAGTCCAGATTGAGATCTCCCCTTTATTGTACTATAACAAGCTCATAAAACAGCCATGATCATCAGCTGTCCAGGAAACAGAAAAATACAATTTGACCCTTAAGCGGCCTCCTTCAGAGGGAGGAAACAGGCTTTATGTGTTTTTTTTGTTTGTTTTTTTTAACCACAACATTAATTTGCTCAAAAATATAAATGAATTTCCATTGATTTTTGACATCTTTTTTTTTTTGCTGGAGAGAATGCTTGCAGAATCCCATTCATCTTAAAGCCTTTACTTTTAATGTGGCATTTTTTCTTCATGTTCTTCCTGCTGTGAACCATAAAAGCCTTTTTTAATCTCGCTGGTTCCTGCATCACACAGCCATTGCAGGGAGACCCTTTGTCACAGCCAAGTGCCTCCTATTGATATAAACTGATTTGTGGTGTATACCCGAGTCTCCAAATTGCTAGAGCTATAATACCCATAAATCAATAGTGCTTTTACTTCCCCCATCCCCCTGTGAAGCTCTCTTTTATAATGTGATTATATAATAATGCATATACCACTTCATGTATACCTGCCTACATTTATTATCCATCTAAAAGTCTTCCTGGTTATAGATGTTATAGGGAAACTTTATAGGCTGCAGTGGAGCTTTGTTTTCAGAATCAATACTGTCTTCTTAAAGTCCGGCCAATTTCATTAGTTCCATAAGAAGCATTTACTCAGACTGTGTTTTACATGCTTCCAGAGAGATAGTCTACGCTGCGGTCTGGGGGCATGGGTCTGGTTTTCTCCACTGAAGACTTGAAATTACACTTTAACAAAGCTCGGAAATGTTATTTCGGTCGATAATTTTTCCCCTTGAATAATACCAATTGGTATTGTATTTTATTTCACTGGAAAGCCTGATCAGTCACCTTTACAATGAAGTACAACTTGTAAGGATCATGCATTCTTGGAATGAGTAACCCAGCAAAATGTGTGGGTAGTGACCCCCCCCAAAAAATTTCAAAAATCCCCTTCAATTTGCCTTATTCACCCCACAGCCATTTCCAGAACTGAAACGAGGATCAAAGGTTATGGAAGGAGGTCCTTCACTGGTGGCGTTATTTCTTCTCCCTACCTGTACTGAGAAAAGCCCAGCTCGACAACCCGCCCAACTCTGCCTCTGATTGGCTAAGAATAACGGGGCATAATCCCTCCATACTGCAAGCCTCGTTTTGTTTTCAGTTTGTGACGAGGTGAACAAGGCGTATTGCAGGGGATTTTTGCAACTTTTTGGGGGGCACTACCCACACATGTAGCGTGGTTGCTCATTCCACGTATGCATGACCCTTACAAGTTGTACTTCATTGAAAAGGGGACTAATCATGCTTTCTGGTGATATAAAATACACGACCAATCGGTATCATTAAAGGGGGAAAATAATGACTGAAATAATGTTTTCGAACTTTCTTTGAGGAGTATAGAAGTCTTCCTGCCTAAATGTGCAAAGCAAAGAGTTTGAAACGAAAGATGCCTACGCCAAAAGGGTGTATGGATACAAACTATTAAATTTGTGACACCAAAATTAGTGCCAGTCGCCTAAACAACCTTCAGACTCCAGGATCTACCTCTTGAAGTCATCTTCCCGCCAGACTATATGCAAATTTTACCCATTATTGTTGAGATATCCTGCTAGCAAATGAACACGCACACACAGACACCTTGGCGGGGATGATAAACCAAAATCATTTTTACTGAATATGAGCAAAATTAAAGCCTTAAAAAAAGGTTCTATTGTTTTGTTGGTGTGAAGGACATATTTATCTGAGTTTTAAACAGTGAACGCTTTCAACAATAATTGCTTACGTGTTACCACTGTTACTTCCTGCCACTAATTTGCAAGACAGCTTCACATAAGAAAGATGAAAAAAAAGAAGAAGAAGAAGAATATTTTCAGAAGATGGAAGCCTCTGGCAGTCTCCTACCTGGGTAGGAGGTCCCCTTAGACACAATTACTCTTCAATATTTCAAAGAGATACCACGTTTTCTTTGCTGAGTCAGAAACTGCGCCAGGCTCTCCATATTACTGCAAACTTCATACTGGGCTCTGAAAATATTATTTTGGCTTTTATGATCCAGTTTATTAGGTAAACCCCAAATATTGCAATAATTCAGATGCTGCTAGATAATCCCCCAAACACGAGGACAGTTTTTAAGGGGGGGTTTGAGAGAGGTGCTGATTTATTTTCCTGCAGGTCATTATGGAAGCTGAATTTGTGCCGCTACTAGGTTATAACGAGCGTTCTTCCTAATACTTTGAGGGCAATAACTCATAAATGCAACAGACAGACAAAATATTAGAGGGCACTCGGTGGGCACATACCTCCTCTGAAGTGACCTCAGCTGAATCCGATGTTTAAAAATAGGCCATTTTTCACTTTGTTAAACAGATCTGCCTCAAAATGTAATGAATTCTTCTTTAGCCAATATTACACTGTAGTGTGGGAAGGCGCTGCACCCTGGTCTCGAACCTGCGTCTACGGGTACCAACTACGCTCAGTGACCTGCTGCTCCTTCTCACACAACTTTTGATCCATTTCAAACTTGCTGACGGTTGTCAAAACTGGCTGTCAGCCACTGCAAAGCTTCTGTGGTTCTCGCTCCTCATCTTGGTGCCTGTTCTGTAGAGATAGTGTGTTCTCTCATACTCACTCAGCCGTATGTAGGTGGAGCGGGGTGGGGGGGGGGGTAGGGTAGTCATCCTACCCTGGTTGTAGAGCCCAGGTTTACGAGGTTCCAAACATGCCCAGTGCACGAAACGCTAAAGAGCCAGGCTGGTTTGCATAACAGCCAGAGTTCATATTTAACTGTGGCAACGGCAATCCAGGTAGAGTGGCCATCTAGCAACCAAAGGGTCGCTGGCTTGATCCTCACTTCCCCCTGTGAACATGTGAAAGTACCCTTGAGCAAGATACTGAAACTTAAATTGCTCCTGATGGCCCTGTGACGGATTGGCGACCCGTCCAGGGTGAACCCCGCCTCTCAACCAGTGTCAGCTGGGATAGGCTCCAGCCCCCCGCCCCATTAACAGATAAGCAGGAGAGAAAAAGGATGGATGGATGGATGGATGGATGGATGGATGGATGAATGGATGGAGGGTGACAGCAATCCTTCACATACACCCCTTCATGAAGTTTGGTGACAGTAGACTTATAGTTATTATGTAATCCTGCTCATGGACACACACCAATGACTAAACCTTGATGTATAATTCAGTTAACTTTGTGCAGTGTGACAACAGAAAATAATTTAAAACGCCCGTTGCGTTGCCTCGAGGAGGACCACATCTCCAAGGCTCAATTTGCATTATTTTGCTCATCATATGTGACAATAAAGTGGAAATACTGCTTATTATCATCCGTTACATTACTGGGAGGCTGGTAGCAACGAATAAGTTCTGTTGGAGCAACAATTTAGCACTGCCAGGTGTAAACATGTTGAATTAAATGATGACGTGTCTACAGAGAACTGCTACACTGAAATGCTTTTAAATTGAATCCTAATGAAACCTTAAGAGCGTAATTGTTGCATCCCAAGGAGACACGATGTTAAGAATAAATCAGATCAAGCATCTTTGTCACACCAGTACAGCATCCCTAGAGTGGTGTTACTGCTTCCCCCCAGCCACAAACAACAGCGTGGTATTCATGGTGAGCAGAAGGAAGGTCGACTAATTATCTCAACAACTCATTCTCCTCTAGCGGAGAATCACACTGCATATTTAAGCATGGTACTGATATGAAATATGTATGATACAGCAGCAGGACATGATATTCAGGTCAACTGGAGATTCTGTTCACTCACTCTGTGGTATTAAACCTGCCACTACATCAAATATGAATGTACATACACAATACATATGGATTCCACGCTCAGCATTCTACGCGGCGCAGCGCAGTCATTTTTCGAGGTAAACAAGATCATGAGATCAGTGAGAAAACAGCAAACAAGAAGAAGTTCAGTTGGAGAAATGTTGCAGAATACAGATGAGTTTCACTAGAAGATCCTTCCTCAGACGTTTGTTGCGAGAGAATTCAAAAGCGATTATGGAGTTGCTGATCGGCCGAAATGCACTAAAGAGACAAACTGGTTTGATATTGAGTGGGTTCATAGAGATTGAAGGGATGTGGCAATAGTAAACTGAAGGGCAACTCACAGCACCAGTCATACTTAGCACTGACCGGAGGCCTGACCTGGCATTTAAGTGTAATTTACAGCCCCGATATCAACTCTGTGGAACCGACCGTGCGGTGCATAGACACGGGCAACGGTGAAGGTGAATCTTATTAGGTAGCTGATGGATAGGTTCACATTTTTCAATTCTACCTTAATGCAACACTGACATGTCATATGTAGTTTGAAAGAGTTATTGGTCACTGTAATCATTTCTCCTCGACAGATCGGCTGTGAAGCAAACCTTCAGAGAGCAAGAGGGACAAAATGTCAAGTCACAGCTGAAGTGAATATAGCGGTCTGAGTTAGACAAATCAAGAGGATATTTCAGTCCCATCCCACGGAAAATATGACCTTTTGGCACAGTGAAGACTTTTTAAATTAGAATCCTGTTTTGTGGTGAACGTATGAATTCCCTGGTTCTACATCTTGCCCGACTCTGCAGTAGTTGCAGTTATGTTAAAGAGAATCTTCAGTTCAGAAAAAAAAAAGTCCCCTTTAACGTCCAGATAATAACATTGTATTTGTCGATATCAACCTGACAGATGCTGGTTTCCTTCCTACTTGTGTTCCTAAACTGAGCCAAATATTAAATTTATTGGCACTTTGCAAAACATTATTTTCCAAAAGTGAATGTCATTTCGACAAGCCGCAACATAACTTGAAAAATAAAACATTAACTACTGTCCATAACAAGGATGTGATGTGTTTAGATCCTTAATGACATTGTTTCTGTGCTGTTGAGATGTGCCAGCACCAAATCATCTACATCTGCATCCTGACGGTCCTGGGTGTGTTTTTACTGTGGATGTCCTGCAAATACAAGAAAGTCAGAGAGACAAAAGAAGACAAATAAGTGCTGATAAAACGAATCCAGGAGACTAATTTCCACATTTCTCTTGATGTAGTGAAGCTTTATAATCTATTTTCGTAACCTCGAATGAGAGTTGAGGGCATTTGAGACTTGCAGGGATCGTAGTGAAGTCAACGGTAGGATAAAATGTCAATTTTCCTTTAATGATGAGAACACCCCTTTTTAATGTTCTCACTAATGTCGGAGTTGAGTTTAAAGAAGCCTCCATTGTATAAGAACCGGTCTTAAATCTTAATAAACGAGCATCGCCTTTCCCTGGTTGATTTGTGGTCCATTTTAATCTCCGCTATGATACCCGACTATTCCACTCTGCCCACTCACACACTACTATCAAGACTAAAAATGTGGGAGCACAATTGACCCAGGTCTTTAATAACCATCATGTTAAGAGAGCTGACAGTCCGGCATTCGGGGGCCAGTTTCTTGACAGCTTGATTCACTAAAAAAAGGCAATTGGGAAGAGTGGTGTTCTGGAACCGATCCATCCCTCTGGATTAAGAGCTAGTTTGGGGAGTGGAAACAGGCACATAGTCAATCCACTTAAAGGCAGATTCATGCTACAAGATTGAAATGTGGTGATTCCCATCATCGCAGCAGCATGGCTCAGAGGTGGAGTGGCCGTCTAGCAACTGAAGGTTCACTGGTTCGATCCTCACTTCCCCGGTGACCATGTCCAAGTACCCTTGAGCAAGATACTGAGCCCCTAATTGCTCCTGATGGCCCTGCGACGGACTGGCGACCCGTCCAGGGTGAACCCCCACCCGCGACCCTTCACAGATAAGCGGTATAAAAAAAATGGATGGGTGATTCCCCTCACATTCACTATAGCTTTGTAAAATAGCCCCAAACTGGCAGGATGTGAAGCTTACAACAAAATCCCATGAAATAGTCCTGACCCTAATATGCCCTGACACTTCTATTGCAATGTTTTCCTTGTATTGTGTTACGCTATAATGTAAATTAAAATAGGTTTGTACCATAAGAACAAGTTTTTTTTTTTTATGTTTTAAGTAACCTCTAATCTCTCCTTTCCTCTAGATGACCCCACAGTACAGGGTCTGGACAGGTCCCGGCATCTACAAACAGGAGAGATGATCATCATCGTGGTGGTCTTGGTCATGTGGGCAGGTAAGCATAACTATTATTAATAATCACATCAAGAAAATTACTTTGGGTTGCAAAAAAAAGAAGAAAAAATGCTCTATAAATACACGTAACAGCTTTAACCGAAAGGAAAGTGGCAGTAAATTTGACAAGACTTCTTGTACCCTGCCAAGAAATAGTTCCAGCAACGTAATACAACTTTTTTGCTCAGACCTCTCAAGAGGATATACTGTTACTTTAATCAGTGAGCTTTAGAGGCGCTGATCGGTGGGGAACAGAGAAGAGGTAGCTATTTCTCGCTGCTCTCCATCTTTTAGTGGTGTTCTACCCTTCTGGCTGTTACTTAATATTTTAAACCCACAAATGAGATGGTATCAACCTTCTAGTGAACCTGCCTGCTAGCGAGTAGATTTGCATTCGG
The DNA here is from genome assembly GCF_037954235.1 of Aulostomus chinensis. Classification (NCBI taxonomy): domain Eukaryota; kingdom Metazoa; phylum Chordata; class Actinopteri; order Syngnathiformes; family Aulostomidae; genus Aulostomus; species Aulostomus chinensis. Next base: position 16,920,496 of record NC_141339.1, on the reverse strand, counting down.
TGAAATATTTCCTCAATTGAGCCTAAAAGATCTATAAATCAGTTTTATTCAGATTAAATCTTAATTCACCTTAAAAAAAAGTGTAATTTGTTCTTCAGGGACTCACCGTTGGGTGGCTTGAATTCACAAAAATGCTTTTCTGTCTCCCTGCGTGAATTCTTGGTGAATTCAAAGGCTAACAATATATTTTTAAACTGGAGGCAAAAGGGATGTGATTTTCCATTCTCTCCAACACATCATCCAGGATAATCCAGTGCTTTCACTATATGATCAACAATCTACAGGCACTCTGACTTAAAACCAGCTTTAAAAAAAAAAAATCCTGCAAAAAAAAAGTTTAAGGAAGAAACATAAGGAAACGCTTAAATGTGTTGGACTTGTTTTGAGCTCAAATTGAAGTTTCACTGTGCGTACGGGTGGATAAATAAGGCCTGGATTATACTGGATGATGCATTTGAGAGTTTTAAACAGATGTTTAATCTGCTTCTGTTAAAGAGTGAGAGGAGTTGGATGCTTTAATGAGGTTAAAAAAAAAAAAAAAAGGCCAGACACACACAGTATCCATATTTCTGTACACTATAATACACGGACTAAAGGGATGTTTAAATTAAATAAACATATGCTATCTGAGAGAAGAGGGGAGTTAATAATCTCAGTGTAAATCCATACGGTCCAATGTCTGTAAATTCAATGTAAAGCACCAGATGTTATTGACCAGTTCTTGTCAGTAGTGAAACGACATTAAAATCCTGCTCAAAAAGCTGAAAGATAATGAGTTACTCCCAACTGATCTGCGGCGCTTACTGTCAGCCTCAATGATGAGGAGTAATGACGCGTAACCTCTATAACCTCCGAGGTTCTAACACAGACGAAGGGCGGCATGGCTCAGAGGTAGAGTGGCTGTTTAGCAACCGAAGGGTTGCTGGTTCGATCCTCACTTCCCCAGAAGACCATGTCAAAGTATCCTTGAGCAAGACACTGAGCCCCCAATTGCTCCTAATGGCCCTGTGATGGGCTGGCGACCCGTCCAGGGTGAACCCCGCCTCTCACCCAATGTCAGCAAACATGAATGGATGGTTTTTAACACAGATTATCGTGTAACTACATCAATAAATTGACACACAGATCAATGACCCACAAATTTATAATCCATAGCCTCGGGCACAAGGCTGAAAATACATTTGACAACTCTGAACATCCCGTCCCTTTCAGCTCTGTTGGCGCAGTGATGTCAAACCAGAATCACGCGTCTCTGAGCGTCTCTACGACCGAACTCTCAAACCGTGTCTGAGTTTCTGCTCCTCTGAGGAAGAGTGATGATTAATGGAGTGTTGAGGCACAATACCAAGTGGCATATCTGACAGGCTGCCAGGAGAAGGGTTTCCCACCCGAGAGGAAGAGAGTGAGATGTTAAATAATGCTAATGAGACAAACCGAAGTACCACGGTGGCTATGAAGCGTGGGAGTGAAAGAATACAATCCCCTCATGATGCATATTCATAATAGGCTGCTCATTTGGCGCCGGTTTAAAGAATAATTATCTTATCGCCTGCCGATTTGTGAGCAACCTTCAAAAGATTCACCATCTCAAAAATATACTTTGTTCATTCTGTATTTGTTATCTTTTAATCTTTCATCCTCTTACTGTCCCCACTGCACGGATTGGACTGAACATTAATTGAATTATGAACTAATTAGGTAACTGGAACTACTTGTGCTAATGTACAATATTTCACAGAATTCTGTGTGATAAATGACTTTTTAAAAAGTTTTTAGTTTCATAAAGTCACCAAAAGCGCTTGTTTTTTTTAAAGAAGACGTCACTTTTCTTCATTTATCAAATACACACAACGATACGCTTGAACGTTAGCGTCCTAAACACAATGGATGAATCAATTCTACAGCGGCAGTGAAGAACAAATCACAATGAAAAATATGAAAACACAACAAATTGTGAGTCAGACCTACAAAAGGGAAAACAACACATCAAATCCAAAATCTCAATGCGACAAAAGAGAAACCTCTTTAACCTCTAGAGGAACAAGTTAGCAACAAAGGTTTTTCAGACGTAAACATCTTTGTTGTTTGTGTGTTGTTTTCTCTTTATCTTCTTGCCAGTTTGTTGTATTTTCCAGTTTTCTGTTGTTTGGCGAGTTGTTTTTCTGATTTCTCTCACATTATGTGGTTTATTTTCTTGTTTTCTGTTTTTTTTGTGTGATTTATTGTGTTTTTATATTTTGTTTTGGTAGTCGTCTTCCTGTTTTGTGAGTCATTTTGTTGTTTTGTTTTCCTATTTTCTGCTGCGTTGCGCGAGTTGTTGTTGTTGTTACCTTATGTGCCGTTGTTTTTCGTGAGGCGTGTTATCCTGTTTTCCCTCTTTCTACTTGCTGTTGTGTATTTGGATTTGTGATTGTGTTTAGCTTTTTCTCGTTGTAGTTTGGACTTCACTCCCACTGTACAATGCTACGATTAAACGGACACTACTTTTATATAACAAAAAGTACGAATGCAGCAACTTGTCTCATCAGCATCTCAGGATGATGTGCAGCTACACTATAGTAGATGACTTAAATCACCCTTGAATAATAATCTGTCAGCTCAATGAATTATGCCTCTGCCCGTCCTAAATCAGCGCCAAGGTCTCATCACCAGAACTGTGTACCATCATTTTCTGAATATTTCATGATATTGTTCTCATACAAATTCATGAAGTGAGGACGTTAATTGTGAGCGTACATCCAAAAGTGGAGGAGGCAGAGCTGCATCTGGCAGATTGCAAAACACAACAAAGCAAATTCCACAGAGAATCTCTGTCTTCCAAGCTTTCAGATAAAGGCTCTGCCATCACACTCCTCTGGAAGCAGAATTCCATTATCCACGTGGCCTTTCAACGTGACACGTGGTGACACGTCTGTGAGTGATAGTTGCTGCCTCTTGACTGAATGCCTTTATTCCTTGTGTGTGTGTGTGTGTGTGTGTGTGTGTGTGTGTGTGTGTGTGTGACATATGCCAACATCTCACCTCCTGGCAGCCGTTATTGCCCTGTTCTGCCGGCAGTATGACATCATCAAGGACAATGATTCCAGCAACAATAAGGAGAAGGCCAAACCGTCATCAGAGAGGAGCACGCCGGAGCATCACAGCGGCGGACTGTTGAGGAGCAAAGTGAGCATGATGTTGCTAACTGCGCTTAGAATCACTCCCTGAATCGCGTCAGGAATGGTTTCACAATTTTTTGTACGCTTGTTTCACTACTCGCCTGTGCTACGCAACTCTGTGTGACTTCTCATGTAGGTGCGCACACACACACACACACACACACACACACACACACACACACACACGTTCGCCCATCATTGTAATTTATTTGTCATGTCCCAACCAGTTTTCTGATTGTCTCAGCCACTAATTAGATATTGATTGCTTATGCATTTAAATCAAATACAAATTTCCATCAGCTATACCAAAAGGTCAGCTCTCTCATGTTCTCACTGGATGAGAAAGAGTGTCTGTCGGCGTGTGTTTGCAGTATTCTTTGTCTAGACATGCAGGGGTGTGATTGCTGGTGTGTGTGAAACAGCAGAGGGTTGGGAGAGAGAGAGAGAGAGAGAGAGAGAGTGAGTTTGCTGGAGCAGAAAAGTATCCAGGCTGTCAGGTCGCAGGTGTTTCGCCTTCTGTGTTCATGACGTTATGGTTTCGGTATCAAATTAAACACATTCGATTGTTTAGTGATATGAAAGACACAGGCTGCTGTCCAGGGCTGGCTCCACTCCCAGAATACCACTAGCTCTAACAGCACACGCCGCAGACATTGTTACCAAAACATTTCCTCGATTTTTGATGACTTTTTCACAGCTTCGAGGGGGGAAAAAATGTCAGGACTGTACACTCTTCTGAGTGACTGTCTACACGTGGAAAATATACCAAGAAATCAGTGTAAAAACTGTACCATAATATAACAAAATTAACGACAAGCATCACACAGCAATTGATAACAACTGACCGAGATTTTCATCTTATTTCCTCTTCAACATTCTTCTATGCAAGGTTTTTTTCATGCGAATTTCAATGACTTTTCTCAAATTTAAACACAGGTTTTCATAGTGTGTAACTTTTCCAGGTTTTGCCGTGACTTCATGGACCCGAGTTTAGGAATAATCTTCCAACTCACTGGAAGTACTACGCTCTCATAGTATAACAGGAATCGCAGTGAAGAATCCTACTTTATTGGACCCAGACTCATATATATATCCACTACTTCGGTTCACCGTCTACATAAATAACATAACAACTGTGTCTATTTCATCATACTTTCATGTAGTACTTTTTATACACTTTGCATTATATGACATTAGCTGAGCTGCTTGTGATAGAAGTTATTGGATGGTGCTGTTTAGCCCACAATGATGGTGGGTTTGTCTAATATGCATGAAGCCTGCGCGTCGTACAGGGTTTACAGACTGTGTGTGTGTGCGTGTGTGTGTGTGTGTGTGTGTGTGTGTGTGTGTGTGCGTGTGTGTGTGTGTAACAGTGGAACTCCTCAGAAACATTTTTAGCCCATAAATCGTAATATAATGAGCAATAAGATGTGAAAAACTTTTCAAGGAGACAGTAAACTTGTGTGTTTCTACCAGGAGTGGTTCTCAACATGCCTGAACATGCCGAAGTCTAATAGGGTCGACTTTTGGTCAGATTCAGCTGCGCAATAATTGTATTGGGGGGGGGGGGGGGGGGCGCGCGAAACAGTTCATTTATAATCTCAATTGCCAGACTTTTTTCTTTCCTTTGACTGTGAGGGAACATCGTGTGATGAGCATCGCAGAAATTGGACTAAAAGGAATGAAGCTGAAAATTTCCCCTCGCTATACATGCAACGATGTCCCAGCAGTACAATGGTTGTCACCTGAAGTTCCAAACTGAAAGCCAGAAGATGCGTACTGTGAAGGACTCATCCTGTTTTTGTGTTGTGATACGCTGTGTTTAATGCACCGTCCTGCAGGAAACAACCTCCTCTATTGGAGATGAATGCTAATGTAATCTAATCTATGTGCTCGGCCAACTCATGCTGCAATGAAGTGCCACCTGTTTGGCACTTCACAACTGCAAAACCTGATTATGCAGGATATTAACCTGATTTTCTAGACCACAGGCACATCTGGTGCTACACTACGAGGTGGAGAGCAAAAACCCTCCAACTTGCTGTGCTTCGGTTTTAATTACAAAACTTCCTTGCATGACAATAGGACGTGAAAAATTGTGAATGAACTTGCAACCGCTCCAGTGTAACTTTAGCTTTCGGCACTGAATCGTGTCAAAAATGCACCTTCTTATCCTTTTACTTGCTGGGGAAAATGGATTTTAGTCCCAAATTTTCCTCAGGGACTGTTGTTCGTGTGGAACCAACAAGACAATGACTCAATTAAGAGAACTCTTGACAACTGGTTATATATCATAAGCATTAATATTCATTCACCAATGGTTTTTTTTTTTCCCTTCTGAAAGGTATAATTCACCCAGAAATGATAATTCAATCCTCTCACCCTCATGCCCGGTGGTTGACGGTTGGGTGAAGAAGGAAAATGAGTTGTATTAAATTCCCAAACAACGGAAATGAATGATCACCAATCTTCAATTGCTAAAACAAACTATGAAATCCATCCTGCTCGGCAGAAGTAATCAGAGTATCCTGATGCCTCAACATGCCAAGTAGTTTTGAAAGAACCTCGTGAGGGCTTGGACTTCTGTTACTTGGAAGTTTCCTGCCTTATATTACAGTTTAGTGGACTGAGCAAAACCCCCCACCTTACTCACGACATTCCATGGGCATGTGGGAGAATTTTCTTTTTTTAAAAAAGTTTTATCCCTTTAATTTTCCGATGCAGATCAGCAATTAACTACTTATGGATCTTGTTTCTCCTATTTTTGGGACAAAAAATTCCATCTCACTCTGTTTTGTTATTCATGAAAAAAAAATGTGAAAACTAGAAAGACTCGCCAGGGACCCGCCAATGTAAAGGCACACAGACTTTGTGTCGCAACAATTTCTGCCACAGTGCGATCGGCTCTAATAACGACGGACGGTAGTGACACTTTGTTTCTCTACTCTTGCAGTTTCATCCTTCGGTGCCGTCGATCAACATCATTGAAGTCTGAGAGGAAGAAAGTTGAAATTTCTCTTCTACCATCAATGTGTAGTACATTCAGTCTTTCTCAGTGTTGAGAAACTCCAGCTGAAGGATATTAAGGTTGTGTAGGGCATTAAATGTGATGGGGGGGCCAACCAAGGTGATATCTCATCAGACACACACATGCATGCAGAGTGTTTATAGGAAAACAACCCTGTACACACACACACACACACACACACAAATGAATATGTAGACTAGAGCAGAGCTGTTAACCCATGTTAACCTAGTTAACATGATGACTTTGCCAGGTGCTTGGTATGTTACTGCAATACAAGACACAATCTCATCTCTGGGAGGCTTCAGTCCCACATGACTGTAAATACTGCATTGTATTTTTTGATATCGGCATGTGCACCTGTAATGATAAATTAAATAGATGGACGTGTTTTCATTGCAAATAGTGTTAACACGCTGCCTGATCACGCACATGTATACTGTATGACTGTAGACACGTATGTCACATTTCATTTTAAGAGCCACAACATTTCTTTATTTTTTCTGAAATGTTCAAATGAAAACCGTCACGCTCCTTTTTAGTATTTCATAAACAACGAACATGTATGTACATATTTGATTTATTTATAAGATAAATCTGCATGCAGGTTCATTTGCGTGTAGAATAGCATTTGATGTGTATTCTAAGTTAGATGCCCAAAAATGGAGAAATAAACATGATTGCAGTACTGTGAAGCTACTACTCTTTCGATCCTACTATTGATGCTTTTAGACAAGAACGCATATTTTACTCCATGCCAGTGTTTCATTATTGTAGATCTTGTACATTTCCGGACAATTGTATTACCTGAAGTGTAAAATAAACCTTATTTTGAATGTTACCGTTACCAAGTTGCAATAAATAACAATGTTTCCCTCACTGAGATTCTTATGTTGCATCTGTTGTGCACAAAATGCTCCGCGAGGGCCATTAAAGTGCTTTTAATTTAAATGCAGAGCCGCGTGACTGAATCGCATTCACCATGCTGACGTGTTTAATTATATAACTGAAAAAAAAATAGTTTTATTTTTTGTAAAGTACTGCAAAACTATAGCAGAATTGCTTAGTAATTTTTTTTATATGTAAATATACAGAAAACACTGAACTTCCTGCACAAAAGATGTCTCTTGTGACTTTACTGATGACATAATCAGCAACACTGCATCCAGTACAATTGATAATTTGGCTCCCGATGACTGAAACGTGTATGAGTGTGCACCTTTTCTCACCACACGCACGTCAGCACTTCTGCTTCTTTCCAGATTGCAAACTGCACTTTGAACGTCCGACTTTGCACCAGCTTCTTGTTGACCCGACGCTGAGTCACTCCCTCCGAAATCTCTCTTCATATTTGTGAATATCATTGATGTACAAATGACCAGACAATGCATTTCATGAACTTTTACGTAAGTGATAAGTCTCCCAACACGACTGCAACGGTGATGTAATGTAAAGGATTGTTTGAAAAAGATAAATTTCCTACTCGTTGTCTCTTCAAGAGCTGGCAGGGTTTAACTGTACAGTAATATTTAATGTTTTTTAAGGTAATGATATAAATGGTGATTTCATAACAGGATCATTAAATATTTTGGCCACAGTTAACATCGGGATTCAGTACTAGGAACTCTTCAAAACCCATCACTGATGACGTTAGCTGAAAATAAGCCAAGTTAAAGCGCTGCTTCACGCCCAGAAAAAGTGAGTTTGAGCCTGTCTGCTTGCAACCTCTCAAAAACACACACCGGCACGAACAAGAGTAACGAGAGTACACGGAGGGTTCAGCCGCACTGGTTCACACTCCGTCAAGGTCACGCCAAACCTGAGGTCTTTGATTGTTTGTTGTTCGGCTCAGATCAAAGTGTCTGGGGATTATTGAGCATACGGTTTATCTATGAGGACATGGATTTTACTGGATGACGCCTTTGAGAGTTTGCAAACAGACATTTGGGACAGTGTTGCTGTTGTTAGCCAGAAGTCTAAATTAGCTTTGAGCTAAATAGACATGGCTGGCTCTTTCAGCATCCTGCAGTCACTAAAAAGTGACGCAGGTGGGAAAATTAATTTGGTGGTCGAAGACTATGATGTTATACTATTTAAATATTCAATTTTGGGGTGAAGTATCACTTTAAAACAGCATTTGGGTCACAAGTAAATGAAAACGGCAACAATTCATTATTTTACTCCAGGTTTAGCAAGTTAAACTAAAGTGAAAATAATTCATACGTGAAATTGTTTATAAAAAGGTGCAATTATACAAATAGTGGCCTGATATTAATAATAAACATTCTGATGAGGGGACTTGCGTCATATTATACAACATGATAATTTCAAATCCAACAGAAAAAGACTGTTCTACGCAGCTGTCCATCAAAGGGTTATTTTTTTGCATCTCCTCCTCGAATGGGCTCCCATTACTGAATCCAAAAATCACTACAACCACTACGTTTATGCGTGACGCGCCCGAGGTTGGAAGACGAGACGTCGGGCTCAACAGAGCGACTTCAATAAGCCATTTCAACTGCCCTTTAAACTAGATTGTTCCTCATCAAAAATGTAATTACACAGAAGTAGCTCATCTTAAAATAGCAAGTGATTATAGCGTCCTGGGGATTCATGGGGAATATTGTACTCCTTTGTTTTTTTCTCCTAACAGTGTTTCAGTGCACAGACTGGCTACTTCCATTAGTTGCTGCTATGATTTATGGCTGTTGTTCCAGCTGAAGATAAGCTGGATAGATGTTGAATGTGATTCAGAGGTAGTTTACGTGTACTGTACACCGTCTATAAATTAATGCAATGGAATATTTTCTCTCCTCATTGTAGCGTTTGAGAGAAAAGGAAGAACGAGCTCAAATTTAACTTCATTTTAGATCCGTTACTTTGATTTGATTAGAACCTTTTACTGTTTAATCCAACCTACTGTCACTGTGTTTTGCTGAGTGCAAGATTTGCAGAAGCGCCTTTAAATCAGATTTTTATCATTAGAGCCATTTTTCAGTTTTTGCTCTTTCGTCTCTGGTTGACACTTTCGTACTGCGAATATATCACAGTCTGCTGGTATGTAGTAAATAATACGCTCACACCTTCAAGTGTAATGGGAGATATCTATCGCGTACTTGCAGGTTATTGCCCTCTGTTTGTCATTTTCTCTGCTGCAGCCTTTTAAACTTTATATCTGACCTCCACTATTTAAACCATACTGGATATCAAACACAGCAGCCTTTATGAAGGTAATATTAGTCCTCTAGGAGAGTGTGCAGCACCTTATCAGCTAATTAGCCAGTTCACAATTCTGTTAAATAGCCAATTAGCAATTAATTACACTCTTATGAATACGAGACGAGCTGTTCCTTTGTAGATCCTAGAACAGCTCGGACAAATTAGACATTGCAAATAATCAGAGAGCTCCAGAGTTTAATGAGAATTCTTGAATCAACGTCAAGTGGATAAAATCATATTTTCCGCTTAATGAGTTGGTTATGAGGAAACAAGAGAGGAGGATTGTTCTAGTTTTGGAGTTTCTCCTGCTACAATGACAAAATAGAAAGGCGAACCACCTTATCGCTTTTTCTTATTCTTAAAAGGCATCTTTTAATTAAAACTCGAGTTGAAGATAACTGCCAGTCTCGTCTGCGGCTCGTTCCCGTCATTGACTCAGCATTTCCAGGCAACTTATTGATCAAAACAACATCAATATCAGGACTCTTTGAAAACATGTACAAAACAATGCAATGGCAACAATAGCGTCTAGAATCCGCGCCGATAGATCATTGGCACCCAGCCACGATGCAGCAATCACCTCAGTTTTGGCATGAGCGAGATTCAGATCTGCATAATATGAGGTGAGAAGTCCTTGTCTGAACCTGTGACATCGTTTCTCTGAGTGAGTGTGCTTGCAGGTAAGTATTCAAGTCTGGAACTTCTCTAGATATGGTATGCAATTTCTTATTTGCTTTAAGTTTTAATCTGAAGATGCGTGACATTTCATATTACAAAATTTAAATAGTTTTACATTTAAAACATGTTTAAAGCCTTTCGTAGGTGCTTTATCGGGTACGAAGAACTGTGAGGGCTCAAAACATTGTGGTTTCTTATTTAAGTTTAAAGCCCCAGATCAGACACGGAGAGGAGGAATATAAAATCGTACATTTACTTTTTGAGCCCATTAAAAAAAAAACAACAAAAAAAAACCCTCTGCCCAAACTTTTTACTCAGCGTGTACATCTGGGTCGCGCCAAGCTCTAGGCTCTTACAGGATTCTGCGGCAGTGTACCGCTACCTATGTATAAGAACAAAAAAGCTAAATTCTGCTTTTTACACACATATTTAAAAACAAATGTAACTGAACATATCAGACCCATTTTCACTGTCGCCCTGCCTACTTACAATTTATCCCTTTTGCAGGGTGTCTACCGCCTTCAGGCACTGAAATTTAATGTTTTTTTTAAGACCGTTTCTATATCATCTTTATTCAAATCCAGCACTTTTTATCCGAGCGTTACAGTATATGTGTAAATATGTATAAATAGAATATGTGTTGTTTTATGGTTGTTACAGTGAGTGAGGTTCGTCTATTTTGCCAAAAGAAAAAGATTCAATTTAGTGAAAGGTAATATGAAGGCAATTACAGCAATAAAGATCTGAGAATCTTACTTTTGTAAGAATTTCAAAACTATAATACATAAGATTTGTTTCTGATGAATGACTACAGCTTCCATTTTCTTTAGGATTGTCCTACGCAATAAAAGATGAAAATCAAACATATTTCTAAAGATAACCGCAGCTGGCAGTGTGATCAATCTCACAGGTACAGCCACACACACACACACACAAAAAAAAAAAATCGATATCTGACAAGACAAAGTAAAGGACTCCACACGCTTCTCTCAAGGTGCAAAAAATTGTGCAAGTTGGTCTAAACTAAAACATTGCAATGTTACAAATGTAAATTCCTGCGTCAGACCTCGCTGCCCTGTGGGGTTCTGACTGTGAAAATTGGCAGGATGTTGTTGCTTGGCACGAGCGGCGGCCTGAATGAACGGACAGATCGATGTGACTGTGTCAGGCGGATGGCCAGACAAGAGGATGTCCTTGTTTTGTTTGCTGGAAGATGTTTGAGAAGAAAGGGGGGGTAAAAAAAAAAAAAAAAAAAAATCATAAAAAAGGATGGATTAAAGTTCACGTTTGAAATGAGTTGTTCTTGACGGATGGGTGGAAAGGCGATGATAGAAGAAAAACGCTTACAAAGAGAAAACTGCGAGCGCTGTGAGTTGTTGATTTTTGCACGTGGTTTGAAAAATCATTAAATTATAAAAAACATTTTTGCACCAAAGACACATTTGCAATATTATCTTACACTGCAGGTCCCGCCCCATCCAGGGTGAACCCCACCTCTCGCTCAGCGTCAGCTGGGATAGGCTCCAGCCCCCTCCCCCCGCGACCCTCAACAGATAAGTGGATGGATGGATGGGACAACGGGTCCAGCTGCATATGTCATATTAAAAAAAAAAATCACTTTTTTACAAACACAGTCTTTTATTAGGCATATTTTACAAACCAAACAGTTTCCAAAGTCTGTACAAACGTTTGCCGTTCAGGACACGTGGTTTATTCACAAATTATCATAAGCCCACAACACTGCTGGAAACCCGCTAATTGCATAGATAGAAAATAAGCACCTTCTTTTTTAAAGTAAACTGATACTGTAAACGTGGTTAATGAGATCTCATCTCACACGATACTCTGTGTTTCCATCAGGAGATTTTTCAATATGTTCAAAAATGCCATATAGCAACTGGCACAGGCTGATGGTCCTCACAGCGCTGTTGATTCAAACTGACTATTTATATTTTCAAGCCACCCCTCCCCGAAACTGAAGTTGTGAAAGTCAAGCTGGCTCCATCTTAATCCATCCAGTAATTCATCCAAAGGGGCTTAACTGCAACATTACATGATTTTGTGGTTGTTGTTGTTGTTGTTGTTAATCAACTCAAAATGGTTAAAAACACAAAACTGAGTGCAGAGTGAAGCTCGTACCTTACTGTAATATATATTGCTTTTCTCTACAGGTGTGGTTCTGGTCCTGGAGTCAGGACCCTGATGGTGGTCTGCATTTGAAACCTCTGAAAACAGTTCTTAAGTCTGTAAGACTGAAACATTACTGTGTTTCCATGGTAACAGGCCCCAGGTACCTCGGTAATACGCATTTCTTTCGATTATCGTTTTTTGTTTGTTTTTTTTAGGTTCTAAGTACGCACAAGTCGACTGTGACTCTGCAGTTATTTCAATAAATCTCAAACACTAAAGCCAAAATAGAATTTAATATCCAGCCAAAAAAAGAAGAGAAAAACAAGCCAGGAGGGGTCTGGGTCACTGGCATCAACCTGATTATTCTGGGGGGTCAGAAAGGTTGAAAAACTCAAGAAACAAAGCTACTTTCCTCATTCGGAAGCACATCGTCCTCTCCTTGGTCCAGACCGGGCGAGTCGACCGACCTCTCTGGCATCATGACATGAGACAGCTGTTTGTTGGTTTTAAAACAATCCAACATTGACTTGGAACTAATGATTAGCCAAACAATGCTAGCGGCAGGCGTGCGGGACGTGTCTCCTCAGCATCGCACTAACACCACTGTTTGTTTTACTTTGCTGCACTCTGAAAATTCTAAACCCGGTGGAAATCGGGAGAGGATGTCAGAACCAAGACAGAAACAGAGAGTAACAAGCTGACAATTCCTCAACCCTTAATCAGTCGGTGGTGGAAAAATACCTTTCCAATAAATAACAAATTGACAGCACGGCGCCTCGTTGACCTTGAGCTTCATTGTACAGAACTAAAATTCTCTCAGGAGGTTACTTATCACATCCAAACATGTTCACTCTTCTCAGACATGCAACACAGCCAGTCGGGAATGAAATAATGCATTTAAGTTTCACAGTGTAACCTGATCCAACTATTCCGCAGTCACTGGGTGTCATGACAACAACAGCAGAGAACCCCCTCGGTGCCGCCTTTCTCCATGAATGGAGAGAGAAGTGCCACTTCAGACACACTAGGACATTTCTCCTTCAACCTCATCTGAGCGGAAAAAGAACTTGTACACTTGAGAGAAGAAAAAGCAGCACGGATCCTGGTCAAGAGGGGAACCGGGGGGGGGGGGGGGGGGGGGGGTTGCTGATCAGTACATGAACAACATAAATACAAATTCAAGAATATGTCAGTTTTTGTAATTATTGTGGTTACTATGTACACAAACTGGCCGTTTCAACAACAACAAAAAATCCCACAGTAATAAAAGACGTACTGTACATTTAGAATTGTACAAAGAAGTCTAACTGAATGCAAAAAATACAAGCGTCACATCCTAACGTTATTTTGAAAACAGTCATTTATAGTTATCAGATATGTATACATAAATATGAATGCATACGTAAAGTTTTGACATTGAAAAAATACAAGATATGGAAATAGGTTTCTTTACTCTTTAAATCCCTCTTCATCACTATTCCACGACAGTAACACTGATGTCACGTGACACGGCGGCTGAGTGAACGAGCAGACAACAGGCAGTGTAAATATTTGAGCTATATTATAGAAGAGCTGAGAAAAATGGCAGCAGGAGAAAAGTTCAGGGTTGTACAGTGTGTTTTCTTTACTTTGTCAATAGCGCTGCACGATTTCTGTTGTGATTATTGTGTTTGACGTCGCGAGGTGATGATAAATGGCACTTGCTGGGTTCTCAAGAAAAAAAATGCACAAAAAAAAAAATCTGAATAATTTTGAGAAGTGTATTTCTCAAATCCGTACAAATGCGAAATAGCAGCAAAAAATACAAATCAAAAAAGATTTGTGCGGTTTTATCAAAGACATGACACTGCAATAGTGATTAATCTTGAATCTCTAACCAAACAACATGATCTTCTATTTCATGAAACCGCAGAATTAATAATCCAGACATGTGTGTCATAAAGCCAGCAAAGTGAAAGTTTGCTTTTTCTCTTGATTCATGATCCCTCCACAAAACTGAGGTTTCAGTGTTTTCAATGGATTTAATGTTTTAATCGATTTTCAAAAAGCAAAGTTGTTGTATATGAATATTGCTGAGTGACCCGAAACTTTTCTCTAATCGTGGTACAACATTAGAGCTGGTGAGTAAGAAGAATGAAGTAAAAGAAACACTTAATATCTTACGCTATTAAGCAAACCTTAGCTGAGAATTGGCAATATTGTAAACATCAGTTTGACCAAAATAAATAATTTAATAATAATAATTAAAAAAAAAATCACCCACACAAAGTCCATTTATTTGATGTGTCTTCAACTTTCAGGCAAACATTGAGTCGTCAAATGACGAAGCCTCAAAAGCTACGAAGCCAACCAAACCATCACCATGACAACTAAGCAGCTCCACCACTGAGAAGGGCCACAGGATGTGATGTCACATCTCAGTTTGGCTCCCCCCCCCCCCCCCCGAAATATTATACCTCGACTTCTGATAAGGAGGTCATGTGATCACCAGCATTTTTCCAACTGTTTTGCCAGGTAACTCAAAAAGTCATGGATTGATTTTGTTGAAACTTGAGCTTTCTGATGATGTCATAGCATCTTGGCGGAGTTCCCTTTATTTAAAGTGATACCTCATCCAAAAAAGATATTTAAGTACTCACAAACAGATATCTTAAGCTCACAAAGGTTTGTTTTTCACTGCAGCATCACTTCAGAATGCAGAGAGAGCCAGCCGTGTGTATTTAGCTTGAAGCTAATAGCGCCCCATAGCCACAAACCACTCACAACACCAGGCTAAATATACGTGGCTGGCTCTTTCTGCAATCTGAAAGACAAAGAAGTGATGCTGCAGTGGAAATAAATGTATTTGTGAGGTCAAGACACCTATTTGTGTGTACTTAAATACACATTTTGCATGTAGCATCACTTTAAGACAAGAAACCATGTACTCCACCGCGTAACTGTTCCTTGCGTCTTTGAGGTTGCAGCTGAAACCAGAGTAAGTGTGACACAGGAGGTAAATTTAAAAGCCTGTTTGTTTAAAATTCGATCACAAAGTGATTCATCGTCCAATGAAGAATTCTCATTTAGTCATGCTCAAGACAGAGGATAAAGATTTATCTTCCCAGTTGATGCAGAATGTCGTCAGGTCACTGCTGAGTCTAGCAGCTATCAAAAAAAAAAAAGATAAATACTGTACATATACAATTTTCTAGGGTGAATCTGTGTAAATCCACCATTTATACCAATTTAAAGGTTGATGCATGCGAAGGTGTTTCTACAAGTTGACATGAAAAGAAATATTCACTCTGAACCAGGTATTCATCTTCTAACCCTCTGATGGAATTTGAAGACACCAACAAAAGCTCATGAAAAATGTAGCTCTTGCTCACGTTGCGGTGTTTCGCACAGTGCGTGTCGTCCGGCAGAAACTTTCAATATTGCAGGAGGTGGCCTGGAGATGATGCTCAATCTGAATAAAACTGACAGGCGTTCACAGAAATAGTTTAACATATCAGGATTTCCATTCAGCCTTCACTTCAGCAGCTGCTTGAATCAAAATAGCAAAATTTATTCAGGTTGTCCACCACTGGGGAGTATGATACATTTTCCTGTCTCTTCAGTTTTGTTTTTTTTGTCAGTCTGGGAGAGAGAGCGGTGTGATGTTTATCTAATTTTGATGATGCTGTAGGTGGCACAGCTATTTCCAGGACGCGTTATTCAAACTGGCTCTCGTGGGAGACCTCGTGGAGACTCAGAGCTGCATTGTCAGGTTCGGAGCGGGACTCGGCCAGTCTGACAGAGCGAGAAATGAAGGGAAATAATCAGCCTTCAAAGGGGCTTCACGGGAGATGCAAAGGTTAAATAAGAAATAGAGAGAATAAACACAAGGCAAGAAGAAGAAGATGTGATGCAGCATCACATGGGGGGAGGAGGGGAGCAGAGGAGGGGAGACATTCGAGACGCAATGGGAGGAGCCAACTCATTCATACAACTTGAACAACTGACGCACATACAGGAGTGAATGAAACCTTGGCTAAACAAAGAAAATGACACTGATGGAAGTGTGGCGGTTCAAGAGGACAAACACATACAGAGGAAACACCAGCAAAATAAAAAACAACTTCATCAGTTTTACAAAACACACACACACACACACACACACACACACACACACACACACACAAAGTACAAAAATAATGAAGCTGTTTTTATCTTTTTGCGTTTGTCCTCTTAACTTGCGACGTGTTTGCACCGCTCTGCCACTGCATGTAAGGCCGCGTGAAAGCCATGATACTACACTGAACCGAGCAGTTCATGTTTAATTCTAAATTTGCCACATGCAGAATCAAGCACATCGTTAAGCACGTGTTACTTACTCGGGTCTGTCTCCTCTACTTCCATGTTGCTGCATGTAAAGTAAATGACATCATTACTACAGTAATCACACACACACACACACACACACATCATGCATGCAGTGAAAGCAGGTTGAATTACAAAAGAGGGTGCCTTACATTTTAGATGAAGCTCAATTATTGAAGTATCTCAGAGTACAGCTGGTCCAACCCAGCAGTTACATAATCTGCACTTGAACTGAAGGGTCACGCTGAATTTAAGGAACCTTAAATAAACATCAAACAATTTCCTTAAACCAATTTGCCCTAAATATGTCAACAGCTTAAAGCACCAACTGCCCCGGTTACAAGTGCTTATCCTCTGCTTTAAAAAAAAGGGGGGGGGTGATACCTTTAATGATGTCATTAATATCGGAAAAATATTCTAAGGTAGTTTTGAATGCACCAGAAGTTAAAAGACCATATAGAATTCATGTCTACTGCAGGCTTTGCTGCAACTTACACCAACAAAAATGCTTTTTGACTGGAGAACTACGGAGTCCTGGAGTGGCCACATAGGGAAAAAAAAGTGAGCATATGGGGGGAAAAATTACATTTTGTGTTTTTCAACAAGAGGCTACAAATAAATTATTCTGAGGCAACAAGCTGTATCATATGCCCTCATCAATAATTACACTGAAACCAAATACATTACATTTAGTCACCTTAAATATGTAGATTGAGGGGAAAAGTTCTATTTTGTGACCTCAACACAGAGCCAACAGACAAAATTCTTCATGACTAGATTTCAAAATAAAAGATTTTAGATTTTTAGATTAAAAAGAAAAAATACAAGCTTTACAAAATGATCCAGCTTGACAGCAGCATGAACAAGGAGTTGTTGTTTTTTTTAATATATAAAACATTTAAATAGGGAACACACTCCTTCCCCACTTCCTTTTCTGGTTACCGCTCCTTCCCCTTTTGAGTTTGGACCTGAGCAGTGCAGCAGTTTTCTATCATTGCGCCATAAAACTGTGATTTGTTCCTTTCGTGGCCCTGAGACGCCGTGTGATGAGACTCTTACAGGTGAAATGTGAGACTTGGCAGGAATGAAGCTTTGGCCTTGTATAGACACTCAGCTCCCATAACACTTTTCTACTGAAGACATGAGATGGAGGCTTTTGTGCACACATTGCAGACAAACAGTTCTCTTAAAAAACAATGCACTCCATCCCTTTGACATCTCATAATCTCACTCAAATCACTCTGATGTTGCTGCTTTCAAGACAATTTGGAAGTTGGAATAAAAACCTTCCGATTTTGGACTTCCAGTGTCACCGGTCCAGATTCAATTGGAAAAAAACACTAAAACAGCTTTTAACATATTTCACATATTACATAAGCGCATATCGAATGTTTGCGAGTATGTCGACAAACATGTTCATCAGCACTGTTAAGGAAGACACCTGCCATGTTTGATGCCATGTTGGTAGCCAGACCAGTCATTTCTAAGTTCAACAGTGTTCAGTTCCTTTTACTCAGCTGAGAGCTCATATTTTCTCAGTGTTTGAAACTTCTTGAACGTGGTACAAGCAAGGAATGATGGAGAGACATTCTAGTGACAAAAACTCATTAAGTTGCTGGATCTGTTTGTGGTGTTTTGGCAGGCGGTGGGGTAGGTCATCTGCGAGGCTTCTCTGAGGAAACGTTGACCTCAAGTGTGGCTGCTTGTCAAAAAGGAGGAAGGTTGAAATTTAGAGGATAGTGCTGGAGGATTTTCCGAGTGTTAGCACGGACTTCCTCTGCACGGGTCAGCAGGGTTGTCAAGCGCTGTGGTGGCTGTGCCGCAGCGGTGGATAAAGATCTGTCTTGAAACACCCAAGGCTCTGGATCGCATAGAGTTGTCACGGCTGTCAACACCACCTCTGTTACATTTAGTGCCTTCGGATCAGCAGCAGAGCTTCGAGGTCTCAATTTTAGAAAAAAAACCTCTGCAACGTTTCTGCACAAGACCATGTTTTTAATAGATTTTTCTACGTTTTTGAAAAGTAGTTTGTTTAGCCACAACCTGCTTCTCATGAGAGCTTTGCGAAGCTAAAATCATTTTTTGGTTCAAGTGCAGTGGTTACAGGTATTTATGAGCTCGTGGTAAAATGACACGAGTGAACACGCTAATTGTTCACATCTGGAGTTTAAAAAACACCTTCAGTAATGGCAGCGTGTTCTACACCAACAACAGCAGCATGATACGAGTGTTAAATGTTTCTTTTAAATGTGGCAACAGTTACTTCTTCTGCCACATTAGCAAACGTCACACAAATTTACCTCACTAAATACAAAGCAAGCCTCCCTAATCTCTAAGCCTGATGCTTCAGGCCGCGCTGTGGGTTCAAGGTAATTGTCGGAAACTGGGAAAAAAAAACAAACTGACATCTGCACGTGTGTCAATTTCAATCAAAATTAGTATCAGTCAAGGTATAATATTTTCTCCTAAAAACCTTGAATGTTTACAGACAGTGGACCATCGCTCTAATGCATATTCTAAAGCTGCCCAAGACGGTCTCTCAGGGAAACATTTGAGTTTTTCTTTTGTGCAGTAACACTGATCATTTTCCTGCTGTCAAGCATATTCGCAGCCATGATGAAAAGTTACCTTGAGAAGGTGTCATCGAGTCCATCCTCCACATCCTGGTGAGATATCAACATGATGGATCAATACATGCGTGAATTACTGAGTCAGCTCCTTCAGCTGACAAAAATCCATTCGCGTCCGAGTGAAAAAAAATGATTCAAATCCAGCTGACATCACCACACATTCTTCTAAAGTATGACATATTGATACCAGCTCATCAATACTGTCGCATTCTATGTCTGAGTTGCACTAAATTTAGTCAAAATGTGGAGGGATTGAAACAACTGACTGAGGTAGTAAAGGAGAGTATGAGGAAAAAAAATACACCAATATTTTACATTATAAATATAATGAATATAAAGAAAGTTTATAAGGTCGAAGTATTTAAACTGTCTGCACACCTGATTAAAGAAAATCTATCAGTAATTTTGCTTAAGAGAGAAAGCACATTTTTTCACTGACATGAAGCCGCTAGAAAAACATTCAAATGAATGTAGTGCCACCTAGTGGTGAGTATCTGTAAGTGAAGGCAGAGCATGGAGCTTCTGCAGCATCAATATTAGGATTTTAGGATTATAATTATTACATTTAAATACCAGGGAGCACTTCGGGATGGCACTTTTCCTGTTTCTAATTCTATCTAAAAACAGGATTTCCACTCTTTTACGCGATGATTTGTCTTTGCTCAGCTTCCTGAATGTCACTAAATGATTTAATCCTTACCAAACTCATGTCCAGTACTCGGTGAAGTATTATTCTGTTTTTGTATACACCCAATTTGTGTCTTTACCTGACAAATGGCCCAGTATTAATCTGAGGAGTCACTAGATGATTAAAACAAAGATGTGTCGGGAAAACAAGTAATACCTTGTCGGTACAAAATTTACTTTGACTTTTCTAATTTTGTTAAAAAAATCGTTCCCCTTTTTTTTTGTAACTCCTCTTGCAGCCTTCGATCAAAACTCTCTGACCAAGAAAATATCCAGTATGACTAAGTTATATGAGGGTTGAGCCGCCCTCATCGACGAGGGAGTAAATGACTTCTATGTGATTCCATGAAAGTAAAAAAAAAAAGAAAAAAAAGCAGGACTTACAGTATTGATCACAATCGGATTTGATTTTTACAATTCATTCATTTCATCTAGTAAGCCAAAATAATGCGATAATTCAACGTTTGTCAGAGTTATACATGCCAGTCAGCTTCCTGATCTCCTCAAGCATAATCAGCTTCTTTGCTCTACAAAGCTGGAACAAGGACATTATTATAAAATAGATAGAATATAAAACTGCATGTTACTGCTGCATATAGTTCCAGGTTGTTTTATTGAGCTGTTTGAGAATGCAAAATTTCTAATAAGTGAAAAACAACCTTGTGCATCTGTCACCAAACCAGAACCAAACGGATATAACCATTAACGGAAGCAGACCGTGAGACCAGATCATGTGACCTACCCAAGAGTCATGTTTGATTGGTCGTCTTCGAGAGGGGTTACTGCGAGGTGAGGGTGAGCTGATCGAGGTGGAGAAAAAGGGCCTCCGGAGCTTCTCTTCCATCCCAAAGGGTTTATGTGGCTCTGGGTCTGAGGGAGGGGGGCAGGTGATGTAGGATGGAGAGAGAGAGAGAGCGAGAGAGAGAGAGAGAGAGACAGAGAGAGAGAGAGAGAAAAGCAGACATGAATAAAGGAGAAGAAGAATCCTGTCTGCAGGTTTTCTCTCTAACGCTGCAGGACAGAAGTAAATCCTTCGACTCCAGTCGGTGGCGCTCACAGCTTCCCTGCAACAGGCAGAATTTAAATCATCTGTAAAACCTTCCCAACATCAGGTTCTCTGTCTGTCCTCAGGCCACGGCCGCTGGGATCCGAGTAAATTTTAATTGAAAGAAGCCGGAGAAGCCGAGATTTAACTAACAAACTGACTGGAAGATTAAGTCCCACTCTGCAGACCCTCTGACCCTCCAAGGAGGGGATAACATTTTAACCTATAAATGTCACAGCTAATGGGGAGTTGTGAAAAATCTGCTGCTGCTGCTGCCCTGAATGATTAATGAGTCACAGATAATCAGGTGACATTCTGGGAGGTGCTTGACGTCAGCACAAACAGTGTCCAACTCCAAAATTACAAGTCTGATTTCATGTACATACTTGAAGTGAAAAGGTCTTTTTTCTTAACGTCATTCTGTAAATGACCACACAAGTAGCTACTTAATCATCTCCCCTTTGGAAATGATGGTTTGTAAGGATTACGACAAGAGGGGAGGATTTAGCTCCTGAGGCAACGATCCAAGTATTATTTCCTCTGAATCCATGTCTAATTACGGTCTTAAATCAACTTATTTTTCGACTATAAATCGCATCATGATTATCTTGTCAGTAGCGTCTCTTTTTTCTCTCTTTCTTCGGTGAGATATTGTATTTTATCTATTCACGTTATCAGTCAGTGTCACTGACATTAACATCACAATTCCAAGAGAGGAATGAGCAAACATTCAGAAGACAGGAACAACGAAACAACGACACGACGGGCAAGGAATGAATAATTTAAATTTTCCAAGAGGAATGTGAGACTCCAGGGTAGGTTGCAGTTTATTCTACTCAAGTAAATACACAGTGCCAGTTCTACTGTACCAACAGTCGTGTGTTCATGAGGGATTTCTCAAGTTAAACACTCTACAGATTATGTTCTGTTCAAGGTTTCAGCGGCAGAGTTTTATAGTTTAATAACCTGAGACGGACACTATTTTCCATTTTAAAAAATTCAAACCAAACTCATGATATTCAGAAGTTCGAAATTTGTGATGAAGCATAATACACGTGACAATACAGAATATTTCTATAAATCAGGGAAAGATAGAAGGATGGAAACCCTTTGATTTTTACTCAACAAAAATAATATGTGTCTGTCAAATGTTACTGTAAATATGTTGAATATGAACCTTGGATGTTGGTCGGTTATCAAGTCAAATCAAACAGTGGGATTGTAGGAAAAGTTACTGGTGGAGAGGGAGAACATCATGTATTTGGTGGCTTCTGCATTTGAAACCTGGGAACATTTGTCATTTATGTATAATACAAACATTAACTGACCAACAATAGACCCCTGTGGAACCCCATCTCTGATGTTCTGAAGGTCTGACTGAGGCCACATTTGCACCTCCTGGTACAACAAACCCAAATCAGTTCTTTTTTCCCCCGCATGTGGCACAAATGGAATCTCGATTCCCAGATTTTTTTTGGTTTCAATCACATTATAATGTGGTATTAATTGTTTATCTGCCAATGTGACTGTCAGATTGGATGTCACATGTTATTGAAATGTTACATTAAAGTGGTGTGCATCATTACACTGAGAAGAACGACAACTCTTCATGCAGGAGAACAAAATTGAACAAACTGAGGAAGAAAGCTCAAACTACCGTGTACGCATGCGGGCAGTTTCAAATATTAAACAAGAGCAGACACAGGTATTGATATGGGGCTCTTCTGTCAGGTAGATGTAAAAAAAAATGCACAAAAATCTAATTGCACATGAGCAAGACAAAAGGAAAGGAACTCTAAGACCTGCTGTATACCATCCCCCGCCTTGGTCTGGTTCTGTGATGAAAACAAAGAAAAAAAAAATCACATCTCTTGTCACTGTGAAATAGACATGATTCTGTCCTGTGGGTTGGGACACACTCAAACTTTCTCACCTGCAGGGACACACTGGCTGTCTGTTGTCTCTGTCTGTACGTCACTGGCTGCACAGGAACAGCAGGTCCTCGCCTTCTTGCCTTTGTCTGCAGACACAGAAATGATTCATTAAACTACGACAGAAAGAAGCTAGAGAGAATCCAGCTTATTAAAAAAAGAAGTTTAGAGGTCAGACAAGGGCAGACCACACATTCATTGCTCTGAATTTATATCTGTCTACTTGGGTTTTGACATCTGTATTTTGTTTCAAAGTCATCTTCTCCTCTGTGTTCTGTGAAACTCACCTTCCTGAGCAATCTCCCAAAGATCCAGAGCTACTTTGAAGGCCTGCGCTACCGTTAATGTCACAGCCTGAGCCTGGAAAGAGATGAGAAGAGACAGAACGATGCAATTATCATATGAGAAGTGAAAACTAATCACCTGAGATTACATTGAAGTGGCACTGGGTGTTTTGATTTAACTTGTTTAAACTGATTTCTTATTCTTAGACTCAGATGATTTCATTGGCAGCTGTCACTTCCATCGTAAATTTATCTAACCAGATTTATGTGATCATCAGGGGACACAACAGGCTAATTAACTGATTTCTCCATTCATGAAAAACTCTGGTGATATAAACTGAATCCATTGAACATTTACCCCCCCCCCCCCAAAAAAAACACTTTCAGGTCTTTGCCACAAGATGGCGACACACACCATCAACTACTATCCCAGTTGCAGTCTCAAGTCAAACTCAAACACAATGACCTCATGACCCACTCATGTCTAGAAGCGTGTTCCCAATACATCAAGCTCAATATCGTCACACAAAAAATATGACAAAAGAGAACATTTACAATCTTCTTCTTCTGGCAGAGAAATGCGTGGCACTCCAGGGTCTCGCTGAACTGACTCTGGGAGACATAAGCGAAGACTTTATCCTGAGTTTTATCCGCTGTGCAGTAGGAGATTCTGCAAAAGAAGAGAAGAAAAGAAGAGATGAACAAAACACCCCCCCCCTTCAAAAAAAAAAAACCCACACAATTTGACGTGATTGCATTTACAGTTTAATAAAGGAACTGATTTGTGACGTGGATTTCTTTGAAAAGACCTTAATGAACTGTTGTATGAAGACAGACTAAAGCCTGCAAGCTTTTTCAAATCTCATATAAATCAAAAATAAGCCACACATAAATTTAGGTCAGAACTTTGCCTTTGTGCTCAACGTTTTACATATGCAAACCGATCAACGCTGGATGGGTGCAGCGGTCATGAATATTATGTTGATTAAGTCCCACAGCTGGGAAACATGCAGCAATGAGCCACAGTGGCATGCATGAGAGATGCTTGAAGCTTTGGGCTTTTTCCCCACACTATGAACATCTTTTATGCAAAACTTGCAAAACATTAAACTGCTTTGTGGATTCAAGGCCTTCAACACAAGGCAAAGTTCTATTTGATTTCATTTCATTGTTAGAATATTCTGAAATTTTTTTCCTGGGTCCCACAACTTGGGTTACGACGAATGAATGCTGATCATTTTTCAAATTAAATAAGAAGGGTTTCTTTAATAAAATCCATCAGTGACAACATTCTTTCAATGTAAACAGCCTGAAAACTTCACCCACAACCTTTAATTGTTTGTAAAATGATGCAATAAAGCCTGAGAGAATCTGGTAATATCAGAGGCACAAGGGCAATATTGAAAATACAATATCGTATTTTTTTTCTTTTAAATCCCTCACAGAAAACTTTGTACTTGATCTTGATACATTTATTAAACTGAATCTGGCAGTGATAAATAGAGAGTCTTGAGTTCAGCTGTGACCGAAATCACGCACCAAACCTCGTTCTCAAGCCGTCACACAGAATCTATTCGGGATCCAATCTCTGTTTTTTCAAGAAATCCAATTGTCTGCAAATCCATTGACAGTCATGGCCTGTTATTTTCAGCAGTTATCTAAAACCATCTAGACACTCCGCCAAGCCATTTGTTCCCTACACAACAACTCGCACGGGTTCACTGAAGCGAGAGACACAAAGCCGCTGGGTTTGGTTTGGTGGGATTTTATGCAGGCTATTAGGAGTGGTATCGATCCTGACTCCCCTGTTGTGTCTATCTGAGGGTTGATACATGAGCCAAGAGTGCGTATCGCATCTGTAGCTTAAAGTAGATGTGTAAATGAGCCAAAGTGAGTGATGCACTTGACCCCTGCCATTACAAAATAGCCTTCGTTTTAAGTAGCATTAAGACAAGTTTCCATTAAGGGATCCATAAATCTGACACAAGCATTATTTTTCTCTGAATGAATCACATCAAAGGATCATTAGAGATGGATATTCAGCGTGCATCTCAGTATAATCAGCCATCTCTATGCTAACATTTAAACTGTACACGAAAGCGACGTGCAGACACTTCAAAAGGGGCCACTACGAGGTAATTTATGCCATCAAATAACAAGCATGAAATAAGCAGGCCTCGCATCTCCCTCTCAAGATTGTTTGCTGGCTTGTACCAATGATGCATGACCCACATACAGTAGCGATACCCAGGACACACAGCTTGATGGGTTTCCCTCCTCTTCTTCATGCTTATATTTGGGGGCCTTAACTGAAGCGAAATCAGCAGAGAAGAAAAAAAGTTGAAAAGATGCCCTATTTTAGTTCGGTATCCATACGTGTAGGTGATATGAACACTAGGGGTGCAACGGTTCAGCGAGCCGGGTTATAATGCAGTTTTTCCGGGTCACGGTTTCAGTTTTGGGTCAGTTTCTTTGAAAAATATTCCAAAAGAAACACAGAGACACTCAACACGAACTAGAATAAATAAATAGCATTAGTGTACATACTTGTAACTGCTTATTTCTCATTTACATGGAACCTGCTAGTAGTTGTACACACAGCGAGGGCAGATCTTCTTGAGGTTAGAGGTGCAAATCGAACCTTAGGTTGCATACTGATTAGTTCCACAGTTTTGCATTCCTAATGTACACACAAAACAGCAATATTCACCCATGTACAAAACCATAAATATGACCGGACCTGGAAAACCGTTTACCATACGAGATTTTAAATAATGTATGTCATATGGGATGCATCCTTTAAAAGATTCCCCCAAAATCATGCATTCAGATGTACGTCATTACACACAAAGGATCATGTTCATAAAATAAACCTCCAGCTTGAAACAACAACGATGGAAAACTGACAGAGTGCTTTTCCCCGAGTTGAACAACAGAAGCCGAGCTGTCAGCCTGCATCATATCTCCACAGGGCCCATGTGGACTGCGAGGCTTTGATCTCCTCGCTGCGTAGAACACTGCCGCTGAAGTGAGGGGATATCAATGGAAATATTTAAATATTTCCAGTACAATAGCTTGAACAAAAGTTCACACATCAAAGCTTCTGAATGTCTGAATAAAGGTAGCGCTGTTTATTGTACTGAATTATTTTTAAGTGTAATCGTAAAAAAACAAAACAAATAATAATAATAATTTGTTTTAGCTTTAGGGAAAAAAGCTATATGGTCTCAAATCAACCAAAAATATTGAAGTTAAGACATACAGTATGACTCTGAGGGTTCAGCAATTGCTGAGACACATCCATCAAAAATAATGGCATGTCAGAACAAAGTGCATCATTAGGCGGGTGGGGGTGTCAGTCAGCGTTTTCAGCTCTCCTTCTCTGACCTGGATGATGTTTTCCCTGATTGATATTCTGGCCGATCACCAAAAGCTCTCGTCAGAATAAGAATCAGTAACACCGGTCCAGATGGAGGTTTTCACAAGGTTCTGTTGACTGGATCAACATCTGTGCGTTCTCAAGATGAAGGAACCGAAATACAAAGGACCAGATGCAGGGATTATTCATTTACGTGCATGAGCCAAGTTCTTAAGTTTACACTTTAATGAAGAAAATACTAAGTACAGAACTATGTAATGTGAATTAAACAAATAAATTAACTTTGCAAGATTTTGTACAACTTAAACATTCATATGCTGTATTTACATCCAGAGTTTAGACACTTCAGGAAGCTTGTTTGCTGTCTTGCTCATACAAGCAGATCAATATAAAGCAAGTAGACTGTTAGCTTAGCTAAACATGGAAGCCGGAAACAGCTAGCCTGTGTTGCTAGGCAACAAATATAAGCACCTTTAAAGTTTGATTAATGAATACAGATGGGTGACAAGGAAAAAAATAAACCAGTTTAGCTAGCAACAAGATAACTTGAACACCATCACTGGATGTTCGTATTCTGCCAAGCACTAGATTGTGTTAGCCCCTTACATGCAGCCGCTTCCTTCCTGTGCTTGCATTTATGATATTGTTATACTGCCAAACACCTAAAAAAACTACCTTAAAACTGCTGCCAGTTATGTTTTTATTCTCAGAAAATACTGAAATAGAGATTGGAATGCTACCTATTAACACTACACGTTATCTAGTAGTAATTTCTGAGCCAAGCGCCACTAAGATTATCTACCTACAGTGTCATCACAACGATTCTCTTAAAACAATGACTTTGCTGCAATAGCAAGTAAAACAATTAATCAGTGACGTTAGAAACTGCTGCTATGCCTCTTGGCCTTTCACTCAACAGAGAAGAGTGAGGTTTGCCCCCCCAACCCGCATACCCACACACACCTCTAACTCTCTCCTGTGGAAAGGTTTGTCCAAAAAGCCATTCCTTTTTTTCACTAGGGGTATTGAAAATGTCCCCAAAAGGTCTCTGAAAGGTCACCAAATCTAGTGACAAAATTGCTAAAATGGCAACAATGCTTCTGGCTAGATGCTAAAGCATTAGTTTAACAGACAGTACTGTTGGACGTATTCACACAAAACAGTGCTATAAATGACTTGCACTTTAGAAAACCCTCCAAATGAACCGTTACGAGATGTTACATTTACAGAAACTTTGAAAAGTCAGACATTAAAAGCTGTGTTCATCTTTTGACTCTGCAGGGGTGAAACAAACACTGTGAATTATTGCTGAAGGTGACATCTTATGATGTGTTCCAAAAGCAAGAGCAAAATAATAAATAAAATTTAAAAATTGATTGACATGAAATCCATTGAAATAATGAATAGTATAGCTAGCTAGATGGTGGTTTATTGCTAAGGAAATCAGATGTTTTGCTGATGACTTCATGCATTTTTCAAGTGATTCTTGAGAATATTTGCCAGATTTCTACTCAATATAGGCCCCTGAAGGGAAAAAATCCAGTACTGATCAGGCACTAGTGGAATATATAGCATTGTGTGTGTGTGTGTGTGTGTGTGTGTGTGTGTGTGTGTGTGTGTGTGTGTGTGCGTGCGTGCGTGTGTAAGCGTGGGTGGATGGGTGGATGGGGTGGGAGGGTCATGACTGCGAGGATCCTATTTCCAATGCAGTGTGCGATGCTTTCCTGTCTGTCTTCTATCCCCCACTAAGCTTCCCCTCAGGACAACATCCTGGCTTCCAGTAAGTGAATACACAATTAACTTTAAACACACATTTACACTTGACTGTGTGAGTTGCATGTTCATATGCACAACTCTACACACATGTCCACCCAAGCATGGATGCATAAACACACACACGCAAACACACACACTAACTACTCCTAACTCTTTCCTCCCTTATTTGTTATGCACAGTAAACACAGTCGGATTTTATCCATCCTCTTCATCCTTGACTTGCTTTCTTGGCCAATAAATGGATTATGTTCAAGAAAAATAAGAGACAAGAAAGGAGGAGCAGGAGGGGAAGGGGGCCCTGAAGGAGGTGTATGTGGGGGGGTGGGCCGATATGAAAAGGGTAAATCAATCCTCCATCAACCCAGGCTTCGTCTGTGGCCCCTCAATCTCTCCTGTAACAATACTTCAGGGTATCAGCAGCACATGTTTCAAAGTGGGCAATTAGTGGCAGCTACTCCTGCGTTCAAAGCGCAGTTTGTGTTCATATGAGAGCGAAGGATAGGTTTCTCTCTAGACAATACAAGCAGAAAGGAGGATGAAGAGGAAGGGGAAGATAAGTGGCGAATAGAAGATCAAAGACGAAGCAGATTCCCCTGGCCTGTGGTCTGTTACCGCTGATAAGGTGGATCAGATGCAGACCTGTGCAGCGCGCAAACACACACACACGCCCCCTTTATTATCATAGACTATTCTATAATCACATGCCAACCATATGATATGTGGACTTAATCCTCAATGAAGGACGCCCAGGCTATATCACAGGGTGCTATGCGGAGAAGGGAAGCTAGCCAAACCTTGGTACAATGGTGCCGAGGGAGGTTAGCTTTCCTCAACGAGCCATCCTGCTCTCCAGTTATTGGTTTCTGGGTAAATCAATCAATCATTAGACTCACAACAGCTCGGAGCAAATACTTAGTTTAATCCTGTTTGAGAGTGAAAGTAATGGACCGAGGACAAAGCAAACGATATCTGCTGCTTTTTCTCTGTGCTATTTGTATTTTTACAGCATTTCGGTTGCATTATCAAAGTTTAGACAGTAATTTAAATTTTTGCATCAAATATCTAACTTTTTTCCAGCAGTACGTATGTTTCGAGGGGGTATGTTTTTCAGATCAATATTTGCACAGCTTTCAAAGACTACCACTGTTTCATTTTCATATTGTCATTTATATCATCATTGCATAAATAACCATAAAACATTCTGAAACAAATTAAAGGGTTAGGGAGTTAGGGATAGATCAGTTATTGGTCTGGCTGATTATAGGCTTAAAAATTTAAAATATTTTATATCATCGGTATCTGCGTCTTTTTTTAAACTCAGTAATGCAACAAAAGGAAACACTTAAATACTTTTTTTCTAACATTCAATCTAGCTGCAACTTTAATTTTTATCCAAAAGGAAATACACTAAAATAATCCAAAATATATTTCAGCAAATCCTGAATTTGTGTGTCATCAACACATAAAATAAAACAGCGTCATGTTAGATGCAGTGAGTATTGATGATACTGATCTTTTACCTGTAAATGGAGACGTTCTCTATGAGATCTGTGGTCTCTGTGTCTGTAATGATGATGCCCTTGGGCGAGACCGTCAGTGTCACTTTGCGAAACTTCTTTGCACTGGCTCTGGCCTGCAGATTTGAAAACAAACACAAAAAAAAAGGAAAAATGTGAATACGCATGATCTCACTGTAGAAGTTGCTGCCAAGCGAACCAAAGCAGCCAGCACATTGTACCCCAAATGTAGGAAATTGATTTAAGGTGACAGAAGCGGGTGGTGCTAGTACAGCTACTATATGCATCCCAGACTGAGTGTCCGAGGTCAGGCTGGCAGCCACTGACTCCCCCTGCCGCTCTGCTCCATCTGGCTTTTTAGAAAATATGGCATTAGTGCTGAGCTAGCGGTCTGTGAGAGCGCCTGTTGACAGTGACATTGACCTCCTAACCATGCAATTAGTAAGCAAATGGGAGCGTTTTATTTTCACACCCAGATGATATCAAGTCATGAGTCAATGGAGTGACAATGAAAGGGTGCAAAAGGGGATATTTCCATCATTTGCTTCTTAGTTGACCTCAGTGTAAAAGCCCTTTTCGTTGTATGTGAGGTGAAAAACAGGTCTTCAAGGGCAGGAAGGGGGAATCTTCTTCTAGAAGAGTCCAAATGTAGCTCTGTTTAAACACACAGCAACTGCAAAACTAACATTACAATAAGCCTGGCTGCTGGGAGCTCATCCACCATCGAACAACTGCTGCTCCTTCCTTACGTTTGTCTTGCCCCGAGGCCAAGACCAATGTGTTGGTTTGAGATACGCAAACTTCAGCCTTTCTCTGCTTTTGCTCTTCTTCTTTTTTTCTTAATCGTGTCTGACTAAAACATGTAGCAAATGAGAAAAGTCATAAATGTATTCCCTAATCACATTCAGGTTGATTGGTTTCCAAGGGAACAGACAGAGACAAGTAACTTTCCTTTTCTTTGCTGCCATAAATCAATTAAATCTTAATCCTGCCATTAGGTTCGGTCCCTAATTGAAAAGTGGGTGTGTGGGTGGGGGGTTGTGGGATGTGGGAGTGTGTGTGTGTGTGTGTGTGTGGGGGGGGGGCTCCTTTCTGCGGAGAAAGCCTTGCAAAAGATGTTAAATTCTCATTGTCAGTGTTGTTCAGTGAATAGGTGTGTGTTAGGGAATGATGGGAAAAGACGGGAAAACTACGAACAGTTTCATCTGAGTTTATTGGCGAATTCTAAAAACATGCTGAATAACTGCAGGATGGCAGCAGACATTTTCCTGCACGGCTCAGTGACGTTAGGAAAACATCGCAGTGATTTCCCTGCTGGACACGTGCAGCTATTACTAATCCCGGATTAGTGTAACGGGTATGTTTCAAGAAATACTGACTTTGATGTAAACATAACCCGACTACAACTACGAGAGGAAAAACTTTTTATGCTGCTTCCAAAGTTTGTTTCCCCGGAATGCTGCAGTGTTCCATGAATACAGAATTAGATGATGATGAAAGAGCCTGCGATGGTTTTCGGCCCGTGGGAATGTGTGTCCTGACTGATTCCATCACTGTAACATACAGTAAAGGACATTTTCTATCAAAGTCTCCAAATTTTTGTTGTCTATTGCCCAAAAAGGAAATTATTACTCAATCTAAAAGGAGGAAGCATCTATTTCATTCTCAGCAAAATTCAGCTTTTCCTTTTTCCGTGTTATTCTGATGTGTAGCAGTTTTGAGGCAGTAATCTCACTAATCCACAAGGATAAAAAGCATCACCCCAACGGATATTTTCACAACTGCATTCATATTTCCTGTTACTATTAAAAAGTAAAGTTAAAAAGTAAAGTTAAAAAGTACGATTGTAATCAGTACCTTACATAGTTGGGCTTCAGATACACCTGCAGATAAAGTCATTATTATAGGTGACTTCAACATTCATGTGGATGTCTGGGTGCTGCATTTATACCTCTTCTTCCTTCAGTCCGTTCATGAACCTAATCACTGTCACAGCCACAACCTCGACCTCGTCCTAACACATGGAATCAAAGCCTACCATCTAGTTGTATTTCCACAGAACGCGCTTTTATCTGACCATCAATTAATCACTTTCAAATTTGTACTTATCGACTACACTCCACTCAGGAAAACTGTAGTTTCCAGATGTTTTTCTGATCAGGCCGTAGCTAGATTTAAGGAAGTGATTCCATTGGCGCTAAATTCAGTCTCATGTTCCATTATAACAGAGGATGCTGTCTCAGAAACTGGAGAGGATATGGCGCTCCTCCAAACTGGAGGAGTCTCATATAGTCTGACAAGATAGCCTTACAACCTAAAGGAAAGCCCTTTGTAGAACTAGAGCAGCCTACGACTCTGCACTAATCGAGGAACTCAAGAACAACCCCAGGTTCCTCTTCAGTACTGGAGCCAGACTGACAGAGAGCCACAGCTCAATTGAACCAAGTATTCCTGTTTCCCTGGGTAGCAGTGATTTCATGGACTTCTTTAATAACAAAATTCTACTTATTAGAGAGAAAATTCATCTCCTCCTGCCATCAGTTAGCAACATGGTACCTATAATCCCAGAAACCTTAGAGGCAGCTGTAGGACCAGACATACATTTTGATAGTTTTTCTCTCATTAACCTTCATGAGCTTAGGACAATAATTTCTTCCTCTAAACCATCCACCTGTCTTCTAGACCCCATCCCAACTAAGCTGCTAAAAGACTCTCTACCCCTCGTTAGCCCCTCTCTCTTGGACATGATCAATGTGTCGCTGTTATCTGGTTACGTCCCACAGTCCTTTAAAGCGGCAGTAATTAGAACCCTTCTCAAAAAAACGGACCCTGGATCCAGTAGTTTTGGCCAACTTCAGACCAATATCAAATCTTCCTTTTCTCTCTTAAATTCTGGAGGAAGCAGTTGTTAAACAGCTGTGTGACTTCTCAACAGCAACAGCTTATTGGAGGATTTCCAGTCAGGTTTCAGGATTCATCATAGCACTGAAACAGCACTAGTCAAAGTTACCAATGATCTCCTACTGGCCAGCACTAGTCAAAGTTACCAATGACCTCCTACTGGCATCGGTTGAGGGACCCGTCTCTGTGCTGGTCTTATTAGGTCTCAGTGCAGCTTTTGATACCATTGACCACCATATCCTTGTACAGAGACTGGAACATGTCATTGGCATTAAAGGAACTGCACTAAACCAGTTTAGGTCATATTTACTAGGTTGATCTCAGTTTGTACTCACTAATGATAGCCCCTCTGAACCCACTGCAGTCAGTTATGGTGTTCCACAAGGCTCTGTGCTTGGACCAATCCTCTTCCCCTATACCTGCTTCCTCAAGGTCACATGATAAGGAAACACTCGATTAATTTTCACTGTTATGCAGCTGTACTCAAACAAATCAGCTGACTAAACTGGAGGCCTGTCTGAAGGAAATAAAAACATGGATGACCTATAATTTCCTTTTATTAAAGTCTGACAAAACTGAAGTTATTGTGCTGGGCCCAAAACACCTTAGAAACACCCTATCTCATGAGATAGGTACCCTGGATGGCATCACCCTGGCCACAGCACTACCGTAAGGAACCTAGGAGTTCTCTTTGATCAGGATCTGTCCTTTAACTCCCACATTAAGCAGATCTCCAGGACTGCTTTCTTTCATTTACGTAACATTGCTGAGATCAGACACATCCTGTCTCAAAAAGATGCAGGAAAAACTAGTCCATGCTTTTGTCACTTCTAGGCTGGATTACTGCAACTCCCTCCTATCAGGCTGTACAAATACGTCCCTAAAGACTCTCCAGCTGGTCCAAAACGCTGCTGCCTGCATGTTGATGAGAACTGGTAGAAGAGAACATGTCTCTCCTGTACTGGCTTCTCTGCATTGGCTCCCTGTCAAACTCAGAATAGAATTCAAAATTCTCCTTCTAACATACAAAGTCCTCAACAGTCAGGCACCTTCATATTTGACAGAGCTCATAGTCCCCTATTATCCAGCTAGAACCCTTCGCTCCTAGGATGCAGGGTTACTTGTGGTTCCTAGAGTTTCTAAAATAGTCATGAGATAACTTTCGTTGTGATTTGGCGCTATATAAATAAAACTGACTTCACTTCACTTGACTTCTACTAGAAATTCTAGCCAAATTTCAGAAAAACCGCAAAGAAAATAAAAAAAATTATAGGAGTTTCTGCCAGTGATATGTTAACATTTGTCTGACAGGGACAGTGCAGCGTTTCATTTTCTTATCAGTAAAGTTCATAAATGAACAACCATAATGTCAATATATCACTATCACACCAAAATATTACAGTGTCAAATCTGCTCAGAATAAAATCCACTTATTCCCTTCTTGCAAAGTAATTTTTTAATTTCTTAACGTGAATTAAATGATTACCACAACCAGACTCATTCCTATTTTCCGATCTCCCATAAAGTGCTTAACTCATTAACTCCTTTAGGCTAAAACCCTCAAGCATGCTTTTTCAATTTCACTGCTTCCATTAAAACGTTGGGTTCAGCTCCATCTCCAACACACACCCCATTATTTGATTGATCTTTTATGTTTCAAGTCTTATCTCTTTACCGTTTTGTTTTTGTGATCTTTCAATATTTGCCACAAATAAGAAGAATGAAAATGCCATCATAACTGTCAAGAGTCCAAAGAAGACCAGTGACTCACTAACTCACCATGGCAACAATCCTGCGAATGGCAGCCGAGGCCATGTCCTCTCCTTTGGGCTGGCCCACCAGAGTCATACCCAGGTACTTCACATTAAACACCATCCCCTCCAGGAGAGTCTCCTTGGTGTCTGTCCAGTTCTCTGGAAGCTCTGAGGAAAAGGGGAAAAAAGGCAGGACATCAGAAATCACTGAAAAGTTTTAAATTCAGGGATGAATAATAAGAATAACAGTGATGCTCTTCCATTGATGAGTACAATATCCAGATCAAGAACCTTTGATGCTTGCAGATATTTGCAAATGAAGGATGAGCGATACGTGACCTATTCTCGCTTATACAATGTGGATGAAATGGCTGATAAAATAAAATAATAAAACAACCAGCTCAACCCTGGAAAGTTTTGTGTGTGTGTGTAGATATTCAAACAGATCATCTTTTTCCACACCATGCCTACTTTTTGCAGCACAAGCCAATAGCAAGAATCAGCAAGAGTCCTGATAGAACAGCTGCAATATCCTGTTGTTGCTGTGATTTCAGCAGCACCAGTCTAGACCTGCTCTAGATGGAACGCGCCCTCAGATAACTTCTCTTCTCAATAGGTGCTATATAAATAAAATTGCATGAACAGTCAGCAGGGGCAGGACGGAGGACTGTTCCCATGCAGAGACCTTAAAATATCTTTCAGCGACACCTGGACACCCTGCAGAGGAGCAGGGGGATGGAAACAAACTTACAAAACTATGCAACATACCACATTGTGAGAGCAAATGTTCTGAAATGACTAACGTATTATTCAGTATGATATTAAAATGATAAAAGGACACAACACAATGAATGCTTCGTTTTCCTCAGAGGTATTTCTGCTCAAGGCACAGATTAGGAGAGATTGACGAAGAATTAGGAGAGCATGGTAAGAAAGACACACACACACACACACACACACACACACACACACAAACACACACAAAATCAGTGACCAATCTCTACTGGGATATACTGGCACTGAAATGTCCACACGGGCTGAGCCATCTGTCACTCGCAGGCCCCATGCAGCTGTGATCCCCCCACCCGCCCACCCCCTCCCTCCACGGCTTCCAATAATTCTGAATTATTAACTGGTCTTCGATCACACCACAGGGCCGCTTCTCCCACAGACGCACATTTGATGTTATTAAACCTGATTGCTCGAATAACCGGTTGAAAGCAGAGTTTGTCCTTTTGATTGCTTAACATAGAAGGTGATGAAGAGTTGAATTCTGTCTAACATGGAAGATGGGACTTAATTACTTCTATAAATAGAACCTTTTTTTTTTTTTTAATTACTTCCGTCAAGGAGTTTATGGGTTCACCTACATCTGCCGCAAAAATCTAGCGGCTTGATTTTTATGAAAGTTGGTGGAGGAGTGTAGCACCAGCCAAGGAAGAAACCATTTCCTTGGCAGAGGTATGCAATCTTTTTAAAACATTTATTCCTCTGAGCCAGCAGGTTCAACACAAGGTCATCATGGTTTCTGTGGTTTTATTGATCCAATTAAATCCAACAAAAATTCATTCTTTTTTATAGTTCCTTCTTCACAGGAAAATAGACAGATTCAGAGTGAAAATAGCACAAAGGGTCTCTATATACTTTCTATAAAAATACCAGTATAGTGTAAGATTATGAAAAGCATAGCAAAAACTTACAGTATGTGATTTTTTTTGTTTTAGAAATTATATGACAAAGATTTTCAAAGTAAGACATGCATACATTGCAGGGACAATTACAATCACCGTGCTGCTGAGTTTGTACACATTAAATGGTTAAATTGGGCTTTTATGAAGTGTTTGAAATGGAATACATTGAGTATTGTGATATAAAATACAATTATTGAGATGCACTGCCTTTATATCAACTTTAAACTTCTTTTTTGTTTATTTCTACTGTAAAGTAGAGCTGCAAAATAAATTGAAACTGACCACAAATTGGACCATAATTATTCAAACACGGTTTTCCGTGAAAAATAAAACAATGATGTAAAAATGAACAAACGCTCTTCTAAGGCATATCATATTATAATTGCAATATTGGACAAAATAACCGCAATTGGATGTATTTTTTCAAAACCACGTAGCCGTACCGTAAAGCATTTTAACCTGAGCTCTACGGGGTATTATCAACGCCCTCACGCCTCAAGTGGCCACTCAGGCAACAACAGTTTTTGGTACTTAAACAGGTGTTGGCTTTACTTTTCATCCCCGGAGGCTTCGGCTTCGTCCCAGCACTACAAAGCTAAAGTGCTACAGACCATGTTGTCCTCACTGGGCTACACACATGAATTATTAAAGGGGATTCATGTTGATGCTGCAGGGTTTCTAATATATTATCCCTCTAAAAGAGGAGCGCTTCAATTTTTAATAAACCTCGTGCAGGTCTACAGAGGTACTGATGAGAGTGACAGGAACAAGTGGAGTGAAACTAATTGGATCTTCAAGAAAATACTCTGAAGGAAAATGTGCAGTTCGGATTATTTTGACGGCCAGTGTAAATGTGAAAGTGTGGGCTTGGGAAGTTGATTTAATTTAAGCACAAAACAAGATTAAGGAGGTTGAAATGACGTTTGCCTCTTTATTAAATTGATTGGCAACGTTTTCACACCGCGGCTGCTACAGCGCTCTGATTCCATTTTGCCCGTTTAAAAGCCTCAGTGGGCCTGGCGAAAGGAATCACTGCAACGAAATGAAGATGTACAGCGATCCGATGACATTACGCTGCACTGCGTCTGGAACATAAAAGTTTGAATACTCAACATGATGTTAAGTGCTGAATGAACGATCAACACATGCAGCTTTTCAGGCTAGCTGATCTGACTTGGAGAGAGGGAGTACCATGTGCTCTGTCCGCCCTCAGCTACAAGCAGCAATCACCAGCTGTCTCTTTGAGCTCCATCATTTAATTTGCACTGAGAAGTCAAAATCACACCCCGTAGGATTCCGCTCTACACCTACACAGACGATGAATTAATAACAGTTATGCACCCGGGCAAAATGAAGCAGAAAGAGGCGAGAGGAGAGCGCACAAAACCATCATTTAAGCTAATCACTAAAACCAATGGCTCAAGGGTCGAAATAGCAAATGCAAACCCTAAAGGTCAGAAAGTAGGATGGTG
This sequence comes from Aulostomus chinensis, assembly GCF_037954235.1. Lineage (NCBI taxonomy): Eukaryota > Metazoa > Chordata > Actinopteri > Syngnathiformes > Aulostomidae > Aulostomus > Aulostomus chinensis. Next base: position 16,882,875 of record NC_141339.1, on the reverse strand, counting down.
TTTTTCTAAGGTTTAAAACCAGTGTTATCAGCATCGGTATGTAAATGTGTAAAATGTCTGGCTTTAGCCCCCAACTGACACCCCCCACCCCCCATCCATGATGATATATTCTCTTTGCAATACTGTTTTAAATCATCTGATGGAACTTTGAATCTAGGACACCACCTTGACAGGGAAAATAGGCCGCACATTCAGGGAGGCTGGTGGGCTGGCATGGTGTGTGTGTGTGTGTGTGTGTGTGTGTGTAGGGGGTTATTAACTGGTGTTCTGGTTCTGCCTTGAGGAGGAATCAAGTGAGCTCCAGCTCTCTGTTTTTTTCGAAATTCTGTCCCTCGCCGCCTGTTACCTGCTATCATGAAATCTTTCCACTTATGTTGGGTGCATCATCATTAATTCGAAGGGGAAATATTTTCTGAGTTGGACACTTTTTATGGTCATACATTCATAAATATGCACATTTCGTTCTTTCATAAACTAATATGAATGCCAACATGTTTAATACGCGTTTTCAAAATGCCATTTTTGCATCTGTCTATTTTTGAGTCAAATATTAATGGATACCCTCGATGTGCAGAGGCCATGGCCTCAAAAACCACGCAGTAGCATGCAAGCTAATAATCTCTGCATGTGATGGACCAAAGCTGAGCCCACGGTCGTAAAAATTACTTCAAAAATCCTGCTAATTCCAATTCATTGCCATTCTGCATGTTCCTGGAAATTCCCATATCCATCGATACATCCATCCATCCATCCATTTTCTGAAGCCTATCCCAGCTGACACTGGGTGAGAGGCGGTGTTCACTCTGGACGGGTCGCCAGTCCGTCCCAGAGCCATCAGGAGAAATTAGGGGCTCAGTATCTTGCTCAAGGGTACTTGGACATGGTCACTGGGGGAAGTGAGGATCGAACAAGCGACCCTTCGGTTGCTAGACGGCCACTGCACTGCACTCTACCTCTGAGCCATGCCGCCCGTAATTCCTGTATTAGAACATGAATTTACAATCACTCCTTTAAATTCCCATACAAAGTTACTACAGTAACTCTTTTGCAAAAAAGAAAATAAAAGGTTAAACAAAGAAAGAAAGAAATTCCAGCTCAAAATTTTATGAAAGTTTCTATAATTTACCATAAACTTTCAACCCCATTACAATTGCAAGGGAACAGTAAAACAAAGTGGCAGTATTAGATCACACATATCTGTGCTTCCTCTGGTCTTTGCCACCAGTATCTGGGCCACTGGTTTATTAAAGGGGACTGGGAGTGTTGAGCACCTCTAGATTGGAGCTACAGTAGCGGCAGCTCTTCAAATATTGACAACATCAACAATAACAAAGAGGGAGTCAAGGGATCAAACAGCATATGTTGCTAAGCAACCACAGGCTCCATCACTAAACAGCCCCACAGAGGCAAGAAGGGGTGGGACCTGCAAATTACATTACTGAACACCTTGGCTGACGATCACAAGGAGGGATAAAGCCAAAAGTAATTAACTATCGTGAACTGCAGCAGCTCGCAGAACTCCAAAATTAATCAGCTCGTCGGCCTCTGCGCAAAATTGCGTGTCATTCCATTTTAAATGTTACCACGGAAACTTTTTAGAACACACATGTACAAAATTGCATTTTTACTTACCACCTGTGGTCATATGCAAATGAAGCCTGGATGACATTTTATAATGCAAATAAGACTTCTAATAATCACACCAGGACATTCCATTAAAGGTTTAAAAAATTGTTCCACGTGAAGAAAGATGTACCAGTGAAAAAACCTCATCATGTATATATCTTCAGAGCAAACCTGCGACTCTGAAGTGTCAAAGAATTAACGTATATCTTTTAAATGTCTTTGTTACAGCTGGAAGGGTTGATTTGTTTTAGCTTTCCATGACAGACAGGAACAATCAACTCATGTTCAAGTGACTGTAGTTCATCTAGAGTTCTGGCATCAAACAAAATTACATAAAAAGTATCAGCTTTCAGTATAAAACTACATAAAAATGCTTGAGTACTTCTCAAGGACATCCAAGTTCAAGTCTATACAGGAAAGGATCTGGAGGCGAGGGTGTAGTTGTGGGGGGTTTCAGTTCAGAGAGTTGGGGATTGCATTGCTACTTTTTGCCGATGATGTCTTGATGGCATCACCGGTCTGTGACCTCCAACTCTCCCTGGATGGGATCGCGACCCAGAGCTGGGTTGAGTATCAGCACCTTCAAATCTGAGGTCACGGTTCTCAGCAGGACAACAGGTGACTGTCCGACAGGGGATGAGCCCTTACCCCAGAGAAGGAGCTCAAGTATCTTAGGGTCCTGCTCTTGAGAGAGGGGACAATGGAGCATGATATTGCTCTGTACTGCAGAGCACTATTGCTTTACATTATCATTGTTAAGAGAGCTAAGCCAGAGGGTAAAGCTTTCAATCTACCAGTCTGTCTTCCTTCCTACTCTCTCCTGTGGTCATGAATTATTGGTCATGACCGAAGATAGCTAATATAAGCAGCCAAAATGAGTTTCCCCAGGAAGGAGGTTGGCAGCTCGATGGGGATGAGGTGAAAAATCCTGAAGGGACCTGGATTAGCGATGCTCCTCACTTTTGTGTTTAAAGCAGCTAGTTGAGGTGGTTTGGGCATCTACTCGTCAGGATGCCACCTGGGCCTCCAAATTGGAAGGATGCCATAGGACAGACCAAGGACCAGGTGGAGGGATAATATCTCCGTGCTGGCCAGGGAACACCTCAGCATCCCCCAGTCAGAGTTGGAGGATGCAGCCAGGGAAAGTTTGAAGCTCCCTGGCAGAACCTCTAGCTCCTCGACTCAATTATAGATGAGGGAGACCAGATAAGATGGGCGGATATTTTTTTGAGAGGGAGAGAGAATCAGATGGAAAAATACACAATTGTTTTACTTGTTGACATCCCCTTTATCTCCGATCAAGACTGTATGACAAGTTTTTCTGACAGCATATTACCTTCTCAGCTTTAAAAGGAAGAACTAACTTCTGAGTGAAATTCAAATTTCCCCGCGAAACCAATTAAACGGATGATTCACAGCCTTTAATAATATAAAAGGCATTTACTTAGATTTGAGACAGTTGTGAACACATATTTCAGCACTGAACCATTAACAAGTGTCTGGATTAACAAAAGGATTCACTGTAAGCTTTTACCTCATATTAACTGAAAACTGATCGACTAACTGGGTATAATGGAGAGTTTCATGAATCAGTAATCAGTGTTCTACATCTTCACTGTAACAACGATGTCAATTCTGTCGTATGTGGTGACCTACTTGAAAGGGGCCTGTTTGTTTTAACCTACATTGTAAACTGCAATTAAAATCATCGCGTCATAAAAGAGGCTGTCAGTTATTCTCTTATTGATGTTTAAACTCATCACACATCTACCTTTCAGTCCTCCTTCACCCAACTGGACTCACTGACCAAAAGAGGACAACAGAAATATGTGTGGCAGATAGCAGAGTGTAGAAATTTGGTAGTACTCCAATACCACTGAATTTGCACGATTCTATATGCCACATCTGATACCTCAACAGCAGTCTACGTCAGTGAAAACAACATATGTAAAAGTAAGCTTCTGCTTTTAGGTTCGATGTCTTAGAGAGGTAACTAAAATGAGGTGTGTACATATGTTTGACTGCCTGTCTTTGTCTCTAAAGGTCCCCGTCACTAGTGTTGTAAAGAGCAATGTAGTTCCTTTAAGAATAGCTCAGTGTGTATGACGTTTGCACTGACAGATGCTGCAGCTACTACGGCTAGCTTCAGTGCTGACCACTTCACTTGAAGCTAACACTTGCTTCACTTTGTAACATCTGCCATAGTTTTATAGTACACTGCAACTTTCTTCTGCGGTGTGCTACAAAAGTATGGTTGAAGTTAGTAAATGAAGACGAAAGCTGAGTTCCAATTTTGCTTCACTTTAAGCTGTTAGCCTTGAAGCTAGCGGTGTGCTGAACATCGAACTAGAGCTAAACTGTTAGCTTCAAGGCTAACTGCTTCACCTTTAGCATTTCATAGGCAAAAAAATGGAACATGGCTCAGGGCTTCACTGACTGATATCCTCCATAGTGTGATAGTACAATAAAAAAGAAAGTTAGTTGGAACAATGTAAATGCTATCCACACATGGAAAAAGTGAGGTAAAAATGAGTTCAAATGTAATCCCAACACGATGAAAGAATTCATTATTATGCCCAGACTGTGACTGTGTTCCACTGCAATTATTATGCTAAACAAGGCCCTCACAACCTTCCCATCAGGAGCATCCTCCAAAGGTCTCAATATGATCAAACAACGTTCCATCATCACGTCTGCTTTTAAGTAGCATGTTTTCTGTCCAAGGAATTAAACAGGATTAGCACTGAGGTTATTTAGCAGACAGGAATTATTATCTGCTTCAAATTAAAGGTCAGAACAGACAGAAGCTGGCATCCCACCATGAAAACTGTGCTAATATTTGCTGTGTAGACATTGACAGTTGGTGTGTGCTTGGTACTATGCAGTGCAAGACAATGGAGCCACACAGAAACTGTTTAAAAAGGCAACACAGGAGGAAGCACAAGTGAAAGTACATAAAATATTAATGAGGCCCTGCAAGGTTACAACTAGAATAATCGCTAATGCATTAATGGTGTGTTCCCAGGAAGACTGAGATTTACTTCATACATGATATTCACACTGCAAATCTCACAGCAGAATTACTCTTATTTGAGTTATGATTAGGTTTCCAACTCATTTAACAAAGTTTAACACCATTATCACTTCCTGCTCTGCCGTATAATTACTTTCAAAGCAGGATCAGGTGCCGTATTACACTTGTTTTACCTCCTTGATGGTGAAAGCAGTTGGTATAATGTGTTTTCAGTACAGCTGTCCGGCTCATTTTTTTTTTCCTTCACACAGTATTTCTGGAAGGCCTTGAATTTTTAAAAATTTGGTACAAATGTCCGAGGGTTTCAAAGATGGTGTGAAAAAACTTTGGTGGTCAAAGTCCAAGGTCACGGAATTACAATAAAACTCTTTAAACCTGCTCAACAAACAAAACCGCTTAGCATCTTTTACTAGACAGTCTCTCAGTTTTACATCCTGTGACTTTCTGGTTTTGGTATATTTTTCACTGCTCTCGACCTTGATTCTGATTCCAAGTAAAGTGCACTTCTTGTTAAAAGAGCCAGAAAATGTTTAATGAAAAGCAAAAAGATAAAAGCAACGACCAGGACATGAACTCGCGATGCGCAAAGAAAAAAAACAGAAAAAGGCAAATAAACACAAAAACATAGAGTCCAGCTTATAAATTATTACCATTTAATGGATCTTGGTGACAACTGTTAAGGGGGAAATGTAAACTTTAAACCACGAAAGAGAAAGCGCATGTAACAAGGTGCAGTAAAGTAAAAACGTCCACACTGGCACAAAAATTAACAATGCGGATGCTTCCATACTGAAAGACATATTTCCCCGGGGTTATTTATTCATAAAGCATAATCACTCAGCACCGTGGAAGGATTGTTTTCATTAGCAATTCAAACAGGCAGTGATTTTCTCTTTGCAGATACAGATCTTTTCCCCCAGGAGTCTGCTGGCTCCTTCTTCCAACATCTTCATCAACTATATATAGCTCCCTAAAAGAAAGCCATTCATGAAATAATCAGCTTATTTTCAATATCTTGTATTCTATTCAAGGGTAAATTTGTGAGCTGCATTCAAGGAAAGCAACACTTTGAGCAATCATTGGCTTTTCTATCTGCAATTCCAAGCAAATCACCTCTAAGAGCTGCTGATCCCATTTAAAACAGTGTATCTCTGCGCCCCTTTAATAGACGAGGGCTTCCCACAGGAATCCCCTCTAATGCAGTGGAGCACTTAAGGCACTGCCAGCTGAGTGATGGATGCGCGTCTGACACAGCCGGATACCTCGGCTGTCACGTACGTGTCTTTGGAGTATCGGGATATTAACAGGTATAAATCTGAGTGCTGGACATATACTGCATGCTGTACATTTTAATAATGGCTCCTTTAAAACAAACTCTTTTAAACCTTCACACTGGCGATAGATGGATGTTTTCCGGGGTTGTCAGTTCTTAGGTGTGCCCAAGCCGTTCTCGTCGACGCGATATCCCTGAAATGCCTTGATAGAACATCTTCAGATTTGTTACGGGCGTCCACTGGGACTCAAGGATGAACTGAAAACATTACGGTGGTTTAAGGTCTAGGTCACTGTCAAGACATCAATCTGAAACATCTTGAGGGGATTTCTTCAAGTTTGGTGTTGATATCCACTGGGACTCAAGGATGAACTGAAGAGATTTTCGTGGTTAAAAGGAAAGGTCACTATTGCCTCATGTGTGCCACATCTGTCCCATTCTCCTTAACATGATATTTCAGGAACACCTTGATTTGTTTTTAATCTAGAACATCCGCCGGGACACGAGGATGGACTAATGAGACTCTAGTGGTCAAAGATCGAGGTTACTCTGACAAACACACACCCTCAACATGCTAGTTTATGCTACCCCCCCCCCCCTTCCTTAAATCAAATTGAAGGAACAAATATTTTAGGCTTTATCAGGCTGCAGGTAGTTGAGGATACTTTATATCTGACGGTGTAGGTTTGATTTCAGAAGGTTGGAGGCTGTACTACAAAGTTTTGTACAAAAAAAGTGAAGGTAAGTTGTGATTTTTATGCATTTA